>NC_133771.1:57195589-57370147 GCF_003597395.2 Chelonoidis abingdonii | reverse complement strand
CATGATCACTGCTGCCCAGGTTGCCGTTCACCCTTACTTCCCCGATCAACTCTTTTCTGTTTGTGAGCAGGAGGTCGAGAGGCGCAAGGCCCCTCGTTGGTTTCCCCAGCATTTATACCAGGAAGTTGTCCTCAGCGATCTCCAAAAACTTCCTGGATTGCCTGTGCACTGCTGTATTTCTCTCCCAGCAGATACAAAGCCTTATTTCAACAGACAGCTTTGCATATACACACAGACTAATATATTATTGTAATATATATATCATGCCATATATTGTGTTTTATTAGGAAGATACAAGTTTTTTTATGTATTTGATACAAAAGCAGGGTGAAAATCGGACAAAACTGTAATACTTTTTACAGGATTTTTACATCCAGGATTTTTTGGTAAAAATCGGTTTAAACTGAAAACTAAGGGGCTTACTGATACACCACTTCTACTGTGCCAGTGATGCTAGCATCAATATCTTCTTGTCTGCTTCTCCATTAAGCATCTTTAAACTTTCTTCTGTTGCCTCTTACACATGAACTTCTTGAGCTAGTCCACAGGTCACAATGAACCCCCCCACCACACAAGATCCACTTCTACCTTGATTCCTAAAGACATTGCCAACTAGGAATATTGGTTATATTGAAACATGCTTGTTTCACATTTTACCTTATCTGTCTCCCCTTCCCCCACTTGTGCTTTTCTTCATAAAGCAAATATGTGCTCTGCCTACCATGATAGGGTCCCTGTATCTTAACCAGGGCCTATAGCTACTTCAATAATAACTGAACTGGTTTAGGCAGAGGATCTTTGGAAATTGACTTGGAACTATCAGCTTACGCTCTTTACCCCTATGTGAGCACACCTCTATTACTGTTTTCCTTAAATATTGTTTTAGGCTTATTTACTTACATAGGGTGACCGGATGTCCTGATTTTATAGGAACAGTCCTGATTTTGGGGTCTTTTTCATATATAGGCTTGTATTACCCCCCACCTCCCTCCTGATTTTTCACACTTGCTGTCTGGTCACCCTATACTTACATATTGTCGCCTTTGTATTGTAACCTTTTGAGGACAAAAGAGCGTGTAATCCTCTCCATTCCAAGCTCTTTTTCAGTCATTGTGGATGTCTTATAACTTCAGTATCATTGTAGACTCCGCATTCTCTAGATACTCACATACATCCAGGTCATGTCTAAATCTTACCAATTCTTCCAGCATAACATCTCTAAGACATGCCTCTTCTCTCAATCCATGCAGCTTAAACCTGACATCTTCTCTTGACTTCTGCAGTGTATTCACTGGCCTTGATAAATGCAGTCTTGCCGCCTTATATCTAATCAAAACACTGCTGTAAAGATAATTTCCTAGTTTGTTTCTTCAACCATGTTAATCAATCTCTCTCTCTTTCCCCGCTCTTCGCCCTGCCCCCACATCCATCTACTGGCTTCTTGCTTCTCTGAAACATCAACCATATGCTTTTTGTCTATTTTTCAAGGCCCTTCATGGTCTGTTTCCATGATACTTATCCACAGCATTTGAGTTGATATGACAACTCCTGTATCTGCTGTGCCACAGATGCCAGCATTCATCACCCATTTGTTACGCTTTGAAACAGCACCTTGATGCTTGTGCCTTTGCTGCCTCTCACGCATGGGTAGATTTCCCCATAAACATCCACAAAATCACTTCACTGTCATCATTTATATCCCTCCTTCAATCGCTGTTTTGTTATGCTTTTGAAACACTTAAGCAGTGGTCTCAGAACACTAGTTGTCTGTCATGCTGACAGTATATTGTCTCATTGTTTTCCTTTACTCGCTTGTCTCTCTAACCACCTAATGTCCTGTCTTACACTTGAGATAAGATCTTTGGAGCAGGGACTGTCTCTGTTTGTGTATTTGAACAGTGCCAAGCATAATGGGTTCTGGGGCATGTAGGGGCTAGAGTTGTGCAAATGTTTTTATAATAGTCAAGGAGAAACTGAGCAGCCATATCTGTCATATATCTGGCAGAATATGACTGAGGTTATAAAATGTTTAATAGCCTCCATGGTGGTTTCAGATGGATAGAAAACTGTTTTTACTAGTTTCAGATTACATACTGATTCAATAGACAAATGTCATGGGTTTGACAATATTTGTCATAACTTAAAGCATCTGTACTCTAACTGCAGAACTAGTTTAGCTCCATATAAACTTTTGGAGAAAGAATGTGGGGGGGGGGGGGAGGAATCTCCTGGCCTGGGGTTTATTCAGTAAATGAGTACCCTGAAAGGGATGTTAACTTAAATACTGCTTTCTGAAAATGTTGTGCCTGCTGTTGCTCCAAGTAATATCTAATATTAAACTGAAATTAGTGAAAATGTTTCCAGTTTAATTTTTCTGCTGTACAATCCAGTTTTCCTTAGAGTGCTTTCTCATGTCCATTCAACTTAGATGTGTGTGCTCACCACGTGCGCTGGTGCCAGAATCTTTTCCCCTCAGCAATATCTGTAGGGAACCGGCTCTGGTGCCTCCTGGAGAGGCAAGCATATGTCACGGTATATAGGGTGCTGCCGGCTCCGCCCAACCCTCACTTCCTTCTTGCCACCAGTGACCATGCTGGAACTGTTGCTGCTTCAGCTGGCGCTATTGCTTGCTTGTTCATACAGAGTCGTTAATTCTTGTATGATAGTGTAAGCAGTTTTCTGTTAGTGTTAGTAAATTCCTTAGCTATAATTAGACTTTGTAGGTTCTGAACGGGACTTTACCTCAGAATGGGGCATGTCCTTGTCCCCAGGCTTTAAGCCCTGTGACTGCTGCAAGAAGCCCATGCCCATTAGTGATCCACACAGCTTGGGTGAAGGGCACGTTTAGTGAAAAATGCAAAATTTGCAAGTCCTTCAAGCCAAGGACTAAGAAGGAGCACTATATTTGCTTAAGAGCGATCCTTATTGAGTTGGCCCTCACCCTGGCACCAGAGCAATGTTCTGACTCAGCACTGAGTACTGTGACCTCGGTACACAGCACCCCACTGCCTGGCCACAGTTCCCATCCGTGGCTCCAACCAAGAAGACGGCATGGGCTCAGTCTCCAGTTTCCCGCAAGGGAAAATATAATACTGAATGTGAGCCAGGTCCCAGGCTGTGTAACTCTTCCCTCCCCATCGAGATCTCTGGTCCAAGCTCCAGTTGAGCGGGGTAACCTAGCCCGAAGCCCACCAGCCACCCCAGATAGTGGCAGGGGCCTCTGCCAGCTCCAGGTACTGTCCACACTAGAGGCCCTGCAGGTGGTACTGGAGATCATATTCCTCCCGGTGCCTCCCACACTGGCTCCTGCGGTTCCCCGATGACAGGGTAAACCCACATTCAGACCACTATAGTTCCTGTCTCACCAGCAACATTCCCCATCGTGGGGGATGTCCCACCATTGCTTGCTCTCCCATAGCTGCCACGCGTCTGACTGTGAAAGGCAGATGCAGCACAGCTTCATTCTGTTCCCAGCCATTGGGCACTGGCAGAGGGGCTTTAGGTACAGCTTGCCGGCAACCAGGCGCAAACCTCTGGAAGCACATGCTGCCCCCCATCCCCTCCCCAGCCAGGAGATACTGGGTGCTGGGACCAGTACTCCAAGACCACAGTACCGCTTGGGGGACCCGTCAAGCAATCGACGCTACCATTCCTCTCCCAGTCCTGCTCCACATCCTGGTACCATTCATCAAGCACAAGACATAGATTGCCGGCTCCAGGCTGTCACAGATCTGTTGAGCACCACTGGTCCCCAAGACCAAATTTCAGATCAGACTCCAGGCCGCGTGACTGGCATTGGTCGGGGCAGAGCCACTGTTCTGCTGTGTCCTGGTTGCATGGGAGTGACAGCTCAGGATCCAGCCCTGGTTCAAAACAGGGTTCCCTAATGGTGGGACAAGTTCCAGTACCAGCTTCATTGTCTGCACCTAAACCGGCCCCATGGCCTTTGGTACAGTGGCTGGTGCCGTGGTCCACCATGGAACTGGTGAGGGAGGGGGTTCACCCAGGCCTTCCCCTTGGTGCCCAGAGCCTCAGAGACCAATGGCCTCTCTGTCCCACCCTCCTCCGGTGCACGAAACCTCAGGCGCAAGGACCCTGCAGGTCCAACAGGGAGTAGGGGAGCAAGCCACTAGGCCACCAATGGTTGTGGACTGGCATTCTCCTCTTCGCCAGACGAGGCTATAATGGGGCTCCCCTCCCCTGGTTCCTCTGGATGACGCTAAAGTGCACCAGGAACTACTGAAGAGGGTCACTGCCAACCTAGGCCTTCAGGTGGAGGAGTCCTTCGATGTCCTCTGCTCCACAATACTGGCCAGGGTTGCTTTGCCCCTTCATGAGGGCGTCTCAAAGATCATTTAATACCCTGTAGCAAACTCCCTTCTCTTCCCTCTATCTCTAAGAGGGCTGAGCACAAGTACTTTGTGCCATCCAAAAGCCACGAGTACCTGTACACCCACCCTGGTCCCAACGTCTAGTGGTAGAGCAGTTAACCACAGAGAGCAATAAGGTCAACCCAGAGCTACCCCTAAGAATAAAGGACTCCAAGAGACTAGCCTTATTTGAGCGTAAGGTTTATTTGTCCTCTAGTCTCCAGTTGAGGGTGGCCAACCATCAGACCCTCCTGGGATGCTGTAACTTTGAGGAGTTCTGGGCAATCATGGAAGAGGGCATGACTGTGGCCACAGTGACACTCCGGACAGTGTTGGATGCGGCAGACATCCCCACCCAAACCCTGACCTCAGCTGTTGCTATGCACTGGGCATCTGGGCTGTTCCTCTCTGGCTTGTCCACGGAGGCTCAGCAGTCGATTTTAAGACCTTACCTTTGATGGGCAAGCCCTGTTTGTGGAACAGATGGACAATAAACTCCATGCCTCAAGAATTCCCGCACAACTCTTAAAATGTTGGGCATGTATGTTCCCGGCCCTCCCTGCAAGCGATTCAAGCCACAGCTGTCTCAGGGCCAGGGGAGTCACCCTCGCCGGGAGCCTCCCTATAAGAAATCCGTAGGCTATATGCGGTGTCCTAGCCACCAATCTTCGCAGGCTTCTCAATTGAGTTTGGCCCGCAAAGTAGGTGGGCAAGCACTCATTTTGAGGGTGTGCCCGAGGGCAACCTACTGGAGTGTTCTAGGATCCTTCCTCTCCTGTTTTTGCCAACCACCTTTCTCTTTTCCTTCATGCATGGGCATCTATAACATTGGACCGATAGGTCTGCAGTACAGTGGCATGGGGCTACACCCTTGAGTTGTTCTACCCCTCCTTCTTACCCCTCTCCCTATCTCTCTTCAGGGACACTTTTCACGAGAGTCTCCTCATGCTGGAGGTAGAGGGGTTACTGCAGCTAGGTGCGATGGAGGTCATTCCTCCAGAGTAAAGGAGCAAGGGGTTCTCTTCTTGTTACTTTTCAATCCCAAAGGCCAAGAGTAGTCTGCAACCTATCCTGGATCTGCAAGACTTGAACAGCTTCCTACCGAAGCTGCAGTTCCACATGGTATCCTTGGCCTCCATCATCTCACACGCCTGGATCCAGGAGAATGGTACGCCGCCCTCAATCTGAAAGATGTGTACTTTCACATCACCATGTTTGAGGGATGCAGACATTTCCTCTGTTTTTTCAGTAAATCCCAACCAGCATCAGTTTAAACAATAATACCATTTATTTAAATATTTTTAGATGTCTTTACATTTTCAGATATATTGATTTCAATTACAACACAGAATACAAAGTGTACACTGCTCACTCAGTTGTTACATTTTCTTCTGGAGAGAAGCTGCATGTAAATGAGTATCAGGAGTCTGATTTGTATTTTTGTGCATCTTCCAATGCTTGTTGAATATTGTGATTGTTTTGACACAGTGCCTTACAGTAGAATTGGTACGACTACACCATTGCGTATCTGGCAGACTTTTTTGAAAGTCATCAGTCTCTGACTAGTGTTAATATTTACATGATGGAGAAACTCTGCTCTGAATTGACATCTTCTGGAAAATAGAATATAGTCACTGCATAACCTCCCCAAAATTACTGTAATCTGAGCAGCTGTTAACACCATTGACTCCAAGTAAATTTAGGGAATATACTGTACAAGTAGTTTTTCCATGATAGATGGGCCTGCAGACAAACAACCAGCCATATTACTAGCATTATCATGCAATTTTCCATGGCAGACGTATCCAAACCTAGGTTATCATAGCCACCACAGCTTTGCCTAGTTTTGCACCTGTGATTCTTAAAGGATTGAAACAATGAATCACTCTATTTGTCCCTCTGAATTGAGGAATCCAAATATGAATGGAAGTTGGTCTTCGTGCACTGCATGAGGTACCGAATCAACAATTAGAGAAATTTTTGGCTTGCTGTAATTCTCCTGCTATGGTATTTTTAATTTTCATTCTTACCAAGTCAATTAATGTGTTATACATAGTTGAGGACAGATGCAGGGGGTTATTTCTGTCCAAATTTAGCCAAGTAGTCAGCCAGAGATGGATGAAACTGTGACATTCACTCTAGAATCCCCAGTCACTAATTCGTTCTTCTGAAAAAGTATTTAATCTACTGGAAAAAAGCTAACAGGCTAAGCACTAAATTTCTTGTAGATGGAGAGCAAATAAGCCAATGTTATTCAACAACTTTGTCAAAGATGGAAAGTTCTTTAGCAGACCTTTTTTCTCACCCCTGCAATTGCCCAAATGTCAGGAAGTTTTCTACATCTGTGTTTCTACACACAGCCAAACCTTTAGGAACTTAGGTCTGCCTGTTTATCTAGTTCATCTAGTTTTCTCCACAGTACGGGATCTGTAGAAACTTTGGTCAATGGTAGATACCCCTTTTTGTCATCGCTGTATTTCTGCAGCTTTTCCTCCTGCTTTCATATTTTCAATATCACCAGCTCCAGTCAGGCTGGATTGTTCCTGGGAATACCCAGCCTGTGGCTCTGGCCTGCAGTCCAGGCAGAACAGCAAACATTTATGGGCCTGGGCCCTCAGTCAGTGTGGGGCAGTAAGGAGTCTGTGGCTTGGGACTTTACTCAGGGCCGACCAAAAAAAAAAGGGGTTTGTGTGTCCTAGCTCCGGTGGATGGCTGGCAAATGCGGGCTCCTTGGCCTGGAGAGTGGGGACTTCAACCCCAGGGGTGGAGTGGCAGGTGATAGGAGACATGGGCCCTCCCAACTCCACTGTATCCCAGCCGAAGACCCTAATAGTGGCCACTGGGTCAGAAGGGAATCCAGCTGCAATATGCTGACTGTCTCTTTGGCAGAAATGCAGCTAGAGTAGGGTTGGCTGCCCCAGTCCGCTTCCTGTCCTCCCCTTAGGGTATACTTGCGTCTCTGGGGTGTCTTCTGACTCCTTACGATAGGTAGCTCGTGGCAATCCCAGCGACTTCAGTGCCTTGGTCAGCAGGTAGCCCTGGCCAGTCCTCAGGTTGGTGGGGGTCGGCTGCAGTCTCCAGTCTCAGGAGCGGGTAGCAGGCGTCTGTCGTCTTTGGTGGCTGCAGCCCAACTGAGTTCCTTGATCCATCCTTTATACTTCCTGTTCTGCCCCCTGACTTCTGGTGGAGGGGTGAGCATGGCCTGACTTTACCCACCAGAGTTCAAAGTGTGGTCCCTTCCTTTCTGGCTCAGTGGGAGGCCATTCTGCCTCACGACACCATCTTTTAAGAAGGGTGTGGTATCAAGTGTTAGTAAATAAAAATGTAAAATTGTGAACTGTATTTCCTGCTCTTGCAGAGATATATACAGAATACTTGCTGGAGGATTCTCTGCACCTTGAGGTCTTTAAACCAGAATTTGAGGATTACAATAACTCAGACATAGGTTAGGAGTTTGTTACAAGAGTGGGTGAGTGAGATTCTGTGGCCTGCATTGTGCTGGAGGTCAGACTAGATGACTGTAATGGTCCCTTCTGACCTTAAGTCTGTGAATCTATGAATGTTTTTGTGGGCCCTTTAAATCAAAAAAGGAAGAAATATCTACAGTCATAATTATGGAGCCCCTAGTCTTCTGGGGGGCCTGGATTCCATAGGCCCATCCTTTAATAGGGCCCAGCTTGCTGGCTGGGAAGGAAGAGATTTTATTTTTGTAGTTTGTCTTGAAGGGTGGTTTTCAAATATATGGCTCCTTCAGCATCAGAATGAGTAGCATAATTGATGGATAGAGTTCAGCTCCAAGCTCATCTGCGCCCATGGTAATGTTCAACTTGAGATGGACAGTTGCAGAGAATTTCTCTAACTAGATAGGTTTGTTAAATGTTTTTTGACTCCTGATCTGAGACCAGAAGGGGGAGATGATTATAAAATTAATTTATTGGAGTAGAGTTGTGTTTGAGTAAAATAGCTTTATTTAAAATAAATTCAAATTAGTGTTTAAAGTAAAAAAAACTTTCATGTTTAAATGTAGGTAGTGCATGGCCCTTAGACAGTCTATAACCTTGAGGAAGAAATCTCTGGATGAAATTAAATGTTGAATCTTCTCAGTATTAAATGTTAGCCTGGCAGTACCCACAGTTCTTCGAGTAGTGTTCCTGTGGGTTCTCCACTCTAGGTATCGGTGCTTCCCTGCGCTGGAGATCTGCTGTGAGAACTCTCTGATCTCGGCCGGGGGAAGGGCGTGCACAGCAGTCGTCTCGTCTAGCCATTGGCACCTACTGTAGCACGTACTCCCCTGACCATCCCTTCAGTGCCTTCTCAACCGTCCTCGGCTTCAGACAGAGCTCTGTGGCTGTGCGTGCTTTTTTTTTTCTTTTTTCCCCCTTTCCCCAGAAAGTATACGCGTTACATAGGAACTTCTTTTTAGTCTATTCTTAGTTACATTGTTTAGTATCAGAGGGGTAGCTGTGTTAGTCTGGATCTGTAAAAGCAGCAGAGAATCCTGTGGCACCTTATAGATGCATGACATGCGTCTTTCGAACTGAGTATTCACCCACGAAACCTTATGCTCCAAAACGTCTGTTAGTCTATAAGGTGCCACAGGATTCTTTGCTGCTTTTACATTGTTTACTTAGGCTTAGCCTATACATAGTTTCCTTAGTTGTTCTTAGAGGTTTTTCTTCTTTTAAAAAAGAGACAGAGAAGAATGAAGAAGCCTTTTTCTCTCAACTCCCCATTTGGGAACAGTTTCTACAGTTTATCTTTACAGTTAACTCCCACCCTTCTCTCTTGAGAGGCGGAAGAGGCTTAACTGCAGTCGTGCCAGGCTCTACAGGATTTAAGGTGTGACTCCTGCCGTGAACCGATGCCAGTCCCTGATGGCCACACATCTTGCTTTCACTGTCTGGGGAAAAATTCATATCTCCCAGAAATGCGCACATTGCACCAACTGAACGTGACGTGGATCAAGGGCAAGACGTGACATGGATCTCTACTTGAAAATGCTTCTGCTGGAGAAATCCCTCCAACCCCCACAAGAGACATCCTCCGGGGAGTCTCACAGACCAAGATCCCTGAGCTCTGATAAGGCTCTGACTTCCAAAACTGTCAGGAAGCGAGCTTCAACCTCTCTAGCAAGGCTCTCTCAGTAAAAAGACAGCTTCCGCTGTGAGGTCTTTACCCTCAGTGCTCCACTCATCCAGAGTGAGCACTTATGAGGCACCAGGCTCCTCCGACACTGTCCCTCAGCGGACCCCTGCTGATTCCCAACGTGCAGCACTGGAGTTGAGATGACAAGTCTCCTCCATGGCACTGACTACCTCAGTGCAGAACATGGCACCGGCAGCGGCACTGTGATCAATGCTGCCGTCACCAGCACAAACATAAGACTTGATGCCAGCTAACAAGCCAAACCCGGCACAGGTCATCGCTACAAAGGTTGACCACATCCCCAGGGCGGTACCAGCACAACTGCTGCATCCTGCTGACATAGCAGTTTCTTCGGCATTGCAGTCACCACTGCTCAGCACCAAACACTCCCTGAGCTACATAGCACAATACCATCCTTCATTTCCTTCACCACCCTCCAGGCATAGTGGCGAGGAAGGAGATGTTCAGGACACCCGCTTCACCAACAAAAGTGCTGACAGAAAATACTTCGTTTCAGCCAAATTCATGGAATTTTTGTGTGTTCACACCCTCAAGCCTGCTCTGTGGTAGTAGAGGCTGCTAGTCAGCATAGTAAACAGCCTCATTTCCACTCCTCACTGCAAGATAAAGAACACAAGAGACTGGACCTCTTTGGGTGGAAAGTTTTTTTTTTACTTGTCAGCCACTCTTCTGCTTAGAGTTGCCAACTATTGTGCTCTTCTAGAAAATTACGACTACTCTAACTATAGTAAAATACAAGAGTTTGTGGCGGACCTCCCTGAGCATAAATGTCCTTAACTTACTGCTGTTATCAGTGAGGGTCAGTTAATAATAGCCTGCACGGTGCTGCAAGCCTCAATGGATATAATGGACACAGCTGCACGAACAACTGCAACATCTGTGGTTAGAGAAGAACATCGTGATTGCAACTTCTGGAATCTCAAAAGAACTACAGCTAAAAGTGGAAGACCTCCCCTTCAATAGGTATAAACTATTTTCATTGCAAACAGACGATGTCCTTCATACCAGAAGGCCTCCCGAGCAACGCTGCATACACTAGGCATATGCCCACCGCCTGACAAATGCCCTTGCCTTACACCATACTAGAGGTCACGAGACACCTCATTTAACTGTCAACAACCATGATACTTCATTCAGAACAGACCAAAACAACGGGCTCAGAGACAAGCTCCAGAGAACAAGGCCTCGTCGACCCATCCATCTACATCTAAGTCACAATTTTTTTGAAGTTGTGGGGAGGTCGTGCATACTCTTGACCAAATCTCTAGGACTAACAGATACTCCATCCCACAATGTTGGTCATCCCCTATGCCCATTTTACCATACCTGAGCTGCAGTAACCACAGATCAATGGGTTTTGGAGATCATACAATCTGGTTACACCATTCCTTTCACAGCCATGCCCTCTACAGTCCCCCCTTCCCCATCCCCTCTCACAAGCACCTTCTGCAACAGGAAGTAGATCAACTCCTACTGCTGGGTGCTGTAGAACCAGTACACATCAATACCGAGGGAGGGGTTTTTATTCCAAATATTTCCTGACAGAGAAGATTGGTCTCCAACCCCCTCCTATCTTAAATCTCTGACAACTCAACAGTTTCTTACACAACCACAGGTTCAAAATGGTCATTCTTGCCACAATAATCCCAGCGCTAGATGCAGGAGACTGGTTTGCAGCCCTTGACCTCCAAGATGCATACTTCCATATTACATGTATCCTGCCCACAGACGGTTCCTGAGGGTCACAGTAGGCCCAATCACTACCAGTACAGGGTCCTTCTCTTTGGACTATCCACTGCTCCCCGTGTATTCTCAAATGCTCGTGGTAGTAGCAGCACATTTACGATGCAATGCAGTCATAATCATCCCCTGTTTGGACGAGTGCCTTCTCAAGGGTGCCAACCAACAAGAAATGGCAGGCATGCTGAAGACCACAGACCTGTTTCACCAACTGAGTCTACAGATAAATGAAAAGAAATCTACCCTGGAACCAATTCAGCGATTGGAGTTTATTGGAGCCGACCTAGACTCGATACAAGCCAAGGGAATACTGTCAATCCACAGATTTACTGCATAGACGGATCTTATTTCCATTGTGACCATCAGCCCACAAACGTCAGGACATGCTTTCAGATTCTGGGGCATATGGCAGCTATGACTTCTGTTGTAAAGTATGCCAAACTCCATATGCACTGTCTGCAGCACTGGTTGAGCACAGTCTGTGCACCCAGCAAACACTCTGTCAACAGATATGTGACACTACCACCAAGGGTTATCCTCTCCCTACAATGGTGGACACAGCCAGGGAATGTATGCTCCTGGATTCCCTTTCAACAAGACTTCCCACCCCCATCAGTGATTTATTACAACAGATGCCTTCTTGATAGGTTGGGGTGCCCGCTTGAGTCACCACAGTGTACAAGCCAAGTGGTCTGTGACAGAAACGGACTACATATCAATCTCCTGAAACTCCTTGCGGTACACAGTGCATGCTGACACTTCCTCCCATTCATATGAGTAACCTCAATCTCTATTCTCTCTAACAGTGTGGAATGCATGTTTTTACGTCAATTGCCAAGGAGGAGCCAGGTCTCACTCGCTATGCATAGAAGCCATGAATTTATAGAACTTCTGCATCTGCAACAATATAAACATCACAGCATCATTCCTACCAGAGTGCCAAAACACTACAGTTGATAACCTCAGCAGGCACTTCTCACAGGAACAGAAGTGGGAAATCAACGACAGTGTTTTCAACACAATATTCCAAAAATGGGGTCACTCAGTAATTGACCTTTTTGCCTCAGCGACAAATCAAAAATGTCCACTATTTTGCTCCAGGGCAAGCCTGGCACTAGTATCGTTAGGAGATGCCTTTGTCATCATGTGAAATGTCACTCCTTTACGCCTTCCCACTGATCCCACTGGTTATCCACAAGATACGACTTGACAGAGCATACATCATTCTCATTGTCCCCATATGGCCCAGACAGACTTGGTTTCCATATCTTTCACGTCTAGCAGTCTGTGCCCCACAACTGTTGCCTTTCTGGGCGGACCTGCTGTCCCAGAACAAGGGTCTGATGCTCCATCCAGACCCAGTGAGACTTCATCTCCAAAGCATTGCTTCTCTCTTGTTCCAGCATGGGGAATTGAACTGTTCAGAGAAAGTAAAACAGGTATTTTTTCGCCTCATCACTAGAAATATTTACCGCCACAAGTGGAGAAGATTCTCCCTTTGGCGTCAGCAAAAACAACTGGACGCGACCACAGCTCCTCTATGATCCAAGACTACCTACTGGAACTGAAAGAAACGGGGTTAGCCATAAGCTCTATTAAAGTACACCTCACTGCCATTACGGTCCTCCATGAACAGATAGAAGGGGCTTCAATATTTGCTCACCTGATTACACGGCACTTTCTAGTAGGTATACAGAACACGTACCCAGAAGTATGCCAACCTGCACCACCATGGGATCTCAGTCTTTTTTGCTCAAATATCTCACAAGACCACCCTTCGAGCCTCCAGCAACCTGCTCACTCTTTCATATGTCAGTCACATTTACTGGACATGTCAGCGAAATAAGAGCATTCATGGCTGAACCACCGTACGCTGTATTTACCAAAGACAAAATCATGTTACGTTGTCACCCAAAATTCTTGCCCCAAGTGGCTACAGATTTTCGTATTAACCAAGCCATACACTTACTTGCCTTTTATCTCAAGCCATATAACGAGACTCGAAGCAACATTGCACATGCTGGATGTCATATGGGCTATAGTCTTGTACTTGGACAGAACTAAACCATTTCGCAAGTCACCAAGACTATTTGTGTCTACAGTATCGACCCAGAGACTTTCCAAATGCGTCTCCACCTGTATTCAAACTTGCTACCGCCTGCATCACAAAGAACCCCCCGTGGGCCTCAGATTCCACTCAGCGTGAGTGGAATGTTGATTGCATGCTTGAACACTGTCCTCTTAATAGATATTTGTAGAACTGTAACCTGGACATTGGAGCACACTTTTGCAAAGCGTTACACTATCACCAAGGCCTTGTTTCAGACTCTCTTGTTGGCCTTACAGTGCTCTCATCAGAGTTATACATAACTCTGAACTCCTGCTACCCCTGGTGGGGTACTGTTCTACAAGCACCTAGAGTAGAGCACCCACAGGAACACCGCTTGATGAAGATGAAGTTACTCATCTTGTGCAGTAACGATGATTCTTTGAGAGATTTCCCCCTGTGAGTGCTCCACTACCCACCCTCCTCCCCTCTACTTTGGAGTTCACACAGCTGAGCTCTGCGGTAGAGAAGGAACAGGGGATGGTCGGGGGAGCGCACTACAGGAGGTGCCAATGGTTGCACGAGATGACTCCTGTGCACGCCTTTCCCTCGGCCGAGTACTGCTCCGGCACAGGGCCTCACCGACTCCTAGAGTGGAGCACCCACAGGAACACACATTTCAAAGAACCATAGTTACTGCACAAGGTGAGTAACTTCTTAGGTGAATTGTTCCATTGGTGTAACTATACCAGGAGGTTGCACCAATGTAACTAGACTGATTTTTATTTATTAAGTTGCCAAGCTGCAGGTTTTCTAGTAGATAAACCTTAGTCAGAAGAATTTTGCATGAGGCTATCTTAAAACCACTAAATACTGTAGCACAATTTTTATTTAAAACTTCAAGAAAAGGCTTTGCAAGATTCATGTGAGCAGTAAAGTATGTCTTTGCATATGTAAGCATGAAATAACAAGTCGCTGAAGGTCGAAAATATGAAACCTTTTTCTGAAAGGTAAAGCCATAAGAACGTCTGTACCGGGTCACACCAAAGGTCCATCTAGCCCAGTATCTACCTACTGACAGTGGCCAATGCCAGGTGCCCCAGAGGGAGTGAACCTAACAGGCAATGATCAAGTGATCTCTCTCCTGCCATCCATCTCATCCTCTGAACACAGGCTAGGGACACCATTCTTTTCCCATCCTGGCTAATAGCCATTTATGGACTTAGCCACCATGAATGTATCCAGTTCCTTTTTAAACATTGTTATAGTCCTAGCCTTCACAACCTCCTCAGGTATGGAGTTCCACAAGTTGACTGTGCACTGCCTGAAGAAGAACTTCCTTTTACTTGTTTTAAACCTTCTGCCTATTAATTTCATTTGGTGACCCCTAGTTCTTGTATTATGGGAATAAGTAAATAACTTTTCCTTATCCATTCTCTACATCACTCATGATTTTATATATCTCTATCATATCCCCTTCAGTCTCCCTTTTTTAAGCTGAAGAGTCCTAGCCTCTTTAATCTTTCTCATTATGGGACTCTCTCCAAACCCCTAATCATTTTAGTTGCTCTTTCCTGAACCTTTTCTAGTGCTAGAATATCTTTATCTTTTTTTGAGGTGAGGAGACCACATCTGTACACAGTATTCAAGATGTGGGCGTACCATGGATTAGTATAAGGGCAATAATATATTCTCTGTCTTATTCTCTATCCCCTTTTTAATAATTCCTAACATCCTGTTTGCTTTTTTGACCGCCTCTGCACACTGCGTGGACATCAAAAGCCACTCAAAAAAATTCCATTTCCCTGTGCTATAGGACAATTGACGTAGTTCAAAAGATATCATCCTCTATTGACTGTCAGGAAATGCCAATAAGAAAACATAGCAAACAGATCAAAGCAGATCACCTAGCAGCTAAAACGAACATGCAATCTAAGCTCAATATACTAAAGAAATTGGTTATAAGTAGCAAACTCTCACCCTAAACGTAGTTTTAGGCAGATCATGGAGATTCTTGAAGGCAAGCTGCACTGGCTTGCTGCTTAAAACTCCAGACATTCCTTTCACAGCTCTTGTCCCATAGTCCAGTCTTTTTGTTTTTGGGTGTTTCCAGCAGTTGTCCTTCTTGAACGGGAAGTCAATGAATGAACCACGATGATGTCACTTCCCTGTCTTGCATAGTTTTTGCATAAGGCAGGAATCCTTTGTCTCCCAGTTTGATTCTCATCCCCGGTCAGTGGAAAAACACTACTGTTAACATGAAGTCCATTACCAGGTGACTTGGTCACATGTCCCTGCTGCTATAACTCAGAGGCTGTTTGCAGCTTCCTAAGGAAGGCTTCCTGGGAAGAGATTAGCATCTTTTAAGACCTATTGTTCCCCTAATGACCCTTCCCAGTGAACCATCTAGACTGATTGCATTCTGTCTAGTGCACATTTCCCAGGTGTAAACACATTAGTAATAGATACATAGACCATATTCTTAACTTTAGATACAAAAAAGACACATGCTTACAAATAGGATTAATATTTAATAAATCATAACCTTTATATCTCACATGCCTTATATTGCATAAAATACATCATAGTTATGTCATAATTATAGCATAACAGTATCTCTGAAGAATGTGGGGGCTTAGTATCACAATCTTAAAAGCAAATTTTCACTTATTAATATAACTAAAACAACTTTCATCTGTCTGCAAGTTTAGATAACTTATTTTGCTTTAATAGATAATTAGAATATAGTTAGAATTGTTTAATTGTTCAGTTGTTGATCTTGTATATTGTAATGGTGAAGGGATAATGCTTTTACTATAGGATGACCAGACTTTGAATGTGGACTAGTCAGGGCATCTTGCTTCAGTTTTAAGTGCTCTTATATTCTGGACAGCAACTATAAAATTGGCATCGAAGTTCTGTATTTTACTCTGATTTTCAAACTGTGGGTAAAACTTTCAAAAGTGAGTTTGTTCCCTATTTTCAAAAAGCACTTGAGGGCCAATATGATCTGGGGGTCATAGTGGACCACATGCTAAAAATGAGTCAACAGTGTAACCCTGTTGCAAAAAAAGCAAACAACGTTCTGGGATGTATTAGCAGGAGTGTTGTAAGCAAGACACGAGAAATAGTTCTTCCACTGTACTTCATGCTGATTAGGCTTCAACTGGAGTATTGTCTAATTCTGGGTGCCACATTTCAGCAAAGATGTGGATAAATTGGAGAAAGTCCAGAGAAGAGCAACAAAAATGATTAAAGGGCTAGAAAACATGACCTATGAGGGAAGATTTGGAGGAAAAATGAGTTTGTTTAGTCTGGAAAAGAGAAGACTGAGAGGGGGCATACTTTTTCAAATAGATAAAAGGTTGTTACAGGGAAGAGAGGAAAAAAATTCTTTCTGAGGATAGGGCAAGAATCAATGGGCTTAAATTGCAGCAAAGGAGGTTTAGGTTGGACATAAGGAAAAATGTTCTAACTGTCAGAGTGGTTAAGAACTGGAATAAATTGCCTAGGGAGATTGTGGGGTCTCGATCATTGGAGATTTTTAAGAGCAGGTTAGACAAAAAACTGTCAGGAATGGTTTAGATCAGAGTTTCTCAAACTGGGGTCTGCGAGGGAACTCCAGGGAGTCCATGGGCCCCGCTGATCAATTCCTCCCCCTTCCCTGCCTTAACTCCTCCTCTTCCTCCTCCCTTCCAGCACTTCATGCATGCTGGGGAACATGTTCCCCAGCATGCATGAAGTGCTGGAAGGGAGAGTGGGTATGGGAGCGCTCAAGGGAGGAGGTGGAAAAAAGAGGGACGGGGTGAGGCAGGAGTGGGAAGAGGTGGGGTGGGGCCTTGGGGAAAGGAGTGGAGTGGGGACATGGCCTGGGGCTGAGCTGGGGATTTTGGGGTCTATTGCAAAATTTTAAATGAAAATGAGTGTCCTCGGGTTACTAAAGTTTGAGAACTACTGGTCTAGAATCGATAATACTTAACCCTGCCATTAGTGTAGGGGACTGGACTAGATGACCTCTCGAGGTTCCTTCCAGTCCCATGATTCTATGGCGTATGTGATTTTCCCATGTGATGGGTTTGGTCACAGAAACCCCCTTGAGACTGTCACCTGATGTGCTGAAATTACCTCTGAGTCTATTTTCCCTGCCAGCTTGGGACTTCAAGAACCCTATCTTGCTGAGCCAGATATGCTAGCCTGCTGCAACACAGACCCAGGGTCTGGTGCACACCCCCAAAGCTGAAGACTTGTCTGAAAACTGCTCTGTAGGTTACCCATCTCCAGCACCCAGACACCCAGTTCCCAATGGGATCCAAACCCAAAATAAATTTGTTATACTCTGTATAAAGTTTATACAGGGTACATTCATAAACTGTTTGTCCTCTGACACTGATAGAGAGAGATGCACAGCTGTTTGCTCCCCCAGGTATTAATCACTTACTCTGCTTTTATTAATAAAATCACTTTTGTTTAAGTATAAAAAAGTAGAGTTTAGGTGGTTTCAGGTAATAACAGATGGGACAAAGTAGTTCACCAAGCAAAATAAAGCAAAAACATGCAAGTCTAAGCCTAATACATTAAACTGATTACAAGTAATATCTCACTCTCAGATGACTGAATAAGCATCTTTCACAGACTAAACTCCTTCCTAGTCTGGGCCCAGCCCTTTCCCTGGTACAGTCCTTGTTTGTCGAAGCAGGCTCTCAGGTGGTAAGCAGGGGTTTTCTCGTGACCAGCAGCCTCTTTGTCGTGCTCCACCCCCTTCTGTAGCTTTGGCACAAGGCAGGAATCTTTTGTCTTTCTGGGTCCCCATCCGTCCTTCTAAACAGAGGTTTAAGATGGATTTCATTATCGGGTGACATGGTCACATGTCACTGGAGACTAGGGGTCTTACAGTCCTGGTGAACTGGCCCACACATACACAGGAAGGCTTTCAAGTAACTAAGGCCATTTACAACTGATTGTTTCTGGAGCACCCTTAATGGCCTCCACTTAATATGTTTGCATCAGTGATACAAGTTCATATCTTTTTTCCTCCCAACTCCAGATATAGAAATATATGCCAACAAATAGGATGAACACACTTGGTAGACTACAAGTTTTCTAATGACACCATACAAAGGGTATTTAGTGTTAGGCATATTCTAGTTATGTCACATTCATAAGCTTATTTCATAAAACATATGGCATAATGGATCACACCTCATATCTGATGTGTTTAAAAGTAGTAACATTTTTTGGACTACTACGCCTGCAAATTCGGTGTGCAACCTGGAACTCAAACTTTTTTTCATGGCTTATGCTTCCTCACCAGTAAAGATTTTGCAGTTAATCATTGTGTTGACTAAAAGCCAAGCCAGAATAGAATCCAGCTCATTCTCTTACAGCTATATTTGCTTTGTAATGCTAATAAGAGTAAAAACTTGATTTAGGTCCTACAGTAACCCTTTGACTAACAAGGCAAAATTTGGTCCTTGGAGAGTTAATTCTGAGTATGTACCCCATGGATGGAGGTGAGTGTGTATCTTCAGTAAGGAAGGTATCATTTTTACAGTCTCTTCAGAGTAGAACTGTGTTTCTAAACTGTCAGTATTGCATCTGAGAGATCTCCAAACATTCAAGGGAATTTCAACTCTTATAATGGAATTTTTCTGGTAAGTTACAGATGATTGCTTTATGTCAAAACACAAGTGTTAAAAAATCTAGAATGATGGCTTACAAACCAAGGAGCAAGGAGTTCTGAAAGTGCTACTAGCAGTTCTGAAATGTGACTTATTTTACGATTTACATTATACTGAAATGAAATGCATCAATCATCATTCTAATATGCTAGGTATTTTCAAATCTGAGTGACAGAGAATTGCAACCAGACAATGTTTTTGTGGAAGGGGATTCATAAAAATGGCTTTAAAAAGAGACTTTGGGTGTGTTCAATTTTATACTTAGTTTGTTTTAGACTAGGAAAATGTCCTGTTGCTGACAACAGATGCAGCTGAACTAGTACTGAATGTTTAATACTTTAGCTGTTACTAGTATTTTTTTAATTAACTTTGTTCAACTAAAATGGAATACTTCAAATTTCATACATCTTTGACATACCACAGAAATAAAACTGACAAGCTGGGAAGAGGTTTTGATAGTAGTTGTAGTATTGCTGGTTGACTTGACACTGAATGATCCTACACAGAACAATAACATCCGTATAAAGTTTGTTTAGAAAAATGCAGCATATTTCTCTTCTATATAAGGTCCTGTTCAATCTATTTTCATTAGTGGGATTTTACCATAAACGTACATCCTGTTTTAAATTTCCTCTATCCAAAATATTTTCATGTGTTATCAACTAGCTTGCTCTGCCAACTTAATATACAAATGCAGTCTGTATTAAAAGGTTTGTTTAATGGAAATAATTGAGTTGAAAGCTATCATAACATTGTAAGAGCAGAGACGTAATCCAAAATTCTTACAATTCACATTTATCACACTTACAAAAACTAAAATTACACACTACAAATTAACAAAATTCATGTAATACTTGCCCACAAAATAAACCAGCCTTTTACCACCATACTAGTTAGTGCATCCCCTCTCCAAATATCTGAAATAAAGATGAGCTTTTCAATATGCCTAGCAAATACTTTGATGCCTAAAAGGACCTAGAGGGGAAGGAGAAATCCAAAGCTCAAGAACCCTCCCAAAGAACACTGTTCCAGAAAACTTCCTTCCTTTTTAAAATATGGGGCTGATATCTTTTGAGAAAGTATGTCATATGATAGTAACTGAGGAAGGCATGGTGGAAGAGGCAGTTTGTCAGAAAACCAGGTTCTTAAAACACCTTAATCTCTGTAGTTTAAACCCAATACTTCCAACTCCATCCAGAGGCTGATAATCCACCATTCCCTATTGTGGAGTAACAGTAACATGCCATCTATATGACTTGCAATTTAGTGCAGACTGTGGCTACTGCTTTATTAAAACTTTAGCTTCTGGGTGCTCTCAAGGTAGAGCCCCACCTACTTCCATACGCTAGTCTCAACTTGAGCTGGAAGATGTGGATAACTGTAGCCAAATCTACATCAGGAAGGTCACACTCTCCTTCCCAGGTACAAATGGAAAAAAATTCAGTTACAGCTGCTACATGGCCATCACAATATAAAAGTGGTGGGAGGGAAGGGATTTAACCTATAAGGATCTGAGCAATATGAACACATACAAACAACAAGGAGTCCAGTGGCACCTTAAAGACTAATAGATTTATTGGGGCATAAGCTTTTGGTAGGGGGACATTAAAGGAGAGAGAGTAAGGGAGGGAAAGGTGAAGGTAAAGAAAGGAGAAAAAGACAAGGTGGAGTCAGGTTGAAGTAAAGAGACTGAGGGAGGAAATAAGCAATCAGAGGGGAAGATGCCCCGAATTAAAGCTTTCAAAAACTAGTTATATGCAGATGACATCCTCTGAGTCTGCAGGCTCCTGCTTTAAGCTACTTTTGTCTGCTGCAGCTGGCTCAGTTTCTGGTTGGCTCCTCCAGTAACCTCTGTGGGCTACTGAGCTCAGATGGCTCAGGAGCAGGTGGGGCCACATGGACCATAGTGCCCCCAGAATAGGAGACTCTCTTACATAATTCTAGGTCAAGGGGGCATTGGCTTTGATTAGATCTCAGCTCCCCCTTCCACCCAGTGTTACAGATGTACTTTAGCAGTTTTTCTCTGCTGTTGCCAGATGAGTTTCTGGTCAGCTATCAGGTTTTTTGGCATTCATTAATATTTCTGTCACTCAGGATTGGAAGACCATTAAAGTGTACCTGTTCTTGATATCCTTCTTTAATATCTGTACCTATATTTGGTTTCAGCAAGTACTTTGCGAGTATGTTATGGTCTCTTTAAGACCTTATGGTTTAGCACATCTTCTAGACCAAATGTGTTCTTTTGTGGAATTAATGTGATGGGTTTATGTATAAACAAAAAATCCAAAAAGAGAAAAGTAATCACAAGACTGCGATGCAGGAGAAGAGAACTTTGATACTTATGAAATAGAAATCCTGTTTTTCATAGGAAAGAATACAGAATTGCAGTTTTTTCCTCAAGCCTACATGTAGAATGAGAATATTTAAACATAGATGGTGATGGCCATCTGAGTTCATGTACATAGTGCTGGTAATTAAGTGAAAGTAATGCCATTCAGAAGCGTGTACAAAGGTAACTGATGAAAGACTAACAACTTCTAGAGACTATGGCATCAGACATTTTTTTCATTTAACTCATGCGTTTTTTACCTTAAGTGGAAAAATGATTTTTATATGGCAGATGAAATATTGTGTCTCAGATTTGTAGATTGCTTAAAGTTTTTGAAGGGACATGTTCAAGAAGAAAGTGAGAATTCTGTTTGTTGTGGGTCCTGTACAAAATGGTGATAGGAATTCAAAATAAGAAAGTAATTATGAGGACTGTGGGCATGGATTTATTGAATAGCTCTTATCTGATGTACATGGTGGATAGAGTCCCAATTGGTATATATTTTAAAAGAAAATGTTAGTCTTTCCCATAAGAATATAAATTACTAATTCAAAACTATCAAGATGTTTTCTAACACACTATATAAATTTGAGTTAATTTGAGTTTTCTCCAGCCTTGACACATGCAGTCTTGTCTTGCTTATCCACTAAAAAATCATGTTATACAGACTATTTTGACCACATCACTCCTCTTTGTATCCTTCCACTGGCTTTCCCATCTAGGGTATCGAGCACAACTTGCTCATCTTTAAGGACTTCATGGTTTAATCTCCCTGCTATATTTAATTTTTTATAGTCTATTGACACGTGAACCCCCATTTCCCCTAATGCCAGACTTCATCACTCATTTGTTAAATTTTCATATTGTCATGTTTTCTCTTATGTCTTATGTATATTATGACTTTCTTCATATGATTTGGATTGGAATGTGATTAAAAAACTAACATAGCATTTCTGCTTTAACTAATTGTTGTGGTTGATTTAAATTGTTAGCTAATCTAATTTAACTAAGGTTGAACTATTTTTTGTAAAACTCAGGAAAATAATTAACTCTACGTTCTGGGGCATGTCTTATTTTCAGCAGACTTTTCTCTACTTTTATATTACAGATGTCTTGGCTGCCCTATCATTTTCCATTAGCTCCCTGACCTTGATCGGAATGTTGGCGGCTGTCACTTACACAGTAAGTCTCTCCCCCACGCACACGTGTTACATTTTGTCTTGTATTGCTACTTTGTTGATATTGACTTGCAGATCTCATCAAAAATTAGTCTTGAATGGAAATACTTTCATATTAAAGGCAAAGCAGGGAGACACTAAGGTGTAGTAAAAGTATCTGCTTGTTAATTTCCTCTACATTGTAGCTGTACATTCCATACCTTGGGGCAGCACCCTGTAATCCCTATTATTCCTCATTTATATGCAATACCACAATTTTATATAAAGCACACCATGTGAGGTATCAAGAGACAGGTTGTGATCTACTAGAAGTCATTGTTCTATTTCAGGGGTTGGCAACCTTTCAGAAGTGGTGTGCCAAGTCTTCATTTATTCACTCTAATTTAAGGTTTTACATGCCAATAATATGTTTTAATGTTTTTAGAAGGTCTCTTTCTACAAGTCTATAATATATAACTAAACTATTGATGTATGTAAAGTAAGTAAGGTTTTTAAAATGTTTAAGGAGCTTCATTTAAAATTAAACTAAAATGCAGAGCCCCCTGGACTGGTGGCCAGGACCCGGGCAGTGCGAGTGCCACTGAAAATCAGCTTGCGTGCCACCTTCGGCTCCCGTGCCATAGGTTGCCTACCCCGATCTAGTTAAATGTGTATATCATTAATACATATGGAGTTATGAGATTGTGTTGTATGGTTGTCATTAAAACGTGCTGTAAGTTGGGGAATCAGCCAGATATTAGCTTCCCAGAGAGAACATCAAGGACAGTAACCAGCGCCTGGGAGGGTGTCGAATAGCCATTATCCAACAAGGAAGCTACAATGCAATGACTCACTTGCACAAGACCACACCAGGGGGATTGCTCAACCTTGCCTAGGGACTTAGTAATACCCACAAGATGTGCCTGCACTTGTGTTTTCTAAGTACCTGGGACTAAGGGTATAAAACAGAACACAGTGGCCCCATGATTTGCCTTTCCTTCTCCCCCCCTACCTATGCTGAAAGCAGCAAGAACTTTCAGAAAACTGAAGACTCCAGCAGAGGAGACTGGCCCAAGTTTGAGACAAAACTGTATACGAAAGACTAAGATCTAGTTGGGTGAGAATATTGCTTGGTTTAAATACTGTCTAGTGTGGTAAGGCTTAAGATTTAGATTACATACTTATATTCTTTTCTTTTTGATAGGCAAAAAGTCAGAGGTTATCACTTAAGTTTATTGATTACAAAAGAGATTTTGTTTTACTGTTTATCTTTACCAGTGAGATTGCCTAAAGTGTTTGTAAATCTGAGCAGATTTACCAAAGGATGATGTGTATCCACTTTCCACTGATGAAGCGGTGACTCTATTAATAAACGTGCATTTCTCAAAGGGTCTTGAGCAGTGCAAAATGGTATATTCCTAAGGTACAAGTCTGGGAGCTGGGAGCATTTGGCTGGTGCCTTTCTCTGTGTGATTCATGAGTGGCTCTGGGAGCATTCATGCAATCTAGCTGGGTGTGGGACTGAGTCATAACAGCATCTGGAGGGGTTTGCTGCTTGTCACTAGCAAAGCATTGAGAGAGAGAGAGAGAGAGTGTTCAGACTGGAGAGTTAAGGGGGCATAGCGGTCCCACAGTCCCAGGCTGAACCCTGGGGAATCCAATCACAGTAGTTGAAGAAAGTTGATACAATTATAAGATTACATACGTCTCCTGGTCTGTCTTTCAGTATAAGTTTAACTCTAAGTGCTTGTAATATACCTTTCAGCCTTTTTCTAGAACATTCATGTAAGGTAGGGCTAAATGATTCCCTGTTAGAGGGGAAATCCAAGGATGGGTTCCCAAAAATCGGAATGATCTCTTCAATCTTGTGTGAGAAGGCTACTAACCTGCCTTTTCTCCTCAGTACACTCACTTCTGAGCCTTTCCCCCTCTTTCTTCTCCACTGCACGTGAAAGGATGCAAAGGAGAGGAGATGGAAATTGTTCTGCAAAACTCAATTTTGGCTAAAATTCACTAAAGTTTCCATGATAAGTTATCAATGTCAAGAAAATAAATTTAAACCCTTCAGTCTGTAAAGTAGTGTTGACTATGTTCTACATAGTCAATGTTACTGAATTGACACATTTTAAAATTTAGTCTGGTATTCTGGCTCTCTTGGAAACTCTTATTAAAGTATCTGTGCTAGGGAAGTATGAGATGTGGATGTCAGTGTGAAGAAATGTACCTTTTTATCGTTATAGTGGTATTTGAAATGGAGTGAGCGGTTCTCATGAATAATATAAATCAAGATAGTCTGTTTCTTATTTCTGCATCTCAGAGAAATTCCTTAGTCCACACTTCCAACTATGAATTCCAACATTTGAGCAGAAAGTTTCGTGTGACATCACTTCAACTTTCAGTAAATTTATGAAGGAGTTGCCACTACTATTGCAACATATGTATTAAAGGCACATGCATAAGATTACTGTTGCAGGTCTGTATAAGCCAAGTATTGCTCTCTTAAACATCTTCTTGACTGAAGCTGTCTCTTGGTAGGAACACAGCAATGTTTACTGCATTTGGTAATTCATTAAATACAATCTTATGGTCTACAACAATGTTAATTCTTCTAGATCAGCAGTCAGTTTCTCATTGATTAATGCAGAAAGGAAAACTTCCTCCTATCAAAAAATGGTTACTATAATGGGCTTATTTCTCCTAACAATTCTTGTCATATTGCTGCATAGCATATTTCGGTTTAAATTCCTTACCATTTAGAGAAGCTGTTAACCTTTGGAATTAAGTAGGTATTTGTGTATTTTATGTAGTATCACCAACAGAGTTTGAGATATTCACAACAAGAATTTCCAATTCTTATTCCTCTTCTGTTTTTGTTAAGTTACATTCATCCTAGGTGTCAAGTCTTCTATTTGTACTGACATTGTATTCATCAGCTTGCTCTCATTTGTCCTGATGAATCTTTTTTGCAAAATTTGCAAACTCCATCAAAACTATGAATGGGAAACATCTATACAACCAAATTGTAAAGCCTGACAATTCATGACAAAGCAAAGCTGTAATGTTCGTAATTATTCTGGGAACTAGTGATGTGCTGGCTTTCCATCTGTTCAGTTGTCGACTTGTCTTTTTTCTGGACAAGCAACACTTATCTTTTTTGTTCAATGCTTGTCACAGTTACAAGGCAAGCTGTACTTCACTCTTTTTTGTACCTCTTGAGTACACCCCTTTTGGGGGGCAGGTTTTGCTACCTTCTCTACATTCTGAGTACAACCAAGCAGTTCATCTGATCAGGGATTGGATTTCTGGGCTGCAGCTCCCTGGTAACTAGCAGTATTAACATAAATGGAGGTAAAGCAGTGTTTCTCAAAGTGGTGGTCTGCAGACTGGTGCCGGTCTGCGAGCCATTGGCTGCCAGTCTGCAGCGAGTTTCCTCATGAGTATCAAATAGGATAATATGGCACTGGTCCCTGGCACACTGGAAAAAAAACTTGCCGGTCCCCCACATCAGATAGCTTGAGAAGCACTGGTCTACACTACAAAATTAGGTCAATTTTATAGAAGTCGGTGGAGGGCGTTCTCGCTACCACAGCTAGCATCGACTTGCGGAGCGGTGCACTGTGGGTAGCTATCCCTCAGTTCCCACAGTCTCTGCCGCCCATTGGAATTCTGGGTTAAGCTCCCAAAGCCTGATGGAGCCAAAACATTGTCGCAGGTGGTTTTGGGTACATGTCGTCAGTCGCCCCTCCCTCCATGAAAGCAATGGCAGACAATCGTTTCACGCCTTTTTTCCTGGGTTACCCCTGCAGATGCCATATCACGGCAAGCATGGAGCCTTCTCTGCTCACCATCACCACTGCTGTTGTGGGCAAGTCTACTGTGGGGGTTACTGTGATTCAAGTAGCCAATGGAGTCATTGACATTCTGTTATCAAGGGTAGTGACTCTGGGAAATGTGTGGGCCTTTTTAGATTTTAGGTGCGTCAGACTCCTGTCCTCCGTTGCTGGTGAAGTCTTGCAGCTGTACATTCTAGTCCGGGGCTGTAACACCACATAGCACTTCATGTAACAACTCCAGGGCTCTTCCTCTTTTGCTTTGCTGAGGTACCTTGCCCTACCTGGACCTCCAAGCATTCGACACAGAAGCACCTGCAGCAGCTGGCATTGCTACATAGCAGCAGCTGGTGCAGAAGGACTGCTAATTGTCATCATCCACCGCTTCCGCTGCAACTCTGCTCTCCTGCTCCCCAGCAATGAGCTCTGGGGATCCATACTGGTCCTTCTGGGTGCTGCTGGCAGCAGACGGTGCAGTAGGACTGGTAACCATCCTTGTCGGACGTGTAGCTTGGCTGGGGGCTTTGGGAACATCTTCCTTGCCTGGCTCCTAGCAATCTTCAGGCATGGTGTATGGTTCCATCACTTCCCCTGCAACTCTGCTCTCCTGCTCCCCAGCGACGAGCTCAGGGGATCGGTTCATGAAGCCTGGACAATAGTAAGGAGCAGTTCAACTATAGGCCGAGCAAGTGCGGAATGGTGGTAGAATGTGCCTTTGGATGTTTAAAAGCTCACTGGTGCTGTTAGTCAGACCTCAGCACAACCAACATTCCTATTGTTATTGCTGCTTGCTGTGTGCTCCATAATATCTGAGAGAGTAAGGGGGGAGATGTTTGTTGTAGGGCGGGAGGTTGAGGCAAATTGCCTGCAGTCCGATTTTGAGCAGCCAGACACCCGCCCCCTTTGATTTTAATTCCCTGTAAGCCAACCACCCTCTCCCCTTCGAAATAAAGTAACTATTGTTTTGAAACCTTGCATTGTTTCTTTATTTAAAAAAAATTGAGATAACGGACAAGGTAGCCCAGGTGGGGTGGGGGAGGAGGGAAGGACAAGGCCACATTGCTTATTGTAGCCATACTAAAAGTCAAACTGTTTGAATGACAGCCTTCTCTTGCTTGGGCGATCCTCTGGAGTGGAGTGACTGGGTGCCCAGAACCTTTCCCCTCTTTTGCCGTTTCCTCCCCCCCAGTGTTCTTGGGCACTGTGAAACATGGGAAGGAGGGTAGGCGGTTATACAGTGGATGCAGCGGGGGTCTGTGCTCTTGTTGGCTTTCCTGCAACTCCAACAGATGCTTCATCATGTCCGTTTGCTCCCCCAACAGACGCTTCATCATGTCCATTTGCTCCCCCATTAGCCTCAACGCTGCATCCTGCCTCTACAATTCGTGCTTACTTAATTCCTGGATTCTGCCACTAAATGCCTCCATGCATTAATCTGTGCCCTAACAGTGCGGGAGGACTGTATGAGCTTGGAAATCATGTCATCGCGAGTGTGCTTTGTTTTGTTTTTTGCCTTCCAAGCTGCAATAACCATAGGGATGGAGATGATAGCGGGAGCTTAGAAACATTCTGTGCTTTAAGATTCTGGGGGGACTGCATGGTCATCTATGCTGCTAGTTTGCCACGCTGAGCAAACAGGAAATGAAATTCTAAGTTCCCAGAGCTTTTCCTGTGTACTTGATTAGTGTATCAGGGTTCAAAGCGCTGTCCAGAGTGATCACAATGGAGCACTCTGGGATAGTTCCTGGAGGCCAATACCGTCAATTTTGCATCCGCACTATCCCAAATTCGACCCAGCAAAGTTGATTTTAGCGCTACTCCCCTCACCGGCGAAGAGTACGCAAGCCGATTTTAAGAGCTCTTTAGGTTGATGGAATGGGATTGGTTGTGTGGACGCATTGATTTTTAAATCAACTTAATGCAGCTAAATTCGCCCTAACCCTGTAATTTAGAACAGGCCTGGGTTTGCTCCCATGAGTCTTTTTTCACTTTGGGACCCTGTCACAGTAGCTGATTGACTCAGACAGCTTCTTCAAAACAAAGTATTATTTGTTCCATCACCCAAAGGAACATAGCACACAGCAAAAGAAAAAAGCGATAAAAGACCTATACACATGGCTCTTACCTACACCTTAATCTGTCTTTAAGATTTTGAGTTTCCCTCTCCTCTATCTCGGGCTTGGTGAAGCAGACTGTCCTGCTGCAGCTTTTCTCTCTCCCTGTGTGTTGGTCAGCAAGCTGACAACCCATTTGCCTGCCCATCCTTCCTATCCTAGAATCTTTAAGGTTTTCAGTATACCCTTTGGTCATAAGTTTGGCCTAGGAAGAGTAAATGTTGCCCTTGTAGTGGGGTGACAGACTAGAGTTATTTCCCACATAATACATTCCCCATTGTTTATCATTAGCATTCTCTGTGATAGTCCTTTGTATTTGCCATTATTTTATTTCCTGTTAACTTCCCCTTTGCAGCCTCCTCTATGCAGCCAGGCAGGATAATATCACGCAGGTAAACGTGTGTGCATGTATTTTTATATATGCATTTTTTTATGTAATTCCCTCATTCTCCATAACTTGTTTCTTCAGAATCAGCTATAGAAGCTGAGAATACAATAAAGTTTTCCAGAATACTTCTGATGTAATCTGCAATGAACTCCGTAGTATACAAACAAAACATATTTTTGCAAAATATTGCAATAAAAAGGCACATTACGAACTCAACAGAGAACAAGGGAAAAAGGAAAAAAGCATTAGACATTCTTAATTCAGGCAAATCTAGCCATGGAACATTCTTTTCCATTACTTAAAAATCAAAATAGCAGTCTGTGCTAAGCACTAGATTTGAAAATAAGAGTTAGTCTCCTAAATACTTGGGTCTAGAGTAGGGTCTGTGTAAAGTTGCTACTTTGAGTTTCTTTGCTGTTGATGAAATATTTTCAAAGAAGCACTAAAATGTATCCAACCTGCTATGCTGTCACTTACAAAATGTTAGAAAATCCTTTATTTTTATTGGTAATTAGTTATAGTAATATCCTGGCACAATACTACAGATCAGAAAAGTCTTAATTGAACCACAGATCAGATCCCTGCTGACTTGTGTTAAAATTGCTAATAACTTCTCTTAATCAGACATGCCATTTGAAAGGTAAATAATGAAGTTTGATAAATATGGTAAAATGTAAGTTGGATAAATTTAAATAATTTACTTTGTTCAATATTCTTTTCTCCTTCTTCCTCTTAAAGGCCCTCTTCTTCTCCTTTGCTCTGTGCATAGTATACTCCCTCCCTACCTCCCCCCCCAATTAAGATGCCTTTCTCTTCCCACCTCTCTTTGATGTAGCTCTGTCGTAGCTCTATCTTCCCATCCCTTCACCAGTGAAGCCCTGTCAGCCAGTATCCACTCTAGGCAGCTGAGTGGTAGCACTTCACAGAACAAAATATTGCTCTGTTTAAAACTAACATTTTTTTTCTCTGAAGCACCATAACTAAGTAGAGATGTTTTGGAGCTGCACCTCTCTGGAGGGAGAAGAGGAGAAAAACAGAGCTGAAGAGCAAGAGGGCAGATGTGGGGAGAAATACTCAGGGCTTGTCTATACTACTGCTTAAGTCAATGTACCTTGCGTTGTGTGGGGATGTGGGAAAAAAACAAACCTCCCTGACCAACCAAAGTTACGTCCACTTAAAGTGGAGTCTAAAGCTTCTGTCTTTCTGCCTCTCTTTGAGGTGGAGTAATTACATTGATGGGAGACATTGACATAGCATGTTTTCACCAGATGCATTACATCAGCTCAGCTTTATTGCTGCAGCTGTGCTGATGTAGCACGGTAGTGAAGATAAGCACTGAGTCATGACTTGAGAAGGAGAGCAATAAGATGCTCTCCAGAGTGACCTGGAGAAGAAAAACTTTATTTTGTTTAACATTTTTTTTTTAATTTGGAATGATCACTCTTGGCATAACAAATGAATCAAGAAAGGCATTAAATGATTGTTTTTAAGTCTGTCATAATTATGGGCATAGGGCTGTTGTACAGCTACAGTAAATGTTTCAGGTGTCATGCAGAGGTCTGCATTTCTGAGTGTAGTATTTGGTTTCCTGGCTAACAGTAAAATAAAATAAAAATCATGATTTCCCCCCTACCCAGTGTGTATCCTGTTGTGCCATGTTGCTTAATGTTTAAACTCCTTATCAGTAACAGACCCTCCCCCCCCATAGTCTACTCAAAGTAATAACCTGTTGGGTCTCAGGCCTCTCACAAGGACCTGTCTCTCCTTTAAGACCAGGGTTTTAGGCTCCCGCTCCTTGAAGTTCTTTGTGATTACCTTAGCAAGACTGACCTAGCTCAGCTCCTGAAGTTTTCTTTTCCATCCACACCAAGGCTAAGTCTACAGTAGAAATGCTGCAACGCTGAAGCTGCACTTCTGTAGCATTTCAGTGAAGACACTCATTACAGGGAGGGTTTTCCTGTTGCTGTAGTTAATCCACCTCCCCAAGAGACGGTAGTTAGGTTGATGAGAGAATTTTCTTCCATTGATGTAGAACTGCCTATACTACAGGGAGGAGCAGGTCGGCTTAATTATATTGCTCAGTGGCATGGATTTTTCACATCCCTGAGAGGTTGACCCAGCTACATCAAACTTTTTAGTGTGAACCTGGCCTGATGTTTACCAGTGCCAAGACCATTGGAGCAGTGTCGTGGAAATCTACAACAGAAATTGATGAAATAAACTCCTTCCTAAGTAAATGTCTGCAGAAGATCTTCAGAGTTCATTGGAAATAATCGCTTGCAACATGAGAAATTAAGTAGAACAAGCCAATCTAAAGCATCAAACATAATAAGAGGACAACAATGAACATATTTAGGATGCACTTGTGTAGGTGGCATCTTCCAACTTCAATGGCAAGTTATTATATGTGAAGAGAAAAAGGTAGTGACCTAGAACAGTGGCTCTCTACCTTTCCAGACCACTATACCCCTTTCAGGAGTCTGATTTGTCTTGTGAACCCCCAAGTTTAATCTCTCGTAAAAACTACTACTTTTACAAAAGCAGACATAAAAATACTTACTGAAAAATTACTTTCGCTGGAATATAAACGTACTTATATTTCAATGGAGAGTATATAGGGCAGTATAAACAAGCCATTGTCTGTATGTAATTTTAATTTGTACTGACTTTGCTAGTGCTTTTTCTGTAGCCTGTTGTAAAACCAGGCAAATATCTAGATGAGTTGATGTATCCTCTGGAAAACCTCTGCGTACTCACAGGGTACATGTACCCCAGGTTGAGAACCACTACCATAGAGAAACACTATACAAACAATTTGAGGAAGAAGTCAGATATATCAATATGACACTCGGAAGGCTGAACAGGCCAGTACAAGACTTAGGTGGCAGAAACTAGTGGATGCTCTATACATCTAAAGGTGTAGGCCAATGAAGAAAAAAAGGCTGCTTCCACAAAGTAAAGTATATTTATTTAAGGACAAAAGCCTTAGAGAAAACATATCAGTAAAAGGTCTAAATACATACTTAAACTTACCAGAGATTCCTTATGTTTCCTATAGAGACCCTGGCAAGTTCCAGTCCTTTAAACCCTCAGTGCGGGGTTTTCATCCTCTGAATTAAAGGCTCATGTCACTTGGTTACAGCAGAACGAGGCTCCTCGTCCCTCATCAGTTCAAGGTGGCCTTCCTGGGTCTCTTGAGCATAGTCTGGGTGAACTGCATATGCTGATTCACGGAGTGGTTCTGTTTACCAGTTTGCAGGGTCCCACTGATTTTAGTTTCTAGACAGAGCTCAGTAACCCTTCACAACAAACCAATGTACAGTCCTTGTCTCAGAGATAGAAAACATTTATAAAGTGGATAGACATCTTAATATATGCCTGGGTTCATAGTATGTGTCACAAGTGGTAGTTAGCACAAGGTAAAGAAGATACCAACCAAGGAATATTGATCCTTTTTGTCAGAATTTGCTCACTAAAAGTGTCCTGGCTTCTCACCTTCATGATGTAAGAATTAATTTTTGTGTGTGTGTGGATTTCTATCCTGCAGTGGGATTGACAACCTGAATCAGTAAATTTTTTTCCTGTGGTACATTTTAAAGGTTCATTTACATGTAACATCTGTGTTTTTAGCCAGCAGTTAATTAACACTGTCTCTCCAAACTATCCTTCTAATACTTCATATACCAGCAGAAAATTATGTAACTTTTCATGATTTAATTTATGCTCATTTCAAAATACTGACAATGAACTAAAAGCTGAAGAGAAATGTGGGTGTCTTTACTTCAGTTTGTGTTTTTATTATTGAGATTTGCCTTCAAGGACTTTGTTTGGCACTGTTCTATGTCTGTGAACATAATATTCTTATTTAGCTGAGGAGAGCAATAATAGAGGCAGTCCTTGAATTTTTCATCATTTTAAGAACATGACAGTTGTGTTGGTCAGATCAGTGGGCCATCTTTTTCACTAACCAGTACTGGCAGTTACTATGTACTTAAACATTCAAGAAACTATAATGTGAATAATAATGGATTAACCTTCTCATAGGGAAAGAGTCTTGTTAACCTCCATCAATTGTTGCTGTATCTTCTGAAGTACTTCATTCCTTACATATTCTTATAATGTAACTGTGGATGTAAATATTTACAAAATTATACTTTAATGCAACAGTAGTGACCCAAGCCTGGCAAAGCCAGTGAATGGACTTGGGGCAGGGGCCGCTGGGATGGAGTGGGCTTGCAGGGGGGCTGCACCCTCCAAGGGAGTTTAAGGGGCAGGGAGGGGGGAACCTGGTCTGGGGAGCAGCCCCTGGGCAGTCTGGCCCCTGGCATCTATAAAGTCTCATTGGGATTTGCCCCTCAATGAACTGATGTGTTGTGGAGGTGGGGGTAAGGTGGAAGTTTTGCCTAGGGTGCAAAATATCCTTGCACTGGCCTTGGGAACACCTAGCAGTCCAGATTTCTTATCAACATACTGGAGCTTAAGGCAGGACCATGGCCTTCAACGTCTTTTTGCCTGGTCCCACAGCATCATGTAGTGCAGGTGTTCACAGACAAAGCCATGGCTGGCATGTACTACATGGCCAGCTGAGAGAGCTAGGAACACACTGCTATTTGTGAAAGTGAAGAAACCATGGATGTGTATCCCAAATTAAATCCATGCAGTAGCTTTTCATCTTGCTGAGGAGAGAAACATCACGGCAGACTTGCTTGTGAAGTTGGACTCAGGATCAACATGAGTGGTCTTTGAAAACTAACTGTGGCCAGAGAACCATTTTCCAGATGAGGCCATCCAGTAACAGATCTTTTTGTTTGTCTGATGAAAACACTAAATATCCAGTTTTGCAGCATGTCCGGACGCAGGTTTGTTCTCAGATGTTTTTGAGGGACTCGAGCCAATGTCTTCTATATGCTCTTTGTCCCATTCCCACGATACCTAGAGTCATAATGAGGATCAGGTGAACAGAGCCAACATTATACTATAGTCCCAGTGTGACCATGTCAGCACTGGTATCCAGATCTCTTGCAGCTGCACTGTATCTGCTACATTTATCACCAGATCTAATGACACAAGAGCAAGGGAGGATTCTGCATCCCAAACCAGAGATGCTCCATCTTGTATCATGGAAGATAACCTTGCTGAGGTTCCCTTCAAGACCTTTTCCAATCTACTTATTCAGAACACCTCCTACAACTAGACGAGCACTTCATCCCAGTTCTCAGGGATCAAATAAACTCAGCTGAACTCCAGATTTTGTCACTTGGATATCTTTATTTGCCATACAGCAAAGCTACGCTGAGTTGATCAGATTCAGATATCGGGTGTAGGCATGGGTGGCAGGTATCGAAGACAGGAGGAGGCTGTGCCTCCCCAAACAGCTTTGCGTGACCCTGCCCATGCTCCGTTCCCAGGCCCTTTCCTGCTTCCCAGGCTTTGCTGGGACGGGAGGGGGGAGGCTCTTTTTCTCTCCACCCCCCGCCCTCCCTCCCATTGCCAGAGCCCCAGACTGGGGCTGTGGTCTAATGGGGACTAGCCTATAATCTGGGCCTGGGGGAGGGGATGGCGGGGGTGTGTGTGCTGCCTGCCTACCCCCAGCTCATCTACCTGGCACTCTGGGGCTTGGGGGTGCTCAGGCAGCCTAAGGTGGGATGTGGGGGCTGGCTTCTGGGAAGAAGCAGGACTCTGGGTTCTAGGAGGAGGGGTGGGGTCGTGGGCAGAAGGAGTGGTTAGGGCTGGGGGCTAGCCATTCCAAGCCTGGGGTTCACCTGCCACCCGTGGGGTAAATATATGGCATACTAAACACCAAAAGTTACACAGCAAACCTCTTCCCTTATATGAACTTACACATGACATGGCATCAGACATTTTGGAATTGTCTTGATTACTTTGTAGGAACCAGTCCCTGTAGAGCATGCTGTGTCTGTATATTGTCCAAGCTGGACCTATTCTTTACCTAATCTCTACATTCCTAATTTATCTTGTCCATTGTTATCTTGTTTTGTAGTAAATAGTTCCCCAGTGTTCTCCCTCTTATCTGGCTCAGACATTACCTTTTTAGCCTACTGACCTATTTACTTAACTTTATTTAGCAGGGATGTTCTGTTTTCAGCCTAATGACCTGTTTATCTCACTGATTGTAATCTACAAGAAATGAGGCTTTCCTCTGTGTTAATTACTCATGTCAGGCCAGGTCTCAGCTACAAAACTTGATTAATGTGGAATTTTTTTCTGCTTTCTGAGAGTTAGTTCAGTCAAGGAAAGGCTCCACCCTGAAATGCTATAAACAAAAATGGAGACTCTTTTTATTATTTGGGCCTCTAGTAAAAGACTCCTTCCACCCTGAGCTGTGGTACCTGCATTGGCAAAATATATTTTACACCTAAGTCTCAGAGCTTAGGTTTGTCATGAGCAGATATTACTGCCATATGGACCTTTAGGAAGGCAATACCTATCTTCTCTGTTCCTGCAATCTCCAATTTCCTTAACAGTATGGTAAATGTGGGAGCCCATGTCTTTATGGGATCTAAAGCTTTTCTTAATGCAGTCAGTGAACTCTCCTTATGAACTTCTTCCTCAAACCTCTTTTGAGTATCTATCAATCAGTATGGCCTTACTGACAGCAATGACATTCTAGGAGGATGAGTTTGTCCACATGGACAAAATCACTATTAGGCCCCATCCCAGCCTCTTGCCAAAGGTGTTATCAGATTTCTAGCTGTCTCAGTGTTTATCCTTGTCCAAAATCCTATTCCCACAGATGAAACGTCTTTCTGTACCCCAAAAGAGAACTCTCTGTTTTTACTTGGAAAGCACCAAGCCATTCAGAAAATCCGATCATGTGTTTGTAGCATATTGGAGGAAATGCCAGGGAAAATTCATTACCAAGCAATCTTTCTTGTTGGATTAGGAGATGTATGCAACATTGCTACATCTTAACTAGGAAATCAATGTCTCCTGTTTTAAAGGCTCACTCAACAAGAGCCATGGCAAGCATTGTGGTATGCCTTCGCGTACTCCCCTGATGGAGATTTGCAGACCAGCTTCTTGGACTTCAGTGCATACCTTCACCAAGCACTGTTTTTTGGACTTGGCTTTGTGCTGACAGAGTGCGGGAGAATGGTGCTATAGTTCACATTTAGGTAAGGACCCCTCACCCCCTGTCAACTTAATCTCCAACAAAGTGGGAATATGCAGAGGAACTCCAAGATTGTGTACACATAACTGTACTGTGAGTTCTGTGCATTCATCCTACCTGCCTACCTTCCCCACTACTTTGGAGTCATAGACTATTAAGATGCTGTGAATTTGCATTCATGCACTTCATTACATAGAGTAATGCAATGCTGTCGCCGTTACATGAAACATTTCATGGAGTACTCCCCCAATCCCAACAGACAAGATGCCAGGAAAGCCATATCTTGCAAGTGGGAATACAGTTATGACTCTCAAACAAATGTTTCTGGTAAGTAACCTTTGTGTTGTAAATGTAACAGAGGTTAAGGCACAAAATGAGTTATACTTAGCAAGCAACTTGAAAGGTAATGAGCTTCATTAGAAGCAAAAGAAAGATCAAAAGTGTACTTAGCAGGGAAGGAGAGCTAATTGATATCAAGGAGGATGAAGTGCTTAAAAACTATTTTGCTTCCATCTTTTTTAGTCTTCACTACAATGATTAATCATGAATATTAACAACAAGAAGAAAGAAACTTAAGCCAAAATAGTGAAAGAGTAAGTTCAAGAAAATTGAGATGTTACATGAATTCAAGTAGGCAGGGTCTGATAAAATTCATCCGAGGGTAGCAAGGGCACAAGCTGAAGCAAGCTCGGAACTGTGTCCTTCAGCCCTCTGAGGCCTCATTGTTAAAATATAGTATCTGTCTTCAAAAAGAGAATAAAGACGACATGGGATATTTAGACCAGTTAGCCTAGCTTCAATACCTGGAAAGATACTGGAACAATTATGAAGGAATCCATTTGTAAGCACCTGGAGGATAATAGGTGATAAGTAATTAATAGTCAACATGGATTTGTCAAGAGCAAATAACTTCAAACCAACTTAATTTCCTCTTTTGACATGGTTACTGGCCTAGTGGATGGGGTGGGGAAGCAATAGACATGAATTACCTTGATTTTTAGGAAGGCTTTCGTCAGAGTTCCCCATGACAGTCTCCTAAGCAAACTAGGGAAATGTGGTCTAGATAATACTGTAAGGTGGGTGCATGACAGATTGAAAGACTGTAATCAAAAAGTAGTTTTTAATGGTTTATTGCCAAACTGAGAGGCAGTGTGTAGTGAGGTCCCGCAGAGATCAGTTCTGGGTGTGGTACTATTCAGTATTTGTATTGATGACTTGAATAATGGAATGGAGAGTATGTTTATAAAATTGTGGGTGACACTAAGTTGGAGAAGATTCAACTGTTTTGAAGGACAAGATTAGAATTCAAAGTTATCTTGATGTATTGAAGAATTGGTCTGAAATCAACCAGATAAAATTCAGTTAAGGCAAGTCCTACGTTTAGGAAGGGAAGAAATAAAGGCACAAGTACAAAATGGGATACAACTGGCTATGCAGTAGTACTGCTGCAAAGGATCTGGGGGTTATAGTGGATTACAAACTGAATATGCCGCTTCCTATATCGTCAGGCCTGTCCAGGCAACCTGACTGGAAGCCAGAGTCCCAATCCATTTTCCTTCTCTATGCAGGAGATGGGAGAGATGAGCCATTTGGTATGTGAAATATGGAGATGTACGCTGGCACCATTAAGGTTGTGCTTTGGACCTGTGTTCAAGCAGCCCATTGCCTTTCACAAACTTCACATCAGACCCTTTGTCAACACACCAGCTGCACTGAAATCTCCCGTGGGGGACAACAACAATTAGCTTAAACATCCACCCCCATTGTACTGGGCAGCTATAATGGAATTCATCATCACATTGAGATACTCCAGGACAGTATCTTAGCCTGTGTTGGATAGATGTACTCTACCTCCCCAGAGCAAGAAATGACCTCAGTACTGTTCCAGAACGGAGAATCAGATGACCCAGGGCGGGGAATGCTCTCCTCCTTCCATGGGACAAGGGTCATCTCTGTGCCTTTCTGCAGCTCCCTCTGATGCTGAAAGTCCTGTCTGAAAGTGAAAAGAGAACAAACATTATACTGATTGCTCCAACCTGGCCCAGGCAGATGTGATACTTTTACCTGTCACAGCTGACACTGTCCACTGATGACTCTTCCAGTCACGCCGTACCTGATATCACAGAATGAGGGACTTACACTCTCTATCCCAACCTGTGGATTCTGTGATTCAAATCCTTCGTGGTTCCAGCACATAGCGACATCGATCTGAGGAAGTACAGGAGGTGTTATTACACAGTAGAAAAGGAACTACTTGTCATACCTACCTACAAACGTGGAAAAGATTTAAAATCTGGTGTCACCCCAAATGTGGCCACCCTACGGGTGGTACTGGACTACATGTTGACTCAAGAAATTAGATCTCTGTCACTTTGCTAAATGTTTCTTTGGCAGCAATGCAACCTTCTGCCAGCAGGTAGAAGGGTACTCCATTTTTTTTTCTCATCTGACCATGAAGAGATTTCTTAAAAGCATAGCAAACCTCTTTCCCCAAACCACACTTCCCACTCCTCAATGGGATCCCAACATGTTGTTAAAAGGACTGACTGGACCACCATTTGAGCCCATGGCCACTTGTTCATTAACTCACCTTTCAGTGAAGATGGCGTTCCTGATCATCGTTACCTCAGCAAGAAGGCTAAGGGAGATAGTGATCCTAATGGGGAAGAACACAGTAAAGAGGGAATGCACTAACAGTCTCACTCTCAAGACCACATCTGAAGTTCACTCTCAAGACCACATCTGAAGTTCACTCTCAAGGTGGCTTTCGATTTTCATATAAATCAGATTATTCAACTTCCAATCTTTTATCTTAAACCTTATCAGGATAACAAGGAAGCCATCCTCCATACCCTTGATGTGAGGAGAGCCTTGACCTTCTATTTGGACAGAACAAGAACTTTCAGAAAATCTCTGAGACTCTTCCTCTCTGTTACAGATAGATCAAAAGGTACAGCCTTTCCAGATGGATCTCAAACTGCATCAGGCTCTGTTACCCGATGTGTAATTTAGCACCCTCATCGTCTTGTAGTGTGTGCGTATTGGGTATCTTTGTCAGAAATCTGCAGAGCTGCTAGCTGGGCATCTGCACATACTTTTGCAGAACATCATGCCATCCTCGGACTCAACTGCAGGTGCCAGATTCAGTGCCATGGTGCTATCCTCTTATATTAGGCTCAACTCTGAATCCCCAGCCTACAGTGGTGGGCATTGCTTGGGAGTCACCTACAGAGGAGCACCCTTTGGGACACTACTTGAAGTTGTTACTAACCTTGTGCAGTAATGATTCTTTGAGATGTCCCCCATGGGTGCTCCACAGCCCACCTTTCTCTCCCTTACTTTGGAGTTCTAGTAGTGACTGTGGTAGAGAAGGAACGGAGGAAGGATTGCATGCGCATGTTGCCTAGTCTCATGGCAGGTGGGGAGCAGCACATGCATGGGCAGGGTGGACTGCTACCGAAGTTCTTTGATCAGCAGTGCAAGGATGCGCAAACACCTACAGCAGAGCACCGATAGGGGGACACATCTCGAAGAACCATTGTTACAGCACAAAGTAAGTAATTCTTATGTGCTTACAACAAAAAAAATCTGTGACTGTCCAGAATGCAGCAGCTGGCAAAAGTTCACATTTTGAATGGTTGTAAAGGGTACCTCAAGTAAGGTATTTGATGGTAGGAATGTAATAAGCCTCTGAAACAATTGGTCATGTTAGCTTTTTTAGATTCTGGTAGAAAAATGAACTCTTGGCACGGGCTGCCACCTGATTATCCAACAACAGTCTATTGTCAAGTAAGACCCCCTAAATTACCAACCAGATTTACAAAATAATTACGTTGGCTGATAGCTTTCTGCATCAATGCCATATGATCCAAAACACTGAGGGAGTGACAGTATGGTGATTAGGGGCCACTAGTCAAATATGTGAGACACTAAGAGGAAGCTTTTCGTTTTATGTGAAGACAGGGCCTCCTGAAAATGACTGTCGTGTTGGTATTATACACTGTCTAGCATATGTTTTCAAAATGACTTCCTTGGTATCTGTATTCTTCTTGGTCAGACATGAAAACTGTTGTCTGCACTGTGATTGAGGTCTATAGGTGATAGTTTCAATTTGTTGTGAAATTCTGTTTCCAGAACGATTTTACTGTTGATATTTGAAGACCAGTTGATCAAATTAAGTTTAGACATTTCTGTAATGAGTACTCAGTATTTCATGTGGTGTGGTAAATGGTGTGCTGTACGGAAAGTAGTTAGCACAGGGGTAGGCAACCTATGGCACGCGAGCTGATTTTCAGTGGCACTCGCACTGCCCAGGTCCTGGCCACCAGTCCGGGGGGCTCTGCATTTTAATTTAAATTTGAATGAAGCTTCTTCAACATTTTAAAAACCTTATTTACTTTACATACAACAGTTTAGTTATGTATTATAGATGTATAGAAAGAGACCTTCTAAAAACATTAAAATGTATTACCGGCATGTGAAACATTAAATTAGAGTGAATAAATGAAGGCTCGGCACAGCACTTCTGAAAGGATGCCGACCCCTGAGTTAGCATTAAGAAAAGAAACATCTAAAATGATTGAACTGAGTGGGAGTTGGATTAGCACATTCTGTTTAACTCTCAGTGCAATCTTGATAAACCTGCAATATTTGATCTTTTAGTTACTGGGAACATCATCTTTATGAAGTTATAGGAGAATCTTCAGTTGAAGGGGGGAAAAAATTATGGCTAATCCTGTGAAATGCTGAGTGCTTCCATCGTGATGCTAAGCACTTTAAATCCCTGTTGACAGCACAGGGTTGTGAGGATACCCAGCATCCTGCAGTATTGGACTTAAAACCTTTACTATGTTGTGTTTATAGCTTTGGCTGAAGCAGATGACAGATCTATTCTACAAGGACAGTTGTAGCATAAATATTGACAGCTAACCAGTCTGTCCTGTTAATATATTGAGTCCACTAGTGTGGTAAATAGGTGCTAGTTGAGGGAATTTGCACCTTAGGCTGGCTACAGGCAGACTTTGTTCTGCCTATATTATCTACTAAACAGCTTTTTTTGTTTGTTGTTGCTGAATTCCTATAACAGCGCCTTACTATAAAATTAGGCATTTTCCCCCTCCTAAAGTGCTTGTCTGCAGCCGTGATTAGGAAAACTATACGTAAGTGTACACTGGATATAATTTGAACTACCTAACAAATGCATACTAGTATATATTGCTACTTATAAGCATCATAGTTGAGTATCAGAGGGGTAACTGTGTTAGTCTGTATCCACAAAGACAATGCAGAGTCCAGTGGCACCTTAAAGACTAACAGATTTATTTGGGCATAAACTTTCATGGGTAAAAAAACCCCACTTCTTCAGATGCATCTTGCCGTGGCAGTGCTTTGAAGTTTCTAGTGTGGACATACCCTAAGTTTTACATACCTTAATTAGAGAAATGACTGTAGAAAATAAATTAGGTACATTAAATTTGTAATGTACGAGAGAACATGTAACTTCCACTAGAATCCTTGATAAATTCAGACTGGGTTATATTGAAAAGTGTATTGGACATGATTTCTTTTTGCCTTTGGATGAAAGCGTGGACGAACACTATGCTATAACAGGCCACTGTGTAAAAACAAGTATTGTTGTATTCCCTACTACTTCCACTCTCATTTTAGATTGTGAGCTCTATGGGTAGAGACATGTCTGACTCTCTCTTTAAATGTTTGGCATCGTTCTAGGGACTAAATAAATATTTCAAAATAAAGAGATGACAAGTTTTCCAACTACTGAATAGAAGTATGAAGTAGGGGGGAAGGGACTTACAAGTTTCCTCTGGTGTTAAAACTATTTCTGCTTAAATATTTTCTTCCTTTTAATATTTGTAAACTTAATTTACTTCACACACATTTATGCTAGAAATTGTACTAAACTTAAAGAAATTGACTTTAAAATGTATGTCTGCTTCAGAAGAAATTTTTTTATAAGTGTATACACTCTAATTGTAGAATTCTACATGTTTTACCTGTAGGCTGCATAATGGCTCACCCTGTTTTAGATCAAACGTGTTGATGCCTGTGAAGAGAAACAGTCAAACTTGTTAACAGATGTTTTATACATGAAAGTAGTATTACATTTTAATTTTCTCAAAGGCACTTATTAGTCTATCTTGTTTCTTGAAAATGTTTTGTGTATCAAACTTTGTTCTATGTATATATTTAAGATTAGTTCTAATGACTATTCCCTACTGCACTTCTCCATTTCCAATGTCCATTTGTGCTTGGCCGTCTTGTGTACAATTTCACTAGAGGGCAGTGCTATGCAAGAAGTGCAATGGTAAGTGCTGTATCTTGCCAACAAATCTTTTGCAAAAGAATAAATCTATACTGCATTTTTAAAAACCTAAAAGTTAGAAAAGACTTGTATTTAAAAGCTGCATCCAGTTTGTTTTATTGAACCTGAACATTCACGCAGACTTTATTCCCATATAGAAATTGCATTTGAAATTAAAGCTTTTGATTTTAAAAACTGGCATTTTTAACTGCCTTTATGACAATACAGTTGAAGGGCAGTGAGGAAAGCGTCAATTGTGTCATCAGTTAGATTGAGATAATCAGAGGTAACTGTAAATTCTATCCTGCTGTACTTCAATACAGGATATGCAGCCAGAACAGAAATTTTTTACTGTTTCAGTATAGCACTTTAATTGATAAAACATTGTCAAATGGTTGCTGCCAGCAAGAAGCTTGGAAATGCCAAATTTAATTAATTTTAAATGCATTTAACTATAAATGGGTAGTGTTTCGGATAAAATAGATAGCAGGCTTGCTGCGGTAGTTGTTAAATTACTTTTAATCCATTTACTACAGACGTTTGTTCTCCAAAGACACTTGTGTGCGGTAATTGAGTCACACTCCTTTTTGTCTATGCTCTCTGCATTTCCTAGCATCGCAAGCTCTGAAACTGCAACTTATACCAAATATAATTTTTCACTGTTTCTTGTTCTCTGCTCTGCCCCCCTTGATTTGTTTTTCTCAATCTGTCATTCCTCTCATATGTTAAGACTGTAAGCTCTTAAGGGCAGTTATTACACCTCTACCTTCATATAACGCTATCCTCAGGAGCCAAAAAATCTTATCACGTTATAGGTGAAACCGCATTAAATTGAACTTGCTTTGATATACCGGAGTGCATAGCCCCATCCCCATGGAGTGCAACTTTACCACACTCTATCTGATTTTGTGTTATATTGGGTAGCATTGTAATGGGGTAGAGGTATATCTTATTGTACATTGTGTACAGCACCTAGCATGATGGCATTGTGAGCCACACCTATTAAGTTTCCAGCTTTCTCCGGACTTGGAGGTTTGCACACTTACCTGTGATGAAGTCCCCTCTGACTGCCTTATTATCAAACCTCTTGTGGAAGATGGGTCAAACACATGCTGCATGTGGTAAGAGACATCCTGGTTCCTCAACAGGTGCAGACAGCCACTGCGCACTCTCCCTCCTCTCTGCTGTGGTCCCCTAGGCCAATGTTTTTCAAATGTGGGCACCAGGGGCTTTTCTTGTGGCTACAGCCTCCTTGATAGAGATGAGGTCGGGGGCAAAACAGCAGCCTTGCCCCCGCCCCCAGAGAGAGACATGCTGGAGGAGAAAGCAACTAGTGAGTTCCTGGCTTTCTTGGGGGTGGTGGGGTCAGGTTTCAGCCCTGGGGAGGCCGGTGGCAGTCTCCAACTGTAGGGCTTCAAGATGCAGTGGCAGGCTCCAGCGTCCAGACCTAGGATATGGCCAAGGGCACTAGACTCCAAATGTGGGGTTTCAGGCTCCATCCCGGGGGCCCCCGCTGCACAGCGGCAAGTTCCGGCCCTGGTCTCACCCCACACCTTCCTGGCCCTGGCTGCCTCCCCCAGTGCTCAATGTATTCCACCCCCATTGTCCTTGGCCCTCACTGCATCCTTACCCACCTCCCCTTCCAGGGTTTAATTTGTCCTCTGACCTTGTCAGGGCTGAGTAAGTCTGCTGTGAAAAGTGATATTTGTGTGTTTCATACCACTTTTCACAGCCGAATTAGTAGCTAGCTGGTAGACTGTGAAAAATGACATTAACATACAAGTATCACTTCTCACAGCAGCAGACTTACTAGCTAGCAAGTCTTTTTTTTTTTAATGCAACCAAAAATGCTAAAGAAAAAATCATAAAGGCAAAGTGCAAAGCACCTGATTTGTGTTTCTATTCTGTTTAAGTCCAGTAAAGAATAGAGACAGCTGTACATTATTTTTATTATTGGATCTGCACAAAAAAACCTGTACATAAATAAATTATAATGATTTGGACATGTATCTGTGCATTGTTAGGGGGCTTATTCCTTCATCCTCTCACTTCCCTGGTCCTTCTTGCATGAACAGAGAGCAACAATACTCAAAGTCCAAAGGCACAAACAATTCGATGTTTGTTGGGGTGAACTTCCAGCAAACATGATTCCAGTTTCCTTCCTTAGTGTCCCCTTTCCCAGCTGTGACACCACAGAGCCTTGCCTCTGTCCCTGTTTCTGTTCCCATCCCTTGTTCCCATTTCCCCCTTTAGCAAAGCATGATCCCAATTTCCCCATCCCCAGTTCCTGTTCCCAACCTCTCCCCCCTTACTTCCTGATTGACTGCAGACTATATAGTAAAAGTTGAGTTCTGTTTAGCTATACCTTAACCAATCATTTTACTGAAATTTAACTAGCCAATCCTAACATATTGTAACATGATTATTTAGCCAATTATATCCCACCACCTTAATTGGTTTACACCCAACAAAATTAATTATACAGCAGACGGAAACAATTACAGAACCAGACAGAGATCATGCAAATAAACATACAAAACAATACAGAAGTGAGGATTTCACAGCTGCATCTATATAGACATAAGGGTTTTCCAGCTGTGTCTACTGATAAGTTTTCTGTCTGGTAAGGATTCAATCAGATTAAATTTCCTTTTACATGTTCTAGGCTTTTTCCTTTCTCTGGAGGTGATAGATCGGATCACCTTCCTAACAGCCCCAGATTACCTTATTTCAATATGACCAAACAGGACCTCAGACTGTCACAGTAAGAAAAGGCCATTACACAGACAGTGATTTTTTATTTTCTTTTATACCTCTATAAGTAGCTAAGTGATAAGAATACACCTAAATTCTTCAAGTATAGGCCTTTGCAGACAGGCCTGAATACCTATATCCTAACATGCATATTTATTTGTTTTTTCTAAAGTTAATGAAGTATTTTAGGAAAAATTGTCATAGCAGCCAGCAGCAAGAGTTGTTGCGGGAACCCCTGCCCTAGGCCTTAGGCAGATGTTGGCAAACATCTGGATCTGTTGATCATTTTGCATCATAAGAGTGGGGAATGAGGAGCAGAATAACTTGGCATAGCTGAGAGGCAGGGGGCCAGGTAGGGAGTAAGACTAGCACATACCATGCAAACAGGTGTTTGGGAATGGGGCAAGATTAATGTTGGGCCTAAATAGCAGAGAGAGTATGTGTGGGGAGAGATTGGATGGGGGGATTGTCTGTAGAGGGTATAGAATTTATTGGGTGTGATATATTAGCTGGAGTGGAATTATATGGGAAAACTAGGCATGTACAATTGTGAAGGAGTAGAATTAATTGGGGTGGGGGGCTTGTTTGGAGCACTGTGGGGGGAATATAGAATTAATTAGTGGTCTGTTGGGAATTGATTTTTTGAGGGGGTTAGAAGGAAGAATGAAATAATGGTGGAAGTAAAGAAATCACTTTAATCTAAAATTCATTCTCTTCTCTCTGGGGACATTTTTCTTCAACACAATTGAAAACAGATAAACGAGTACAGGAGAGACATCCCACAACCTCACCCAAGGGGAGAGAAGTCAGCAACAATTATTCCATTAACACAAATCAGAGTTTTTGTACTTCGTACACATTCTTCTAGCTGCTTTCCCCTAGTGTGGTAAAAGGAATCCCAGTCATATCTGGAGTAGTGGGAGTGGGGCTGGTATATACTCCCAAAACACAGGGTTGTCAGATGAGCTGGAAAACTGTGTCTCGTCACCAATAACTCTACTTCATCCGTTAATGATTTATGTAAATTTGACTCTGTTGGGTTAGGGTTAGCTGAAGTTGGCTTTTTTTGCTAATCTCTGAGGCCTCTAGACATTATTGCTATAAAATGTGACAAGCCTTCAGAAAATTTATGCTTTGCTCGGCATTTTGGCAGATACTCACTTTTCAGCTCCATTTTTTCTTATGTACCTTTATCTGGTCCTCTTTCTGTGTCTAAGTAGCAGCCTTCTGGTTTTAGGAACTGCATAGAATGTGAATACAAAATGTCCCTGCTGGATGGTCACAATTACTATCTGTTTTGCCTCTGGGCAGATGATGGAACATCTGAATGCGACATCTGTTGTAGGATGATACCTTTAATTTGCAATTTCTGGGTGAGCTCTTTGGACTTTATTTCAGCATATACTGAGGTTTCAGATTCAGATTTCACAATCTGTTTTAGGGCTGAGTAACCAAACTTTCCTAATTCTGACTTTATACATAGCTGTAGCGCAGTCCTCTATGCTAGTGTATATGATACTGAGTGATATTTAATTTCTTGATTACATCTACTCATATCCTCTTATGCCCCAAATCTTGGTTTCATGGGATGAAATTTATTTCTGTCCTGTACAAAGCCGGATTACTTGAGCTTTCTGTGGGGTGGTTAGTGGGAATTTTGGTTGAGGGGATGGAATTTGCTCACCAGCCTGCAGGCAGTCCACATGCTGGAGTGCAGCCCCTCTGCATTTGCTCTGCAGCCCTTAAACTGGACTAATGGTGGGGGCTACTCCACTCTCTGTGCCCAGTCCATTGGGGACACTAATCACAGATATCATGTCCCTTCCTTAACTTCCCCACTATGCATCTATCTGTTCAGAGACCAGTGTGGCACATCCTTCCAAACCATACAGGTGTGGACCCCTGCTTGCACGGTCAGCCTGCCCACCGTGACTATATCCATCATGTGAAAGGAAGGGAATTATGCAAGTTGTCCACTGCACAGGTGAGGTTGCTCCCCCCCCCCCCCCCCTCCCAAAGTAAGGAAGTAGATTTTAGGAGAAAAATAAAATATTGACTCAAAATTCTTTTCAGGAGGTTATAATTGATAGTTCTTTGTGGAGTGCTTGCTCATGTCCATTCTGATAGAGATGTGTGCTCGCCACATGCACCAGTGCCAGAAGTTTTTCCATTCATCCATAGGAGAATGTCTCCGACGCACTCTGGAGTGGCGCGCATATGCCTCAGTATAAGTGGCGCTGCCGGCTCTCCTCCACCCTCAATTCCATCTTGCCACCAGTGACTGTGCTGGAGTGTTCCTTGCTTCAGCAAATCTCCTTGTCCAGAACTGTTAATTGTGAACTTTTCTCCTGTAAAGAATTATTAAACCTGTTAGATAGTTCCCTTGATGTGTTACTTAGCTAGTTGTTAGTCGGGACTTAGCCTAGGGATGGTGTGTGCCCTGGTCCCCAGGCTTACAACGGTCACAGGGTTTGAAGAAATTGATGCCAGTGAGTGACCCTCACAGTAGATGCTTAAGGTGCTTGGGGGAAGCCCACATAAGTGACAAGTGCTAAATTTACAAAAGTTTCAAGCCTCACACAAAAAGACTGGGACATTAGTCTCTGAGCACTACTTAGAGTCGGCACTGACACTGGAACTGCCCAGGTTGGAATCTGCTCCTAGCACTGTGGCTTCAGTGTGGAGTGCTCTGCTGGTCCGAAGATGGAACCAGTGTCGATTTTCCCCCTCCCCAGCACTGTCTGGAAAGCGAAGAAAGGCCTGGAGGAGTCAATCTCTCATGTCCTCTCCTTCCCTTTACAGGACAGGATGGGAGAGAAGACCCTTGGAGCTGCTCACTACCACCATGCAAGAGTTGGGGTCCAGCTCCTGCTGAGCCGGTCAGCCCATCCCAGGACCCACCTGCTACCCCGGACAGCATCTTGGGAGTCTGGCACATGGCAGTGCCATCAACCCCAGAAGCCCTGCAGGTGGTGCAGGATATTTTCTCTACTAGTGCCGCCCACATGGTTATGGCAGCACCGCAGTCCAGGGGTAAGCCTGCCATGGGACCTTTCCAACACTCAGGGAATGTCCCACCAGTGCTTGCCCACCCAGAGCCACCACGTCTCAGAGATGGAATGGCCCGCTCAGCGAAGTCCCCGGCGTCAGTCCTCAGCCTCAGGGCATCACTCATCAGGCTCGAGGCGCAGGTCCCCGGTGGTATGACGCAAGCCTACTGAGGTGCAATCATCCCCCAAACAGCAGCAACGAGAATGTCGTAACCATTCCCTGAGTGTTCAGCACCGGTTCTGCACAGGAAGCCGGAGGTCCTGGGAGCTCTGTTACCAGTCATCAGCGTGCCCATTCGGATTGGCACAGCAGCAACGATGCTTCCTTGCTTGGCCATGTTCTCACTCCCGCTCTTGTATGATGGATCAATTCTGGTCGGAGAGCATTCGGTGTCAATCACTGTATCACTATCGCTGATCTGCCAAACGCTGACACCACTCACTGGGACCTCGATACAGAGAGTTGGCACCCTGTTGCAGGTCCCAGTTGGAGCTCCGGAGCCAGGACCGAAGGAACTGAAGTTATTCATCAGCCTTGGCACTGTCTTGGTCCCCCGTACGCAGCCCTTCCTCATCATGCTCAGACGCAGACCAGGAGTCCCTTCCGCAGGACAGGATTGGTCATCAAAGTATCGACACCCTCCATGGCACTGCCACCGGTACCATGGCTATAGGGCCAGTGGCCCAACCCTGGGAGTTTCCCTAACCATCACAGGAACATGGGCTAGCCCATGGGGCCTTGAGCAAGTGGTCTGCCATGGCCTCCCACCCACTGTTTGGACACAGATGCGACCATGCAAGAGACCCCCTCTGGTTGGCCCAACCTTAACAGAGGGTCCTGCGGAAAAAGTCTCAGGGGTGACGGAACCACCTGCCCCTGCTTCTGCCTTCTCATCACCCATAGGATGACACTAGGTCTGACCAGGAACTTTTAAAGAGGGTCTCCTCAAACTTAGGGCTGGAGGGCAAGGGGCTGGGGGAGGCCTTCGACTCCATTTTTGATGTACTCAGCTCAGTGGCCCTGACTAGGGTAGCATTGCTGGTGCATGAAGGGGTAGCCAAAATCACAAAATCATTGTGGTAAGATCCTCCCTACCTACCCTCTATTTCTAAATGGGCAGAACACAAATATTTGCCTGTTTAAAGGGTGTGAATACTTATATACATATCCTGCCCCAAGCTCTTTGGTGGTGTCGGCCATCAATGTGTGGGAAAGACTGAGCCAACTGGGAGCAATTCCCAGAAATAAAGACAGAGGCTCAATTTATTTTGGAGGAAAATGTATTCATCTTTGGCCACTTTCAACGCTAGGCTCGATCTTCAGGCCCTGCATGGCCAATAAGATGTGAACATCTGCCAGTCTCTGGCCAAGTTTTGCGAATCCCTGCCTGAAGGTCCCAGGAGAGAATTCCAGGCAATCTTTGATGAGGGCAAAGCGGTAGCTAGAGTGGCTCTCCAGGCAGCCTTTGATGTGGTGGATGCCATGGCTTGGACCATGGCTCAGCCATTTTGATGAGGAGAGCGGGCTGGTTGCAATCCTCTGGACTCTCCACAGAGGTCCAGCAGTCAATGCAGGATCCTTCATTCTACAGACAAACCCTGTTCCCGGAGCAAAGAGATACCAAACTATATGGGTTTGAAGGACTCCTGGGTTACCTTACTGACCCTCGGCCTCCATACCTTGGGTCCATCTAGGAAGAGGTTTAAGCTGCAATAGCCACAGAGGTTTGGCAGTCAGCCCAGGTCGAAGCTCTTCCATGAAAAGGGCAAGGGCTACAAATGCTGTCAGCACGGTCCAGCTGTACCCACAGCCAGCAGGGTTCAAAGCGGGTGTTTTGAGGGTGCGCCAGAGGGCCACCTTTCAGCCTGGATCCTGCTTCCCACCATTTCTTCAACCATCTGTCACCTTTCCTCCCTGCCTGGGCCTCTAACTATGGACCCAGGGGTCCTCAGTACTGTGGGTCAGGGTTATGTTCTCTAGTTTACTTCTATCCCTCCCTGTCCTCCTTCAGGGACCCTTCTCATGAAAACCTGCTTCGGCAGGAGGTACAGAGCCTTCTGCAGGTGGGAGCTGTGGAGGAAGTCCCTCTAAACCTCAGGGCAAAGGGTTTTACTCCTGTTACTTTCGGATTCCAGATGCCAAACTGGGGTTAAGACCCATCCTTGACATGCGAGAACTCAACAGGTATCTCAAGAAGTTGAAGTTCTGCATGGGCTCCCTGGCCTCCATCCTCTTCCTCCTCCATGGATCCAGGAGACTGTTATGCTGCTCTCGATTTGAAGGATGCATATTTCCACATAGCGATTTTACACAGACGTTTTCTCCTTTTCATGATAGGCTCCGCTCACTTCCAGTTTGTAGTGCTTCTGTTTGGGCTGGCAGTTGCACCGATGATGGTGGTGGCATCTTACCTCGGAAGTCAAGGTATTCAGATTTATCCATATCTCAACGACTGGCTGGTCAAGGTGCAAGATCCAGTCCGATGTTGCAGTACTGCAAGCCACGTGCCATGCCCTGGGCCAGTTGATAAACGAGAAATCAACTTTAGTTCCAGTGCAGAAGATATAATTCATCGGAGCCATACTCAGCTCCACCTGTGCCAGAGCCTTGCTGCCACAAGACAGGTTCCTGAAGATGGTGGATCTTATCGTCTGACTCTCCACGTTCCGTCTCGCAATGGCCCAGGTCTGCCTTCGGCTACTGTGCCACATGGCAGTGTGCACTTTTAGTTGTTTGGCATATAAGGCTCAGGTTGCGGCCCCTCCAGCAGTTGCTAATGACGGTCTATTCCCCATCCAGAGATCACCTGGACAAGGTCATCATGATTCCACCAAGGGTACTTACCTCTCTTCGGTGGTGACCTGATCCAAGCACACTCTTAGAGGGAGTACCGTTTGACAGTCCACACCCTCAGTCTCCCTGATTTCAGATGCCTGTGACCTTGGTTTGGGGAGTGCACCTCGGCAAGATGCAGACCGAAGGGACTTAGTTCCCAGAGAAGCTGGCATTACACATAAATGTCAAGGAGCTCAAGGCAGTCCGAATGGCCAGTGGGCATCTTCCTGCCGCACTTGACAGGCAAAGTACGAGTGCTGACATACATCAACAGGCAAGGGGGAGTGTGCTCGTCAGCTCTCTGTCAAGGAGCGCTTCGTCTGTGGGACTTCTGCATCCGCCTGGAGGCCTGCCACCTTCCTGGCATGAAGAATATGCTAGAGAATTGCCTCAGCAGGTCCTTCTGTCACCATGAGTTGTCATTCCTTCCAGAAGTGGTTCAGATGCTCTTCCAGAGGTGGGGAATTTTCCGATTGGACTTGCTACCAGATGGAAAAGGAAGTGTAGTCAGTTCTGGTCTCTGTAAGGGTGCCCTCGCTGACGCTTTTCTGCTTTTGTGGTTGGTGGGGGACCTGATGTACGCGTTTCTGCTGATTCCGCTAGTCAGCAGGGTCCTGTCAAAGATCATGATAACCCTCTTGTTCACCCCAGTATGGCTGCACCAACACTGTTTTGGTACACTGATGGTCCTTGGTCGCTACCAGGCCGCCGAGACCACCTCTTGCACCCAAATCTCGCTTCCCTCTACCTCATAGCATGAATGCTATGTGGCTGAACCTAGAGGAAAGGACCTGCTCTAGTGAAGTACAGGAGGTCCTCTTGGAGAGTAGAAAGTCTTCCTTTAGAATGACTTGTGCTGAGGTGGACAGGGTTCTCCCACTGGGCATCAGAACGGATCATCTCCCTGATGCATTCATCCATGCGATCCCTCCTCCTTGCTCCAACTGAAGAACCTGTCTTCCATCAAGGTTCATCTACGGCAATTTCAGCCTTTCACCTACATGTCCAGGAGAAATCAGTATTCTCACACGAGATGTCAGTCAGCTTCCTAAATGGCCTTGAGAGGCTCTTCCCACTGGTTCGGAGCCTGGTCCCTCAATGGGACCTCCAATCTGGTGCTCACAGGCTCAGCCTTCGAGCCTATGGACTCTTGTTCCCTTTCAGACCTGTCATGAAAAGTAGCTTTCCTTGAAGCAATTATGTCGGTGAGATGAGAGTCAGAGTTGAAAGCCGTGACCTTGGAGCCACCATATACAGTGTTCTACAAGGGCAAGGTACAGCTGTGACCCCATCCAACCTTCCTGACAAAGGTGATGTCACCTTTCCACGTAAACCAGGACATTTTATCCAGTGTTTTGTCTTAAGCGTGAGGAGAGGCAGCTGCACACCCTGGATGTTTGGCGTGCGTTGGTGTTCTATCTGGAACGTACCAAGCCTTTCCAATGATCAACTCAGCTCTTTGTTGCAACAGTGGATAGGATGAAAGGCCTGCTGGTGTCCCCTCAGAGGATCTTCAACTGAATTACTTCCTGCATCTGGACCAGTTATGAGCCGGCATGGGTCCAACCACCGACTGTTGTGAAGGCCTACTCAACTAGAGTTCAAGCCATTGGCAGCTGCCTTCCTGGCTCACATTCCTATCCAGGACATTTGCAGGGACGTGACATGATCTTCAGTGCACACATTCACGGAGTACTAAGCTATCCCCCAGCAGGCCAGAGACGATGCTGGGTTCGAAAGAACTGTTAATCTTCATGTCCATGAACTCCTACCTGTCTCTAGGTGACTCCCAAGCAGTACCACCGAAGTGAATGGACATGGGCAAGCACTAGAAGAAAAGACATTTAGCTTTTTTGTAACTGGTGGTGTTCAAGATATGTTGCTCGTGTGTTCCAGGACCTGCCCTCATTCCCAATAGTTGGCGTTCCCACACCTTCAGTTCCTTCTTGCCAGGGAGTTGGCAGCGCCCTTTATATTGTGGCATATGCGTTCCACTCCACAGAGAGCTAGAACCGATCCCCTATGGATACCATTGAGGGGGAAAAACTTCCGCCACCAGCACGTGTGGCGAGCTAACTTGAATGGACACGAGCGACATATCTTGAACACCAGTTATGAAAAAGGTAACCATCTTTTGCTTGCACTTCCACTCTCCTTTTACAGTTTGAAATGTTCTGGGGTTTCTGGATTCATTTCATTGTGATTTGTTTTACATAAAGGAAACTGGTAGATAAACTGATTTGTTCTCATCCGCTAATGTATGCCCACCCTTTACTGGGGAGGTGTTGTCACAGCTCAGAACTTTGAGCTTGTGAAATTCTGAAGCCTGGTAGAAGATGTATAAACCTAAGAATGGGAATAAATTACTTCTGATTGATTTGGAAGAATAAATTATGCCCTTACCCTAAGGTGAGAACAGTTAGAGGCAAGAACAGCACTAAATACACCAGAACCCTGTGTGAAAGATTCTGGAGTGCACAGGCATGCTTCAATCAATCATGATCCTAGAAATGGACTATGGAAGCAAATGGAGTGTTTTGAGAGAGAACGTGTTACTATACGTCCATGGTAGAGCCATCTTAAAGCGATGAAAAACTGCTCTCCATCTGGATGCTACGTGTATACTTGTACGCTTCTGAAACTTAATTCTTTTTGTATGAATAAATAATACCAGTGTTCCTTGGTGAACCACTGAGATGGACAGTAGAACCAATCTACAGGAGACCCTCTACGGATGAGTAGTGGGAATTCAGGTGAAACAAAATGTTAACTCAAAATGTGAGCTTCAAAGTAAGAGGGAGGGATTTATTTACAGTATGCGTGTGGGTTGAGGGAAGGAAGCTGGTATGGGACAATGCAATACGAAAATGTTGAGTTGAAAACCAGCGTAGAAAAGACAGTTGTGGTTTACAGAGGGCAGAGTGTTTTTCTGTTCCTTGGATCTGACACACTGAATTAGCACTTCAATGGCAAAGAAAAGGACAATACTGGCAAAAGGGAAAAAACCTAGATGTGATTGCTGCTTTGGAGTGAGGAGCCAGACAAAAGAACCTCCATGAATTATACAATTTGTTAGCGTCAATAAGCTTTGATTCTTGTCTTGCTAACAATATTTTTAGCAACATTGTCCAGAAGCTTGTCTGTTGTTTTCTTTTGTACAGTATTGTATGTGATGCTTTATAGATTTTTATATGGGTTGCCAGTAAAGGTAAATTTTTGTCATCTGTCACACATTCGTATGAGACCTCCATTATTTTCTGTTTTCTCTGAGATCATTGTCTGATAATTGTAGATAAACATTTTGTTCTCAGTGGTAGCCACTAAAAGAAACCTCCTTACCCTGTAAAGCTTATGAACTAAGTCTGGACAAGTAAAAAAAGTAACAAAAGGGTTTGTGGGTAAGGGAGGTCATGTATTACGGTAAGGTATATGGCTGATGAAGTTAGTGAAGCGTATATATCAGGGGTTCTCAAACTGGCGGTCAGGACCCCTCAGGGGGATCGCGAGGGGATTACGGAGGGGATAGTGAGCTGTCAACCTCCACTCCAAACCCTGCTTTGCCTCCAGCATTTATAATGGTGTTAAATATATTTAAAAATGTTTTTAATTTATAAGTGGGGGTCCCACTGAGACGCTTGCTATATGAAAGGGGTCACCAGTAAAAAAGTTTGAGAGCCACTGATATATATTGAAAGTTTTACAGATATTTGGGGAGATAGACTTTCTTAGTTGGGGGAAAACTAGCATTTATATATTTGATTGTATTATCTCAATTTTATCTAATATACCTTTATATTTTAATTTGTTTATGGCAAGAGTATATATTGGGGGAAAATCAGTGGTCACTAACAAAGAACCTTGAACTGTGACCTTATAGTTGGAAATAGAGGTAACAAAATGAACTTCGAGATAGGCCCTGCAGTTCACATGCCTTATCACCCACTAGGGGCTGCAGAGATTCTCAGAGCGTAAAGACCTTTCGGATGCTAAGCATGGTTACAGCATCGTTCCCTATAGAGGTTACTAAGGCAGATGTATATAGGAATCATTCACCTATTATTAAAGATTACTATAAATTCTTGTATAATTTAATTGTCATTCAGAGGCTTGAGAATTCAGTAATAGTCTGTGTGTACCATATGATGCAGAAAAAATGTGTAATTTTAATAACTTCACTTGTGGTGTTTGTGCAGTTGACCTACAAACTTATTACAGGTCACCAAAGAAGGGGAGTGGCATTGGCATACGGAAAAATGAAATGTCATTTGTGACTGGATTAGGTGTATTTCTTCACACTTAGTGATGCTAATAGTAGTTGCTATTTACCCATCATTTACCATTGGTTACCATACAGTGGTGTACAAGATATATTTATTTCCTTTTCCACAATAGAGGGATTCAGATACTGTAGTGATGTCTTTGTCTTAACTATTGCTAAATGTTGGCCATTTCACCAACATACATCTCACACTCGTAAAAATTGTAGGGAATTTCTAAAGATTCTTATTCATTAATAAATGTCCATTTACTTTATAGCAAGCTTACTTTGCTTTTAAATACTACCAGGGTATATTTCTGCTTTCAGACTCTTGCTTGAGGCATTTTGCAAAGCACTCCCATGTTCTAAACTTTATAGAGGTGTCAGAAATGTTCAAGAGTGAGAATTAGACTGGAAAATGTTTAGAGAAATAACTCTCACTTCTCACTGATGGAAGCTGTTACTAACTATCTGAATATTTTTTAATATCTATAAACAAAAGTGTAGTCCTTGTCTGAAAACATTAGGCTCTGATCTATAAAAAGAATGTATAGGTTTAACATCTAGATGAGTCAGGATGTCCTATTTATTTGCGGAAACATGGCATGGATACTAACTCATTCTCATGTACTGCAGGATTTTTTTGCTCTGTTATGAAAATGTGGACGTGTATTTTGCAGTGCTTCTTTAATAGGCATGGGTAAAGTATTCACAGAATTTGAAGAGGGCTGTGGTTACTTTGATAACTGTAAATGTCTCAGTTGGCTTATATGCAGCCATTGACCATTCTGATTTTTGTGCCTTTTAACTTTCAGATGAAGATGGAATATTCTTGTTTCTCTCTAGTTTCCTAAAGAGTTCCTTACTTTTTACTTCTAATATTATTCTAGATTAGAACCAATAAAGTAAGTATGGGGTGAATGCATATAGATAAGATGTGGAGAAACTAAAAAAAGAACAAGATTTGATTTGCATTTTCTATCATTCTTGTATTGCTTCAAGAAGAAAATGCGAAGTGACTTGTGATTTTTCAGCTCCATAAGAGAGAAGGCATTCACCTTCCTTTCTTCTGTCCCCATCAAAAAACCCTTCTTAGATATTTTCAAGTTCTAATGGGATCTCCGTGAAAGCAATGGCAGACAATCGTTTCACACCTTTTTTCCTGGGTTACCTGTGCAGACGCCGTACCACGGCAAGCATGGAGCCCGCTCAGACGACAATCACCATAAGTCTCCTGCTGGCAGATGTGGGACTGCATTGCTACACAGCAGCAGCTCATTGCCTTTTGGCAGCAGGTGGTGCGTTATGATTGGTAGCTGTCGTCATTTCCTGGGTGCTCTTTAACCGACCTCTGTGTGGTCAGTCAAGGGCACCTGGGTAGACATGGGAGTGACTCAGCCTGGTCATTCCCATCTTCTGCCGAGCACCGAGGAGATGACGATGGCTAGCAGTCATAATGCAGCATCTTCTGCTGATCGCCCAGGAGATGACGATGGGTAGCAGTTGAACTGCACCATCTGCTGCCACCCTGAAGATGTAAAAGATAGATGGAGTGGATCAAAACAAGAAAGAGACCTGATTTTGTTTTGTATTAATTTGCTTCCTCCCTCCCTTCTTTAAATCAATGGCCTGCTAAACCCAGAGTTTTGAGCTCGATTCTTGAGGGGGCCATTCTGTGTGACAGTTGTTTCTCCTTGATGTAAAGCCACCCACTCTGTGGACTTTAATTCCCTGAAAGCCATGTTGTCAAAGCAGACAATCATTTCACACCTTTTTTCAGCCCAGACACCATAGCACTGGGATCATAGAGCCCGCTCAGATCACCACGGCAATTATGAGTACTGTAATCACCATGCGCATTATCCTGGAGTATATGCAGAACCTGCCAAAGCAAAACCAGGGAAGGAGGCGATGGCAGCACGGAGATGAGTGATGAGACATGGACATAGACTTCTCACAAAGTACGGGCCCCAGCAATGTGCACATCATGGTGTTAATGGGATAGGTTCATGCTGTGGAATGCAGCTTCTGGGCCCGAGAAACAAGCACAGACTAGTGGGACCGCATAATATTGCAGGTTTGGGACAATTCCCAGTGGTTGCGAAACTTTTGCATGCGTAAGGGCACTTTCATGGAACTTTGTGACTTGCTTTCCCCTGCCCTGAAGTGCCAGAATACCAAGATAAGAGCAGCCCTCACAGTTGAGAAGCAAGTGGCGATAGCCCTGTGGAAGCTTGCAACACCAGACAGCTACCAGTCAGTTGGGCATCAGTGTGGAGTGGGCAAATCTACTGTGGGGTCTGCTGTGATCCAAGTAGCCAATGCAATCAAAGAGCTGCTGATATCAAGGGTAGTGACTCTGGTAAATGTGCAGGTCATAGTGGATGGCTTTGCTGCAATGAGATTCCCTAACTGTGGTGGAGCGATAGACAGAACCCATATCCCTATCTTGGTACTGGAGCACCAAGCCAGCGAGCACATAAACCGCAAGGGATACTTTTCAATGCTGCTGGAAGCACTGGTGGATCACAAGGGACGTTTCACCAATATCAGTGTGGGATGGCCAGGAAAGATACATGATGTTCGCATCTTCAGGAACTCTGGTCTGTTTCAAAAGCTGCAGGAAGGGACTTTCTTTCCATACCAGAAAATAACCTTTGGAGATGTTGAAATGCCTATAGTTATCCTTGGGGAGCCAGCCTACCCCTTAATGCCATGGCTCATGAAGCCATACACAGACAGTCTGGGCAGTAGTCAAGAGCTGTTCAAGTATAGGCTGAGCAAGTGCAGAATGGCGGTAGAATGTGCATTTGGACGTTTACTGACTCGAATAGACCTCAGTGAAACCAGTATTCCCATTGTTATTACTGCTTGCTGTGCACTCCACAATATCTGAGAGAGTAAGGGGGAGACATTTATGGCGGAGTGGGAGGTTGAGGCAAATCTCCTGGCCGCTGATTACGCGCAGCCAGACACCAGGTCAGTTAGAGTACAGGAAGGCGCGGTGCAGATCACAGAAGCTTTGAAAACCAGTTTCATGATGGGCTAGGCTACAGTGTGAAAGTTCTGTTTGTTTCTCCTTGATGACGCCTCACCCCTGGTTCACTCTACTTCCCTGTAAACTAGCTCCCCTCCCCTCCCTCCTTCGATCACTGATTGCAGAGGCAATAAAGTAATTGTTGCTTCACATTCATGCTTTCTTTAATAATTCATCACACAAATAGGGGGATAACTGCCAAGGTATCCCAGGAGGGGTGGGAGATGAGGGAAGCACTGGGTGGGGTTGAGGAGGACGGAAGGACAAGGCCACACTGCACTTTAAAACTTATTGAAGGCCAGCCTTCCGTTGCTTGGGCAATCCTCTGGGGTGGAGTGGTTGGGTGGCCAGAGGCCCCACCACTGTGTTCTTGAGTGTCTGAGTGAGGAGGCAATGGAACTTGGGGAGGAGGGCTGTTGGTTACACAGGGGCTGTAGTGGCGGTCTGTGCTCATGCTTGCCTTTCCTGCAGCTCAGCCATACACTGGAGCATATGAGTTTGATCTTCCAGTAGCCTGAGCATCGACTGTTGCCTTCTGTTAGCAAGCTGACACCACCTATCATCTTCAGCCCATCACCTCTCCTCACGTTCATATTGTGCTTTCCTGCACTCTGACATTGTCTGCCTCCATGCATTCTGCTGTGGTCTGTCAGCGTGGGGGGACAGCAGGAGCTCAGAACATTTTCATCCTGAGTGCATTTCTTTTGCCTTCTAATCTTCACTGGCCTCTGCGAAGGAGAAACATTTGCAGCTGGTGGAGGGAAAAGGAGAGTGGTAGTTTAAAAAGACACATTTTAGAGAAAAATGGGTACACTCTTTCATGTTAAACCTTGCTGTTCACATTACACAGCACATGTGCTTTCATTACTAATCACATTTTGCCTCTTGTATTGAGGGCCTGCCAGTTTGGTATGAGAGATCACTCATGCTTCACCCCTTCCCCCACTGCATGGCTAACAGAGGGGAACGTTTCTGTTCAGCCACAGCTGAGCAGGAGCGGGCACCTCTGAATGTCACCTTAATAAAAGCACCTTATTTCAACCAGGTGACCATGAATTATATCACTCTCCTGAGGATAACACAGCGAGATAAAAAAACGGATGCTGTTTGAATGCCAGCAAACACCGGGACCGTACGCTGCCATGCTTTGTTATGCAGTGATTCCTGACTACGTGCTACTGGCCTGACGTGGTAAAGTGTCCTGCCATGGCGGACGGAATAAGGCCGCCCTCCCCATAAACCTTTTGAAAAGGCTTTGGGAGAAGATCCAGGAGAGCTCTATGGAAATGTCCATCGAGGATTTCCGCTCCATCCCCATACACGTTAATAGACTTTTCCAGTAGCTGTACTGGTTGTGAATACCAGAGCAAATTAATCATCAAACACTTGCTTTTAAAACATATGTAATATTTACAAAGGTACACTCACCAGAGGTCCCTTCTCTGCCTTCAGGGTCTGGGAGCACGCCTTGGGTGGGTTCAGGGGTTACTGTCTCCAGGTCCAGGTTAAAAAACATATCTTGGCTGTTGGGGAAACTTTCTTGCTGTGAGCTATCTTCAGTCTCTTCATCATCTTCCTCGTTCCCCAAACCCTCTTCCCTGTTGCGTGATTCTCCATTGACGGAGTCAAAGCACAGGGTTGGGGTAGTGGTGGCTGCACCCCCTAGCATGGCATGCAGCTCATCATAGAAGCGGCATGTTCGGAGCTCTGATCCAGAGTGGCAGTTTGCCTCTCTGGTTTTTACATAGGCTTGCCTTAGCTCCTTAATTTTTACGCGGCACTGCTCTGCGTCCCTGTTATGGCCTCTGTCCTTCATGGCCTTTGAGAGTTTTTCTAATGTTTTGGCATTTCATTTACTGGAACGGAGTTCAGTTAGCACAGATTCATCTCCCCATATGGCAAGCAGATCCCGTACCTTCCATTCGATCCATGCTGGAGCTCCTTTGCGATCCTGGAACTCCATCATGGTCACCTCTGCTGATGAAATCTGCACTCACTTGCACTTTGCCATGCTGCGAAACAAGAAATGAGATTCAAAAGTTCACAGGCCTTTTCCTGTCTACCTGGCCAGTGCATCTGAGTTGAGAGCGCTGTCCAGAGTGCTCAAAATGGAGTACTCTGGGATTGCTCCCAGAGGCCAATACCGTTGAATTGCATCCACACTACCCCAAATTCGACCCGGCAAGGCAGATTTCAGTGCCAATCCCCTCGTCAGAGGTGGAGTAAAGAAATGTATATAAAGAGCCCTTTAAGTTGAAAAAAAGGGCTTCATTGTGTGGACGGGTCCAGGCTTAAATCGATATAATGCTGATAAATTCGACCTAAAATCGTAGTGTAGACCAGGCCTCAGATTGTAGTGGGAGGAAAATAATTTATTCTGTTACTTGTAAATTGCATTTCTGTGAGAGGCTCTCTTGATCTGAAATGGCATGCCCAGCTTCCAGTGATGAATGCGTCTTCTGTTGTGTGTAGTAGAGAAAGTTATAGTTAACTTTGCAGTGGTAGATTTAGTTACCCTTAGGAGGGGACACCAAATTCCACGTAGGGAAAAGATCTAGCTACATCTCGGGGGCGGGGGCATTCAAAAATGCTTCTTACAAGTAAGGAGAAAGCTTTTTTGAGTACAGTGCTAAATTTTGTAGCAGGCAGAATTTCACGTGATGGAATGGCCTGTGGAAACGCAATATTTGTATTAGCTGGGTTTCAGCTAATAAAAATCTCCTAGGATGATTGGAGAGCACAAAATTCATCCTTTCCTGTCTTTTTGGTGTCAGACTTCTGTCCCTGAAGAATAGCTTCCGTAGTATAAAACTTTGAATGTAAAGACTGAAACTGCGTATTATATTTTTTTTCCTTTAAAGGTAAAGAGAGTTGTGTGGGTGTGCCTCTGCAGTCAGTATGCAGTGATAAGGATTTGTTGGCATTTGTAGCAGTATTGGAAATAGTCAAAGAGGTGCTACTGCAGATGGTTTTGCTTAATAGATTATAAGACATCCTTGTGGAGGAGGGAGGTGGAGATGTTTGTCAGCTGTGATGTAATTCTTTTTAGATTCTGAGCAGATCACTCATAAAGCCTGCTCTAGTCTCTAAGAATCACTTTGTTAGATGCCATTGCCTACAGTTTATATGAATGCAAGCACACAAAACATTGTCATGCTAGAATTGTCAAATAGATTAGGCTGATTGACATTATTCTAATAAAGATTTAGTGAAATGTATTTGCTATGCTTAAGGACATAACTGGATTTACTCATTTTGCCTTTTAAACAAATCATTTTATTTAGAATTTTGCAGCAACATGTCACTCAGTACAGAAGACACTGTGTGGCTCGCTGAAGCCTATGTAGCATATTAATTCTCAAGGAAATTAGTCTGAATACTGTCAAAGTGTGCGGTGATAATAAGTTGCACTTAAAACAATTTGTTCAGTCTTGTTCACCATTTTATGGAATTATTCAGAATTTTTTGAACTTAGGTTTGCATCCTTTAAATCTCTATTTTCCCAGCCTACTCAGTGAAAACTGTGAAGGTTTAAGTTGGAGTCCTTACCAAAACCAAACAAACAGTATTGAGTCCCTGCAGGCACATGTTCAACTAGAAATATTGCTAGTCTTCTGGCTCTCTGAGAGGAGGATACAATGTACATAATACAAATTAAACACATAAAGAATAGGCTTTAAAATTGGCTTGTTTGAGAGCCTGCAGGGATCTCTCCTGATTTGCCTGTCTCAGCAATGTCATCTTCCTGTCTCTACTTATGCCGACCTGTGTACATTTTGTATGTTCAAATCTTGCCTCCTAGGGTACATCTAAACTTAAAGCAGTGTGCAGAGTATAGACATTGCGTGCCCACCTAGAACTGGTATAAATAGTGTAGACCATGGTGCTTAGATGAGTAGTATTATCTGAACCCCCACATTTTTAGGGCTGCCAGGTTAGTTTTCTGCCAGACTGCCAAGTTGAAAAGGGCCTGTGGTGGTGCTGACCGGGCTGTTAAAAGTCCGATCAGCAGCATGGCAGGGGCCCGGGCTAAGGCTAAGGGCTAAGGTTCCTTACCTGCCTTAGCTCCGTGTAGCTCCCAGAAGCGCCTGCCAGGTTCTTGTGGCCTGTAGGCGTCTGGGCAGCCAGGGAGGCTCCACGCAGTTCCCCCTCCTGAGTGCTGGCTCCACAGCTCCCATTGGCCAGGAACCGCTGCCAATGGGAGCTGAAGGGGTGATGCCTGTGGGTGGGAGTGCTGCACGTGGAGCCTCGCTGGCTGCCCTATGCTCCTTGGGACCTCAGGGTCCTGGCAGCCACTTCCTGGGAGCCACAGTAATCGCTGCCGGGACCCCGCACCTGCTCCTACCCCCCAACCCCCTGCCCTAGCCCGGAGTCCCTTCCCACACTGTAAACCCCTCATTTCTGACCCATCTGGATCCTGCACCACACCCCATCCCTCTGCCCCAGCCTGGAGTCGTCTCCTGCACCGTGACCCTTCATTTCTGGCTCTACCTGGAGCCCTCAGCCCAGATCCCATAACCCTTGCACCCCTGCCCCAGCCCAGAGCCGTCTCCCGCATCCTGAACCTCTCATTTCTGGCCCCATGTGGAGTCCGCACCCTCAGCGCAGAGTTCATACCCCTCACCATCCGGCACTCCAGCCCTCTTCCCCAGCCAGGTGAAAGTAAATGAAGATGGGGGAGAGCGATCGACATAGGAAGGGGGTAGGGTGACCAGACGTCCCGGTAAAATATTTGGGTGGTTGTCCGAAGATCAGTTGGGACTCAATTTGTTATGATACTTTGCTCCACCAGCAGCACTGTGTGAGTGAGGGCGGGGCCTTGAAGAAGGAGCGGGGCGTCTGGGAAAGGGTAGGGCAGGGGTGTTCGGTTTTGTGCCATTAGAAGTTGGCAACCCTACACATTTATACTCTACCCAACTCTCTCTGTGCCCAAGCCCAAGCTTTTCACATCTACACTGCTGTTTTTAGTTGTGTAGTGTCCCATTGCTGGAGATTTTTACTGCTGTGTGTAGCTACACACTGCAGTGGGAAGTGTGGACACAGCCTGCCTTTCACTATCATATGTAGCTACACATGTAGTGCCTGTACTTTACATGCAGCTGTAAGTGTAGACATAGCCCTAATGTGCAAAATGTTCCCTCATATCGCACTTCCTTGTAGTATGTTCCAAAGAACTCTAGAAAACTGTCCACCTTAAGACTAGCTAGTGCACAGGTTCTGAGCCTTGGTTAAAATTCTACTTGAGGAGATTCAGCCACACAGCTTCCCTCAAAAATAAGATGATAGCTAAATCACCTGAATTGCTTTGAAAAATCTCAGCTGAATACCTCTAAAAATTAATAAACTTGGATTTGCTAATTTGATGTAGCTTTCATATATACAAATGAAAACCATTCTGTTATTCCTTATTAGCTCTTTTAGCCTCAACTACATACTGGTCAATTATCTGATGGAAAGAAAATATGCATAAAACAACACCTTTCCCATATGTTAAATTGGAAAATGACATGTATGCCACTTTTTCTGGAAGTTTGAAGGCATTCTGAAATACATAGGGTTTATCTACGTAAGACTTAAGTGTAAAATCGGATACCATTTATTTTTCAGTCTTTTGAAATAAGCGAATAACTTTGCATACTTAACAGATGACATTAATATTAATCATTTATTTAAATACTGATTGATTTTTTTTTCTCTAAGATACGAGAGTACCAGTACATCAGATTTCTGGATTCTCTGCCTTTAGTTCAGGTTTTAATTTTTACTAGTAAGACAAATAAGCAACCATCAACAGGACTATCATTCAGTAATGGTCTAAATGAGTAGTATAATTTTACAGTGGTTCTGAAGCTTTCCCTGAATAGTAAGAGTCCAGAACCACCTAGATTATTGTCACCTACCTGTTGCAGAGACTGTTTTCTATGTTTATATAATACCTACCATACTGAATTCCACAGGAAACAATAGATGAGGTGAGGAAGAGGAGGACATGGAGACTCTTTATGGATGACACATGTAGAATGGCTGTGAGATAAAATATATAAGTGCGCGCACACAAACATTATATATATATATATTTATTATATATGTGTGTCTGTGTATGTGTGTTTCTATAGCAAAAGTTTTTAATGTATTTTTTTGTTTTAGGCTTATGGTATGTCTGCTTTGCCTCTAAACTTGATAAAAGGAACTAGAAGTCCTACTTATGAACGTTTGGAGAACACTGAAGATATTGAAGAAGTAGAACAACGTATACTAAGGATTAAATCAAAGGTTTGGTATTTGTTATGTAACATTTCAAACTTTTCCATTTATAGTGTTCCTGTTGCTCAGCATTTCATATGGTCTCATGTTTAGATCATTGCTAATTTTCACAATGTCAGACAGACAGAAGTTAATATTCTCTATTCTTCCAAAGTTAGGTTCTCTCAATTTCTCCGCCAGATGATGGATTCCTTCCACGTGTTGGGACTTGAGTCAAAAATACTCAATACGAAAGCAGAAAATGGACTGTGCACTAGCGAATGCCTCTATTTTTGTTCACCAGGGGTACCTAACAAAAATGACTTGACAGTGTGTGTTGTAGATGTTGAAAAAATAAATCAGATTTTGTTGATCTCAGAACAAAATTATTATAAAACAATGAAAAGGATAAACTAAATAAATACTTCTTATTGCAAAGGACTCTATTTAGATTGAAAGAGCTGTCACTTAATTTATAGATTTGTGGCTGCACTCATTAGTCACATTCATCTAGTCAATGTGTATCCTGGATGTGATGCTGTAAAACTTTTTGTGGGATAACAGAACTCTCTAATCCTCTCTTCGCCACTCTGTCTCTAAAAGAGGCTATATTTGTAAAATGGTATTTACTGTGAATCCATATTCCTTGGTATTTAGTGATGATGACCAGGATTTTGCCTCCTGTTTTTCTTAATTGCAAATTTTAGTTACTCCCCATTATATTTTACATGAAAGTGTTAAGTAGAAATTGATTTCAGCAATGAGCATATTTCAAAATGAAAATTTGTGGCAGCAGATAGGTATGTAGCGCTTGGTTTTGTGTGCAGATTTGCTATTTATTTATTTATTTTATTTGTAAGGCCAGATTCTTGTGGAGTAGCATTCACATCTCAGTTGACACGGTTGTTCGCAATCTCAGAAGAAAGACAAATGATTCAATGAGCCTGGAAGTTGAACCACCTTTCTCCCCTATAGGTGGTCCTTCCAGGTCAGAGTTGAGGCATGTTGGTGAAACAGTTTAGGGTAGCTCAATCTCTTAGCCGTTAAAAGCACTGCATTTACTGAATCCTTCTAATGAGACTTCCAGTTTAAATTTCTTAGCAGAAAATTATAATGAAAATTGTGTAAAAATTATTAGAGCTGTAGCAAACCTGAGAGAGCCCCATAATCACAATGTTTAAGGATTCCTTTATTTAAAAAAGAAAAGAAAAATCCCTGAATGGAGAAATTTTTTAATTGTTTTGTATCCAAAATGTTATAGTGACAAATTCAATCCTTAAGAATGTTTGCCTTAAATAACCTATAATTGTAGTAGGAGACTGCATATCAGTGTTAAAATCAGCTTGTTGATTGGTTCATATGTTACCTAATACTTTTTTGTGATTTATTGCTTATAGTATTCATACAACTCATTACTGTGCATTCACAAATTAAAAATGGTATATTTAGCTTGCGTAGCTCTGACAGTGTATTAAATACACTTAAACACATTTATTAACATACTCATGTCCAGCATTTTGAAGGTCAAAGGAGTTAAATGTTCTTGAGAATATCAGATATAGAAATCTCCAAATATGGATTTGACTGTTAGAAGTTGATGAACTCAACTGGTTAAGGGGACAATTCTGATCTTTGTATTTTTTGGAAATTTTTGTGCTGAGTGTGTCCTTTAAAGGGTGCTGCTCTGGAATGTATTTGAAAAGATGGGAAATATAGCTGACCTTGAACTGACTGGAAGAAAAAATGGAGAGCTGGAAGGAAAGTATTAAAAATAGAAATGGGCTAAAATGAAATTAGTCTCTTACAAACTGGATTTACCGTCTTGTATGCAATTCTGACTTCATAGAGCTGCCAGAGCTTGTTATACAGATGTTTAAATGTATGAAAGAATAAATTTTTTTTTCACAAACTGTTCCATTATTTTCACACCTCCATTTTGATTAGCAGTGCAAAGATGGTCGGCCTTTACCAACAAGGGACAGACGAAACCTACAACAACTTGAAGAGAGGCTAAGGATACTTCGAAGGAGAGAGAGACATCTGGAATTTATTGAGAAAAGCTGCTGGACAAAGTTCTGTGGAGCCATGCGACCTCTACAAGTAAAAAAGCAAAACTGGGTCTTTTATGCCTGCTTCACTGTAGAATATCTGTTTTTGACTTCTTTTTTTTTTGTTTTTTGCCATTTAGCACCTTCGCATGAACCATTTTATTAAGTAGTCTGGTGGTAATAGATTTTTTTTGTTTTGTTTTCCTCAAATTTGACATCTTAAAACACTATAAAATATCTTGAAGCCTCTAGTGTGGCTATTACTGCATCTCAAGTTGTATGAAGCAGTAGCCTGTTACTTTTAATCTGTAGATTGCTTCCTTGAAAATGCATAGGATGTTGCATATATATCTACCAAAAATATAGCTTATGTCCCTTTTTATTGGATAAATGTTCCTTCATATCTCTTTGAGGGCATCCCAATATAGAAGCTAGTAGCTTCTGTACTTAGTTTTGTGTAACCACAAATCTTTTCTTGTGCACTATAAGAACAGTCTTATAATTTATGTTGGTCAGTGCGAAATCAAGAAACTGTTAACACTTTTTAGTGCTGACTTGGTAATCAGTGCAGATTATTTAAGTAGTAATATGAACTAGTTGTGGGCATGAGATCTGATTTGTATGCATGTATATAAGCAGCTTCATGGCCAACTAATTTAGCTTCTTCTATGGTATGTTTAGTATGTGTTTCTCTCTATAATAAGGGTTGTAAATACTTATGTATACTATACCATCAGACTAACGTGTTTCAAAAACCTGTTGAAATTAATCTTTTGACTCTTACATTGGTTAATATGAAGAAAGCATCATTAGTGTTTTTGTTCAAGCATAAAGACCTGATAAATATGGATTCTATAGCATATTAGAAACCTCCCAGATTAAGAGTTTCAGGTATCACTGTCCTGGAAAGAGGAAGTGGTCCTTACAACAAGATGCTTCTTAGCATCATAAGCCATAGTAAGGAAGAAAAGAACTGAGTCATTGCCTCCATGTTTCAGTTTTCTATGCCTTTTCTTTTTGGACACATGGAATCCATGTCTCATCTTTCCAGCTTCTAATTCTCTCTTCCCCTAGGCCTGAAGACAGAAAAAAAGCAGAAGTTAGGACAAAGGAGCTCACTAACCCCATTATGTGCACTACCTCTATCAATCTTCTGGGGCAAGATCTGCAGGGAGTACGCCCTGGAGCCTGCCTGCTTGATCATAGATGCTGACTGTGTTCCATGTTGGTCCTCCTTTGAGGAAAAAGGGGGTGCAGCTTTGTCTCTCTTGGCTTCAGCTGCCAGCTTTAGCTCTGAGGGATTTGTGATTTCATGTTGGCAGCTGCTACTACATCTAATTCTCCTTTCCCAGATCTTAGTGGTCTGTCTTCTGTCCTGAGTGCCCCACACTTTAGTTCCTGGTCTGATTCTGTGAATCTTTCTGCCTGGTTATGGAGAGTGGGATCCCCAAATTGCTAGCCATGGTCTTTCCCAGTGGTATGAATTAGCTTTGCTTCCATGTATGCAGTTTTATGGAGAGTGAGGAAAGGATTTCTGTTGGAGCATTAAGTAGGCTGGGTGGGCAGCCTTTCCCTGTTCGGGTATTTGAGCTTGTCCTAGCTAGAGCTTTCCCCACAGGAGCCCTCTGATTGCATAACAGTGTTCATAGCAGCTTTTGGGGCAGACCTTTTTATTCCGTTCTACACAGCCTTCTTTCTCAACTCTCTAGAGCTGCTTCTTCTTTCCTGTCTGCTGCCATCTCTTCAGGGCCTTCCATTTAGAACCTAAACATTCTCTGTGCTCTCATGCTGCCTTCTCTAGTTTTGGATATCAAGACTGCTGCCTGTCCTTGAGTTTAGGATGATCTAGATGATTTAGCCACAGCTGAAACCCTAGGATTGAGACATGGACCTTGCTCTATCATCAGGTTCTAGAGTCTTGTGAGGGCTTGAAATTCTTAGCATCCTTATGAGTGAGAGTCCTTATCCTATGACTCTCTGCTCTGTATTGTTCTTTCTCCTAGCTCTTTAATTTTTTGGTCCCTAAAGGTAGCAGTGGTAGCAAGCAAATCAAGAACTATGCTGTTTGTTGTGCAATTTGTAGTGTCCCTAACCACTGGCCTTAGAAACTGCAGAGATGCTGGCCGTTGCTAGGGGCTGCTACCAACGTCAGAGCCCAGCTACCCAGTTCGCAGTGTGCTGGTGTGGGTGGGTTGCAGTTCCCAGCATGCCCTGAATGAGGGAGGGAGCCTGTGGGCCGCAGCTCCACAGTGAGTGGAGCGCCGAGTCCGATGGGGCTAGAGGCCTTGCAGCTCTCTGCACTTTGGCTGCCAGGCCTGATCTTTATCTGCCTGGGGGCAGGAGCAGGCCCAGGAGACCTGGCTGCATTGGCTCTCACAAAGGGTGAGGAAAGGCAGGGCCACAGCGCCTCCCCCGTGGGACAGAAACAAAGCTGAGTGGAGCCTGTGGCTGGGCTTTGGAGGCTTTGGAGGGAGGGTGTGCCCTGCACCTGGGGATGTGGGTGTCTGGGTTGGGTGGTCCCATGCAGCCTCCTTCAGAAACCCCCAAAATACCCCCTTCAGCTCCCCCACTCTCCCCTAGGCAATGTCCTCTATTTGGGAGCTTGAAATATGGTAACCTGAAGGGGACAGGGTGAAAAAAATAGACTGAAAGGGCAGAATTTTCCCCCAAGATGTGCCCAGCTGGCATGTGTGACACATCCAGACTGAGGCACCCAATGAAAGGTTAACAAAGAAACAGGAACTGGGCTGTCATAGGGGTTTCTTTAATCTCAGCTCCTGGGGGAAATTTTTTTAATGTCAGACATACTCTACAAGTATTTTGAAATAAAATATGAAATAATTGAAACTGGTGTGATTATATTGTGTTGTTTTGACAAAGAAAATGTGCAGAATTTTAAATTTTTTGGCACAGAATTCCCCCAGGAGTAATCGTTATGAGGATACTGACTTGCCTTCTCCAATATAAAATCCTCCCTCACCCTTAAGCTTGTATCAGACTGGAGATACTAAGAGTCATAGAAAGCTAAGAAGAGTTATGGTCATAAGTTGAAAAATAAGAGTGAATTTAGCTCATGTAATTTGTTAGAACTCTCAACAAACTGAAGAAACGTACCTATTTTATTGTTGGAGCCTTTTTTATATTGGGGGAGGGGGAGGCTCTGACCCTGGTAAGTAACCATTCTATTTTGCTTTTTCTTCTAAAGTTTTTTTTTAAAGATTAAGCATAATTTGATATTATGAAGGTGTCCTATCAGGGAAAATAGTTTTAGCATGAGTGGGTTCCTTTTTGTTTGGATTATTTGTGAAATCTGGAGGCTCTAGAATAACATTTGTTTTCATTCACAATACAAAATAAGATGTTAGTTTCACAGTAGTTATTTTCACTGAATAACATTTATTCTTTATTAAATACTTGATTTTTGTTTACAGCATATAATATACATATCTTAAGCATTTGTTAGGGGTTTTAGAAGATAAAATTTCAATAGTTTCACTGGAGATAGTGTGATGTGATTTAATTTCTGTACTGTCTAATGAGCGCAGTTCAGAAAGTGCTCCAATATTTATTTTCCTCACTGTAAAATACTAGATATGGATTGTTAATGGATTTTCAGGCTCAGTTTTTCCCCAAAATAAGAGCACAGCCGATCTAGGATATCTAGATATTGATATTATCTTATCAATTCTGGGGTCTCTTGAGAGAGGTTTAGCAAATAGACAGTCATTTCCTCCCAAAGGTCTCAGGAGCAAAAACAAAGTAAATAGTCCCTTTAATTCAGGCGGAGAACACAACAGTTCTGTCTTCAGAACAGGGAAGATAGTTTGCCTTTTTCTTGTGGTAAATTACTATCCCCATTCCTCAGGACAGGAGAAGTGTTTCCCAGAAGAACTCTAGTATCTTGTCTTGTGCCAGTATGTACCCCTTGGTTCCTTCCATTTATTTCCTGCTCACTTCCTGCTCAAGTGAGAGTGTAGAACTGGATGAATGAAATTTGTTTTTAATTGTTCACTTTTTATTAATGTAACTTCATAAGTAAAGTTTTATGAATAAAACATTTGTTCATAAAACCGGTTACCCCAAGAACTAGTTAATTGACAATGAAGATGCTTGTTAAAAGCCATAGCTGTTCAGTCAGCTGCCTTTGTAAGTTTCACTATCAGTCCAATTCCTGCTTAAATCACTGAGACTTGCACTGTTTCAGTATTGTAACTTCTGTTCATTTATTACACTTGCCTACATTCTGTTCACTGGGTTTTTTACCCATGAAATCTTATGCCCAAATAAATCTGTTAGTCTTTAAGGTGTCACCGGATTCTTAGTTTGTGTCCACAAAAACAACAAACACGGCTACCCCTAATTCTTGTCTTTAAAGTGTTTCTTTTGGCCTCTGTCTCTTTTCTCCTTTGGTGAGATGGGTGTACAGTGGTTGTTTGGTAAGTGTTCATCAGGCATGGAATGTGTGCACACTACTGGACAACATCACGGCAGACAGACCGGAGAGAAGAACAGCACTTGTCGCCAGAGAGCTCACACTCTACAACATTGACATTGCAGCCCTTAGCGAAACTCGCCTTGCTAATGAAGGACAACTGTCTGAGTCAGGCAGAGGCTATACATTCTTCTGGAGTGACCGCAGCAGGGATGAGTGTCGCAAATCTGGAGTTGGCTTCGCTGTCAAGAATCGTCTTGTTCGGAAACTTGCCAGTCCCGCCAAGGGAGTGAATGACTGACTCATGACAATGCAGCTTCCGCTTCAAAAAGGAAGACAAGCTACTTTGATCAGCGCATACACTCCCACAATGACCAACCCAGAGGATATGAATGATAAATTCTGCGAAGAACTAGATGCTCTATCATCAGTGCACTGCACAGACAAGCTGATCCTGCTTGGCGATTTTAACGCAAGAGTCGGATGCGATGCCGCAGCCTGGGAAGGAGTCATTGGGGAAAAATGGAGTGGGAAAGTGTAATAGCAGTGGCCTGTTACTGCTGAAAACTTGTTCAGTACATGACCACCTGATCACCAATACGATCTTCTGCCTCCCTACCATAACAGGACTTTGTGTATGCATCCCCATTCCAAGCACTGGCATCTGATCGACTATGTCATCATCAGGAGAAGGGGCAGACAAGATGTTAGGGTTACAAAAGCTACGTGCTGTGCTGACTGTTGGACAGATCACATGAAGCTCTGTATCATGCCGAAGAGATGACCACAAGGCTGTAAGGCTCTCAAAAGGATCAACGCATCGAAGCTGAAGAACAGCCGCATCACTGAAAATCTAGCGGAAGACCTAGAGAATGAGCTTGCTAATCTTTGTATTGAGGATGACGCTGAGAGAGACTGGGAGCGGTTCAGCAACATTGTTCGTACAGCTGCATCGAAGGTACTGGGGCCCTCCACACGCAGGTGGCAAGATTGGTTTGACGAAAATGATGCAGAAATCCTGGTCTTACTTGCTGAGAAGCACCGCCTGCATCGTGCATATCAGAACGACCCATCCTCAGCAGCAAAGAAGACCACCTTTATCAACGCTTGCAGAACAGTACAGAACCGACTGCGAAAATGCAGGACTTGTGGCTGAGCACCAAAGCAGATGAAATATAGGCGTATGCAGACAGGAATGACTATAAGCAGTTCTATGAAGCCCTCAACACACTCTATGGTCCACAGTCTTCTGGGAGCTTTCCCCTCCTGAACTCTGATGGCACTGTGCTTCTTACAGAGAAGATGCAGATTCTCCAGAGATGGGCTGAACATTTTGAAGCAGTTCTCAACTGCCCCATAGTCATCAATGATGAGGCCATTGACAAGATGCCCCAGGTTGCAGTCAATGACTCCATGGATGCTTCACCAGAAGAGGATGAAGTGAAGAAAGCCATCAACCAGCTGTCAAGTGGCAAAGCCCCAGGGTCAGATGCCATACCAGCAGAGGTGTACAAAGTCGGTGGACCCGTGCTGCTACGGAAACTCACTGAACTGTTTCAGCCTTTCTGGAAGCAGGGATCCATTCCACAAGAATTTAAAGACGTGTCCATCGTGCACCTCTATAAGAGGAACGGCAATCGCCAGGTATGCGACAATCACCGTGGAATCTCGCTGCTCTCTACAGCGGGGAAAGTTCTTGCACGAGTTCTGTTGAACCAATTGATCACTCACCTGGAGCAGGGCTTATTGCCAGAATCACAGTGCGGCTTCCGCAAGGGACGTGGGACTATTGACATGATCTTCGCTGCACGTCAGCTACAGGAGAAATGTCAAGCGCAGAATCGTGAACTCTACACAACTTTTGTGGACCTCACGAAAGCGTTCGACTCTGTCAGTTGCCAGGGCCTGTGGAGGATCATGTCGAAATTCGGCTGTCCAGACAGATTCATACGAATGGTACATCAGTTTCATCATAGTATGATGGCTCATGTCCTGGATGATGGTGAAACATCTGAGGCCTTCCCAGTCACCAGCAGCGTCAAGCAAGGGTGTGTTTTAGCACCCACTTTATTCAGCATGATATTCTCTGCCACTTTGACTGACTGATACCTTTCAACACTGCACTGAAGGAGTAGGCCTGAAGTACAGAACTGACGGAAGACTATTCAGTCTGAGGCGACTGCGTGCCATCACCAAGGTGAAGGACACTGTACTTCAAGACTTTCTCTTTGCCAATGATTGTGCTCTGAATGCTAGTACAGAGCCAGAAATGCAGGCCAGTATGGACAAGTTTTCATCTGCATGCAACAACTTGGGTCTCACCATTAACATCAAGATGACTGAGGTCATGCACCAGCCAGCTCCCCACGCTCAGTACTCAGAACCGTCCATCACTGTAAATGGACAGACTTCAGGCAGTGGACCACTTCATGTACCTGGGCAGTACCCTTTGCTGAGCAGTGTCAGTCGATGAGGAAGTAAACTACAGAATTGCTAAAGCTAGCTCTGCATCTGGCCGGTTGCGCTCCAACGTCTGGGAACGTCGAGGAATCAGCCTACCAACAAAGCTGAAGGTCTACCGAGCAGCGGTGCTTCCAACTCTGCTGTACGCCTGCGAGATGTGAACTGTCTATCAGAGTCATGCACAAAGGCTCAGTCACTTCTACATTTCCTGTCTGCGAAAGCTTCTAAAAATCGGATGGCAGGACAAAGTGCTCGATACTGAAGTCCTTATCAGAGCCAGTCTGCTGTCAGTTCACACACTGCTGATGAGAGCCCAGACCAGATGGGCTGGACATGTCATGAGAATGTCAGACAAGCGCATTCCTAAACAGCTCTTCTACGGAGTACTCGCCCAGGGAAAGCGCTCCCATGGAGGACAAAAGAAGCAGTTTAAGGACACGCTGAAGACCTCTCTGAAGTGCCTCGAGATCAACATCGCCACATGGGAAACCCTTGCACTGAACCGTCCAGCTAGGCACAGCCACATTTACACAGGCGAGACGTACTGCTGAGGCTGAAAGAAAGCGTGAACTGTGCAAGTCCAGAGCTGCCTGCACATCAACAGTGCCATCACATCTGCCCGATGTGTGACAGGACATTCCACGCCCAAATCGGACTGATCAGTCGTCTTCGGACGCACAGAGCCCGGTCATCGAATGAATGAGTTGTTGAGGTCTTCATTGACAACGATGGACCATCATCATCATTATCAGGCATGCGCACACAGTGCCCGCTCCACCTTAGCTGATGCTGGATAATCAAGGCCTCAACACTGAAGATGTTGGCCTCTGTGAGGACACTGACTTTAGTGTGGCAATCCTCCCACTGTATGTTGAGGATCTTCTGAAGAAAGAGCTGGTGCTGGCATTCCAGGTTTTTCAGATGTTTTCTATAGGTCACCCAAGTCTCACAGCTGTAGAAGAGAGCTGGAATTAACACTGATCTATAAAATAAATGCCTATTGTGTGTTCTAATGTCTTGATTCTTGAACACCTGGTGAAACAATCTGCTGAAGGGCAAAGCTGGCACAGCGGCTTCTGTGCTGAATCTTGACGTCTGTCTGCCCTCTGAGAGATGGCTGCCAAGATAGGCAAAGTATTCTACATTTTCCATTTCTTCTCTTGTCAGTGTAAATCTTCCTTGCTGGGTCTGATGATTGACAGAGAGCTGGCTGGTGGAGAACTTCTGCTTTACCAATATTCAGAGTTAGCACTAGCTTTTGTTAGCTTCAGAATAGCAATTAAGGGCTGTTTATATATACTCCTCTTGTGCTGTAGTTGCACACTCATCTGCTTACTAGAATTTGGTTATTGTTACCAATATTATTTTAGTTCTGGCACGGAGACTAGAAAGGTTGAAGAGGTTGCCATCAGTCTGGTATTGGATGTGATACAGTCTTGGGATAACGTTTTCATAGCTCCTGAGAAAAGTGTGTGTGCCAGTACACAAACCTTGTTTTACGCCAGTTTGAATGACACAGGGCTTGAATTAGAGCCACTGTGCAGGGAAGAGTCAGTCATTTGGTCATGGAGGAGTCTTACGATGGTGATAAATTTGCTTCAGGAGCCAAACTTTGACATGATTTTCTACAGAGCTTCATGGTTGACAGTCGAAGGCTTTGGTCAGAGTGATAAAGGCTACATACAGCTCCTGGTGGGGCTCTTGACACCTGGTGGTGGTGGTGGTAACATTTTTCCTGGGATCTCCCCGGTTGCAAAAAACAGGTCAGTGGTGCCACATGATGTTCTGAAGCCACTGTGGGAATACTTCCTCTGCAAGAGGGGGAAAACAGTGATTCAGTAAGATTCTAGCAAGAATCTTCCCAGCAATGGAGAGGGGGGCAATTCCTTGATGATTGCCACAGTCATCTCTATCCCCCTGTTTGAAAATGGTGACAATGTTAGCATTACGTAAGTCCGTGGGAATTTCTTTGGTGCACCAGACTCTGAGAAGCAGCAAATGAAGCTTGTTAATGTTTCTCCCCCCACTTTCAGTACTCCAGCTGGTATGCCATCAGGACCTGGTGCTTTTATTGTTCTTCATTTGTTTAATTGGTTTGCAGACCTCCTCAGGTGTTAGTGGGTTGGCAATAGTTTCCCAGATTGGGTACTGAGGGATGGAGTTGATGATGTTTTCAGACGCAGTCAATTCTCGATTTTAGAAGCTTTTGGTAGTGTTCCCTCCAGAGCTCTTTGATGGATTCATTATCTTCAGATCTCAGCAGTGTGAGGCCATGTGAGCTTGATCTATACAGGGTCTTTGTCTCTCAAAATAACCTCTGCAATCATTTCTGTCAGTGAATGCTTGGATTTCTTTTGCTTTATCCTCCCACGATTTTTATTGAGTTCTCGGATCCTCCTTTGAGCTGATGGAAAGAGCGCTGCTTCTGACTGGATAGTGGCTGGTTTTGCCAGTCGCAGAAAGCTTTTCTCTTCAGGCCCAAAAGGGCTGTGATCTCAATATTGTTGTCGTCACACCAGTCCTGATGACATTGGGTAGCAAGGCCGAAAGACTCCTCACAAGCCTCATGGATGGTCTTTTTTAGGTCTTTCCAGTCACATTCTACACTTGTGTTGTCATTTCCAGGTATGCGTGTGGTCAGTTTTTCACTGAGAAGTGTTTGGAGCACTGAGAATTGAAGTCTTTGGATGTTGTATTGCTGTCTGTGTGATTTGATTGCTTTCTATGTTTTGGTGCAATCCTGATGAATATGACTGACCTCACCAGACCGTGGTCAGTCCAGCAATCATCAGCTCCTCTCACAAAATGGGTGATTTGGACATCTCTTAGAGCCTGTGTTCCTACAATGACAGAGTCTTAAGAGGTGCCATTGTTTTGAAAGGGGGTTGTTGCCAAGTTGTTTTTTATTTATTGCTTTGTCTGAAGATTGTGTTTGATTGCAAGTTTGTGTTTGCGCATTTGCCAAGTAGAAAGATGCCATTGGAATTGGTCTTGCCCACTCCTTCCTTCCCGGTAGTGCTACTCAATACATTAGAATCTTGGCCAACTTTTGCGTTTAAGTCCCCTGAGAGGAGGAGGAGGAGGATTATTTTTAATAGATGCCAGAATTTTATTAAGGTCCATGTAGGATTTTTTCTGCTCTTTCAGCATCAAATGTTGGTGCATGTGTGATGATGGTGGCAAATGACTCATTGACCAATTGGATGCAGGGGGTTATAAGGTGCTCATTGATGCAGATGGAGAGCTCAGTTAAGTGGTTGACTAGAAGGCTCTTGATTGCAAAGCCAACACACTGTATTTGCCTATCGCTTGCTGGTTTTGCTTTCCAGAAGAAAGCATAAACGCCACCCTCTTCCCTCAAGTGGTCTTCATCTCCACTTCTTGTCTTGTTGAGCAGCATTATCAATGTTGTACCTTAAGAGTTCTCAGGCAACAATTGCTGTTTTGTGTTTTGGGTCTTTAAGTTTTTGAGTTGTCTAGTAGGGTATGGACATTCCAAGTTGCAAGAAACATTTTTGTTTTTTCAGCCTTATTGGGAGTGATCCCTCTGGACGCAGTTATCCAGTCAGGTGTTATATGAGAGCCTATGTTTGGGGCAACTTTTCTAGCCCCTTCCCTATATGAAGTGAGCAGAGGGGTTCCTAAAAAAGCTTGTTTAAGTCATGACTGCTGCTCCCAAAAATGCACCCCATCCCAATCCAGGGGCACATGACAACCATCTTGTGGTCACCACCAGCATGTGGGTCTGTGACTAGGGACTCCTGGTGATCATTTCACTTCACCTGTCCCGTCGTTACTTGCCCATTGTTGCAGGACTTTTTTGGGTGGAGGTGGGGATAAAGTTCTTCCTGTGAAAGAACTCTGCGCATGAGTAGTTTAGCGTGGGGAAGCCATTGTGTACCAACAGGTGCAAGTCTTGGCAGAAGAGGCACCTGTGTCTGGTGACAAGGAGGTCTGAGATGACTGGGGATTTCTTCTCCACTGCAGCCTTCATTCACTTCTGCAGCCATTGAGAGGTGATCCTGCTTTATCTGCCTGCTCTGCCGTTCCGGTCTTATACTGGGTTGTGTTGTGTTGGGCTGCACTTTGGTACTTCGTCTTCAACCTTTCTGCCATGGGTGACCCTATCAGGAGCACAGGACTCCCGATGGCATCACTCTTAGGGTCTTAAGTATATGCAAGCTTCTCCACCACATCAGAGTGGCATGCCCAAGACTGCTAGAGAATCAGAGTAGTCCTATGCAAGATGATCCCTAGTGTATGAATTTGTTGCCTGCACGGCGCTTCTACTATAGCTCTTGTTAACTGCAGAAGATCACATCTAGGAGCTGAACTCTACCTTCTGTGAAAAAGCCCTGCACACTATTAGATTATCAAGGTGGTCTGACTCAGTTCCTGCAAGTCTGTAAGGAAAAGGGTGAGTGGGTGGGTGCCTGTAAGTAACTTAGGTCATACATTAAAATCACTTTAAGAAAATTCAATCTAAAAATAGTTTAATCTTCATGTGGGTTGGTTACTTTCAGATAAAATGGGCAAAAATGTTCTTTCTGTAGAACATAAGTACACTTTATTTTTCACAAGTGTGTGGTTTTGACTGTCTTACTGTGAAAGTTCTTTGTGTTCAACCTAAACACTCTTCCAACAAGAGGAAAGTTGTACTACTACTAGGATTCAGTTGTGGGTGAGGCTGAATGTGGTAAACGTTAGTACAAAACTCCAAATCCTTAGAATATAATGTTTCAGTAACTTCCATAGAAATTCTTGGATTAAATAATTTCTACTAAACATTGCTACAATGGTACATTTATTTTTACTTTGAAAAGTTAAATACAAGTCAAGATGAGGCATACAAAACCGTGAAATACAAGAAATCACTTGGAAGCATTATTTCTGTAACAAAGAAGCAGTAGGATCAAACTGTCTCACAAAGATGGGAAGGTGGATGGAGAAGTTACCCTGTTAAGTCATTTAACTTGTAATTTAACATTATATTAATGTAGGTAACAGGCTGCATGAGACAAATGCTTTCAGATAGTGATCCATGTTGTAAAAAGCCATTGGCTGAAACCCAACTTAATCAGCACTTTTACTCTTGGAGGTAGAGCGTGGTTTGGCACCTGGAGATTAATTCAATTTATTTGCTGTTTTTAAGAGTATATATTGGGGGGGGGGGGGAAAGGATGCGGACTGAATGAAAGGATCCTTCCCAGAGATTGTTACCTAGTCAACAGGTCTGTCTTAGAGGAGAACCTAAATTAGCTAGCTAGAGCCTTTATCAGAACAATAGACTAGTGTAATGGAAAATGTACAACACAGAGCAAAGTTTTTGGTTATTTTTCGTTCCTAATAGCATATTTCTCTTTATACCCAATTTCAGTTTTATGCTAGGCTCTATTGATGGTAATTACATCGTTTGGCACTATATATTCTCAGCTTTTTAGGTATGTAACAATGATGTATACTACAGTATACCCATGATTTACGTTTGTCTTTAGGACTTTGAGAAATCAGCTTTCAGTAGAACTACAAAATTCTGTGAAGTATCAAAGGGGTAGCCGTGTTAGTCTGGATCTGTAAAAGCAGCAAAGAATCCTGTGGCACCTTTATAGACTAACAGACGTTTGGGAGTGTGAGCTTTCGTGGGTTAATACTCACTTTGTCAGATGCATGTACAAAATTCTGAAACTGACTGTTGAGAAAACATTCCCACTTAAAAAAATTAAACCAATTTTCCTACCAGTGGTGGTAACACTATAAATTATTAAACAAAAGAATCTTAATTTATTGTTCACTTTTTTTCATTTCTCTGAGCTCCCACAAATGAAAAGCAAGGAAGCTTTATTTCAAGTTCTCAAGCCTTCGGGTGGCAGGCACTGCAGGGGAATGGGGTTTTTTTGTGTTTTTTAAAGTTGTATTTTATTTTTTTCAAATACTTAAGGAAAACTTTATTGATCTAAGGTTTTGTGAAAGCTTGTCTATACCAAATTTGAATTTTGGGATGAATTTTGGGACAGTTTCCTTCTAAACTGTAGCTCAAATTTAATGCTGCTTACGGTATATCTTTTTCTGTTGTGAATTGTTCTGGGACTCTGACTAGTTACTTTTTTTCTTTTGCTACTATTATTTATGCCATTTCATGACTGAGATTAGAATTTTGCAATTCTCTCCCTACACAGGGCTACCGCTTAAGATAATTCAGAGACATAGGCAGTCACACTGTGTAACACCCATTGTAGAGAAATGCTTCATAGAAAATATGTTGTCCCAGTATCCTTGGTACCTGAAAATTACTTCTTCCATGCCATGAAGGATGATGACAATTACAGTGATTGGAGATGCTTGAACTAATAGTCCCTATGTTAAAAAGTGGACCTGCTGGCACGTCATTCTCCATGACATATTTTCTGCTAGAGAATATTTTTTGTTCATTGGTGCTATAGAGCATGAATTTAATTTTCAAGGCATGCCGCAAGGCTTGTGTTTACCTGGGATTTCGTCAGAGAAAAGTTGAAGGAGTTGGGTAGAATTGAGAACCATTAGTTTCAGTATTTGAAAGGTTCTCAATTATAGGGCTGTTCATTTTACTGATACATTGTGACATAACTATAGATAGTAAAGTCAATTTGTATAAAGAATTTTTTTTAAAAATATTTAAGTGCCAATGATTCATATAGTAGTTGTAATCCAAAATAAATGCATTTTATAGTTTATAGCTTTGTGTAATGTTTCTCTGATTAGTATAACTGTGCATGAAAACCCTTGAAAGCTAAATCTTTCTGTAATTGCTTTTATAGCAGTCATAATTCTGAAGTCTTCTGCGTATTTGTATACTATTTTTAATATCTGTAATCAAAATGTTTCATATAAGGGTATCTCAATATAGAATGTAGCCATTTCAGAGGTTTTTAGAGCACCACTATTCACAGGCTGAAGCAGTTACAAGATGTGGAAACCTGTAGTTCTGCTGTCACTAGGTGTTGGGGGTAGGGGAGAGGGAAGAAATTTCAGAACAGGTTTATAATTCTTAATAGTACAGCAGAGACACAGTGACCAACATGTTCAGGCAAAGTTTTCATTAATTAGTGTTATCTGTCCTAATAGTGAGACCTACTAAAAATGTCTGGTTGAGAAACACACCTGATTTAAAGAAACATACTCTTTTTCTATGGAGATCTTCTCTTTATATTTCTCTTGCATGCATTCAGATATTGGGCATATATTGCTCAGCTTCAGTAGCTCTGGAGAACAATTGCACAGTTAACAGTGAAGCAATATCTCCCTACTACTGATCAAATTATAAGTGCCTGTACTGGTTAAATATTTGAAGACTTTACCTGTGAACAGTAGTGAGAACTATTTTAAGTTTCTTTTATACTCTCAGACCCCATTTGGGGGGAGAGGGAGCAGGAAAATTACTGTACTACCCAGATGCCCCAACCTGGATCAAGGTCTTATTGTGCAGGATGCTGCACAAACATATATTAAAATAACAGTCTGATTCTATGACACATCTGCTTACAGTTCCCTAAGCCTGTAATGTGCTAACCAGAAAGCCCGATGCATTGAGTGTTACTAGCTCCCAGGCAGTTCTCTCCTTACTATCACAGGTACAGTCTGAAAGCCCCTCTCTGTTTGTTTGAAAGAAAGTTTCATTTGCTGGCAACATTGCTTGATTGACATCACAAGGGCAGAATTAACATCCTACTTTGACTTCATGAGTGCAGAAATTGCTGAAAGAAGAATGTTTCTAGAAAGGGCTAGAGGAATAAACAATATTTTTTTGTTCTGTTCCGATAGTGTGTTTTTTTGGGGAAACACATTTTTCCCCTTAAAGTTACATATCAGGAAATATATAAGACTACTGGAACTGTATTTCCAGAATGTTGTTCGCTTTTTTTGGCCAGTGTTATACTGATGCATATTTAGCTTGTGGTCCCCTGTAACCCCCCCCGCCCCAGAGCCCTTTCTGTGGTACTGATTGCTCCTTCCTAAATGGAGTATTTTGTCATGTGGGACTGTGGACGTCAGCAAGGCTCTGGCCAGTGGGAGCCGTGATTTAGCTGAACCTGCGGACACGGCAGGTAACCCGGCCTGGCCCACCAGGACACTTACCCTGGCGGGCTGCATGCCAAAGGTTGCCAATCCCTAGTCTATCACTTTCCCCTTATCCACCAAATCAGTTATTCTGTCAAAGAAGGAAATCAAGCTTGTTTGTATCAAAGTCAGATTGGTCTTTAGTTCACCAGCTCTTCCTTTTCCAAAGATGGGTACTACGTGAGCCCTTCTCCAGTCTTCCAGGACTCTCCTGTCATTCCTGAGTTTGTAAATAATATTGCCAGTGGCTCCAAGATTTCTTCAGCTAATTGCTTCGGTATCTTGGGTGACTAGCATTTAGCCCCACTGATTTTGAATTCATTCAAATTGCTCAGAAGATCTGTGTTCTCTGCTAATCCCGATCTGCACCCCTTCCCCTTTATTGTCTATGGTAACTTCACTTGTTGCCTGGTAAAGTTTTTTATGAGAAGACTGAAACAAAGTAGGCATTGAACAGTTCTGCCTTCCTTTCATCTTCCATTACCAGCTCACCTTCTCCATTGAACAGTGGACCCACACCATCGTTGATCTTTCTTTTTTTTTTCTGACATATTTGAAGAACCCATTCCTCTTGCCTCTATCACTTCTTGCCAGCAGTAAATCATTCTTTGCCTTTGCTTTCCTGATTTTTGTCCTTACACGCTTGTGCTATTCTCATGTATACTTAGTGACATGTCCCTCCTTCCATTTTCTCTAGGTATCCCTTCTGGTTTAAAAGCTTCTTGTTCAGCTACTCTGGCTTCCTGAGGCTCTTATTGTCTTTCCTCTGTGTTGGAATAGCTTGATGTTGAGCCTCCAGTATCGCATCTTTTAAGAACTGCCAACCCCTTTGACTCCTTTTCTTCCTAATTGGTCTTTTTCCATAGGACCTTGCCCCCTCCAGTTGAAATCTGCCTTTCTGAAGTTCAGTGTCCTTGTTTTGCTGTTCTAATGTTCTCCTTTCTATAGGACCTTGAATTGAACTTCCTCCCAAGTTCTTGACCATCTTCATGTTTGCAACTAATTCATCCTTGTTGTTCAAAACTAGATCCAAAGGGGAGAAACCCCCTAGTTGTTTCCTCAACTTTCTGAATCAGAAAGCTGTCCCCTACACCTGCTAAGAATTTGCAGGACGTATTACGTTTTGCTGCAATAGTCTTCCAAAAGATGCAAGGATGTTAAAATTCTCTAATACTAGCTCATGTGTGCTAGCCAGTCTTGTTACCTGCTTGTAGAATGACTCATCCACTTCCTTTTCCTGATATGGTGGCCTAAATTAGGGCCTCAAGTTCAAATATGCAAGGAACCAATACCCATGGTGACAGGGATGGTACTCTCTCTGGAACAGAATACAATTCTCCCAAGTGATCAAGAACTTTGCTTATATGCTCTACTCCATATCTGGAAAAAAAAAACGGCTAGTATAACATCGCCTGTGCAACAAGCTAAGGAGAAATTGCAGTCTCTGCCATGGAAAATGTGGGGCATAGTCTGGGAAGGAATATAGGCAATGTTAAAAATCGGTGTGATTGAAGAATCTAAAGGTGAGTGGAGAAGCCCAAAGTTCTGGTCCCCAGCAGTTTGGTTAATTTTTGCAACGATTTTTGTACAGTCAACTTCATTTTGAAATTCAGCAGTTATCTAGTGCCCGTGGGTAGATGAACTGCTGAAGTGGTTGGAACCTGCAAGATACCTTAGTACCACTGATCTCATAAAGGCATATTGGCAAATTCCCTTATCGCCCCTCCTCACGAGAACAGACTTCCTAGGGACATTTTCATTTAAAGACCGTGACATTCAGATTGCATGGGGTAGTAGCAACTTTTCAGTGGCTTGTGAATAAAGTTCTCAGCCTCCATTGTCAGTATGTCAGTCTACCTTGATATCATTATAGCTCCACATATGAAGATCACCTACAACTTCTGAGGGCAATATTAGGATCCCTACTAATAGCAAACCCAACAAAATGTAAATTAGCAAATATGGAGTTGAGCTCTCTAGGATACCACACAGTAGGGGGTTGACTTTTGAAGCCAGTAATCAATTAAGTGTAGGCTCTAATCATATGCCCAGTCCCCTAGACAAAAAGCCAAATGAGACACTTCCTGGGCCTGGCCAGCTGTTACTGGAAGTTTTCCTGAACTTTGCTTCGATCACGGCTCCCCTAACAGACCTTATAAAAGACAGTAACCCTAAGAAGATTCTATGGGATATTCAAAGCTTTTTTGCAGTTCAGAACTTGAAGACACCTGTCAGGCACCCATCCTTTTTAATATTTACATAAATTCAATTACAGACACTACCATGTTGGCCTGGACACTATGCTTTCACATGATTTTGCAGTTGAAGAGCGTCCATTCTGTATTTAAGTAGGAAATTGTTCCCCAAGGAGAGGGTCTCTTTAATTATTGAGAAGGAGGCACTAGCGATTAAGTGGGCCATAGGTTATCTTAAGTACTACATGCTGGGCAATCCCTTTTCATTGATCACGAATCATGCCCCTTTAAATTGGCTGGATATGATGGACTCAAATCCCCATATAATAAAGTGGGACCTAACTCTCCAACCATATAGGTTCAGAGTACATCATCCTCCAGAAAAGGATCATGCCAAAGCTGATTTTTTTTTCTTTTTTTTTTTTTTTTTACCACCCAATCAGGAGAAGACTAACAGTCTTCTCTGGGCTCAACTGATACAGAAGTCCACCTGCAGAGCCTGCTCTAGCTGGGGGATGCAAGCTTAAGAAGGAAAGCTTTGTCACAGGAAAGGGCAATCAGGCAGAAAACTGTACCACAGAAGTAGCTGAATCTTTCTACAGAGCCACAGAGAGGGAGAAGCAGCTGACAAGCCTCCACCACATAAACAGATTTAATGGGCTCATAATAAGCTGATCACTATGGGGCAGCAATTGAAGATAAACCGGAACCCAGGTCCAGTGGTGCTGGACTGCCACAAACAAACCAGGCCTTAAAGGAAAGCAAGACTGAACATCCCCTTAAACCGAAGTCCCCCACACCTGAGATCCTGGAAAGGCTGGAGTAAGATTCCCAAGAAGGGAAAGGACTTTGGAAGGGGAAGAGATCTAAAACTGCTGGAGTGTGACGTTAGAGGAAAGCCCAGCCTATCACGAGGTTTAGACATAATCTAGTCACTGTCCAGCATTAAACAATGTTTAAACAAGTGCTGGGATTTGGCATGCAGAGACCTCAGCATGCGTAAATGCTATAAAATTCATGTCAACAGTTAGAAATGTATTGATTGAAATCTACACAAGGAACAGAATCAAAAGAAGATGAAGAGCATTGAAACTGAAATTGATTGTTTTGCATCAGTTTCTGGGGACAGTGAAATGGTTAAAGCTTCATATTCAAATAATTTTTCTTGGTGGGTTAGTTCTATTGTTCAATTCTGAATCTAGAACAATAGTCATTTTCGTGCTTTAGACAAAACACACAGATGGGAAAGAAGAGAGAAGATAGTAAAGATGGAGGGAAATACGACTTTTGTTGATGTTCTCAGGATACAGGGCAGCTGGTTGGTAATGGATGGATGCTTTGGACTTCAAGGTCAGCTACGATATCTGTTCCTCAGTACCCCTGTTTACCTCCCCAGTCAGCAACATCATCTGGTTGGTCTGGTAGGTCCCTCACATTCACAGGTCCTTCTCAGGCCAGCTCAGCTGAATGGGCCATCTCATCTTGTTATGCTCGTGCCATGCAGTACAGCTGATTTCAGGATCAGGTGAAAAGCTGAGAGAGGGGACAGGAGGAAGATTTGAGGAGACTGGCAAAAAGGAGCACGTGAAGGAGGGGAAGAAAGACAAAGCAGGATCTCACATGTATCAGGTTGTGGTCCTTGTTGGTGCAGTGATGGTCAAGAATCCCCACTGGGGTATAAAGGTCTGGTATCATGGCAACAAATCCTTCTGCCACTGTGGTGGTGAAAGTTAATTCTTCTCCCAAAAATATATTTAAGGGCACCCTAAACAGGCCATAGGTGGAATAATCTGACCTCTTATTTTGTCCACCAATTAGTTGTAATTTCCAACGCACCAGTTTTGCTTCCTTGATTTCCAATCCTTGTTCCTCTTGTTTATCAGTTAGAGTTTTGTCAGTCCTTGAGTGGTATCAGTAGACCTTGTTAAAATTTATTTAATCTTTTTGTCTCCTCACATATTTTCTTCAACAATTTTGTATAACGGATCATTGTGACAGTTCTTAATCCTTTACCAACTTTTCACCAGTTGAGTTTACAGTTAGGGTAAACTTTTAGGCCCAATTATCACAACTTGTCTTGGAGCTGGGGGCCATCAGACTGACCTGCATAGTATTCTTGCCTATTCTGTGGAGCTCCACAGTGCACATCTTTATAGGCAACAGGTCTGTGTTGCATTTTATATAAATAAGCAAGTTGATGCTCAATTATTCCCTCTTTGCCAGGAAGCCATCAAGCTCTGGATATAGTGTAATCAACACTGTGTAACTCTGCTGGCAGTACACCTTCCAGGTGTCAGCAACAATCTGGGAGACTTCTTAAGCAGACATACAGTGACCAGCTGTGAGCAGTTACTGCAGAAATCCATCCTAACCTGTTATGCTGCTTGTGGGACTCCCATCATAGACTTGTTTGCCATAGAGGACACCACCATGTATTTGAACTTCCAGAGGAGACATGAGCTGGGCTCCCTACCAGATGTCTTTCTCCTTCAGTTGGTCTCAAGGACTCCTATTTGCTTTCCCACTGATTCCCCTCTGATCACCAGGGTAGTAGCTAAGATCATATGGGACAAGGTCTTGTCCATCATGATAGCCCCTGGGACAGATTTGGTTGTCAGACCTGTTACTGATGTTCAAGTGGCCTCCCATAGACCTTCCACCTTGCCCAGACATATCTCAGAACCAAGGTCAGATAGTGCACTCAGTTCTCCTGTCATTGCACCTGACAGCTTGGATGTTGGTTGGTTGAGCACTGTTGACAGACTGTTAACAAGTTCAGGAGATTCTTATACAGAGCAGGAAGACTTCTGAAAGTGGAAAAGATTCTCCATATGGGTGACTTAAAATATTGACTCAGTGGATGCCCCCATACTGAAGATCTTGGACTACTTGCTGCTCCTGAAACATGGAGTAAGCATTTAACTCCCTTAAGGCCCCAATACCAGCATGTCACAGCTGTGGTGCAGTTATGCTTGGTTTTCTCACACTGTCCTTCCTCTACACTAAGGGAAGAGCTTTTACAGCAAATTCTTCTTTATCCCAGAGAAGGAGAGATGGCAACCTATACTGGATCTGAGAAAATTCAACAGTTGATATACAAGTTGAAGTTCAGGATGGTCATACTTGTCTCTGTAATCCTCTCTCTGGAATCAGGGAACTGGTCCACCTCTCTTGACCTTCAAGATGCATACTTCCACATATTGATAATCCCACAACACGGGAAGTACATAAAGTTTATGGTCAGAACCACCATTACCAGTATTTTGGTCTATTCTTTGGACTTCAACCACACCAAGGTTTTTCACCGAGGTACGGTATTTCAGAATACTTAAAGAAAAGGAACACTATCATATACTGATACCTAGGCTGTTGGTTGGTATGGGGGAGATCTTATCATGTCTGAGTCCATCTGTATCATGCTCAGTTGGTTGAATTTCAGCCCAGGTTTTGAAATGTACAGAAATCCATCTTGAAGCAGGTTCAAAGACTTATTGGAGCACTTCCAATCAGTCTATAACGTATATTCCTCAGGATAGATTCAGGATCTAAGTACCACCATAAGGTTGTCTCTTACTTCTAAGACACATGTTCTCCTGTACCTTCATGATACTGCATGGCAGACTACATTCAGTGAATACAAGATTGGTTGACGAAACATCATTTGAACCTGTACCTTTTAGTAGTAGTAGTCTCTGTAGAAGAACCCTGCAAATGTCTGCAGAACTTGCATCTCTCCCTCTGTCTAGAACTATAGTGATGGATGCTTAACTTTTTGTGGGTGGGGAGTACACATGGAGGATCTTTTTGAGTATAAGGCCTTTGCATAGGTGCCAAAACTTTCCCTGGCTCTGATGGTTGGCTGTTCACACCCCACCGCCCCAACTCCAGCCTTTCCCTGCCCCTGCCCTGCCCCATTCCAACCCTTCCCCAAAGTCTCTGCCCCCTTCTTACTCCATTTGACCCCTTCCCCAAATCTGTTAGGTATTGAAGAATTACCCAATATCTGTATGTTGTATTCATTACTAATGTTTCTAAAATCTCAATCTTTCTATGTAACAATTAAAACATCCATGAATTCTGATGGAGATCTTTTCATATTTGTAAGACTGCTCAATTTTTTTATCGTGGTTTCAGCTGACTAATTTTAAGTGACTAAATCAGGATTAAATTCAGAGGAATTGAACTGCTTCTCAAGACTTTAAATGGAAAAGAATATTGATTCCAAACAAAATTTAGGTATAATTGATTTTGCAGTACAAATGTTTATCTGTTAGTTTTAGTCTCTAGCACAGAGCAAGAAGAAATTTTAAATGGTGATTGTAGTGCAATCCAGTTATTTTCTTGCGCATTGTATTAGGCCTTAAGATACTGCAATGGATTATTTAAAAAATAAAAAAGCCAAAAACCAACCAGCCTTGAAGTTTTGCTTCTGCTTTAGAGGCATCATAAGAACAAGAATGAGTACCAGTGCCACCTTGAGTGAAAGAGGAAGGTAAAGACACAACTTTAAAAAAAAAGAATGTGGGTTGCAAAAAATGCTGAAGTCTTAGATCTCTGAAAACTCTAAAAGGGAGTCTCCTATGCCTCCAAGCAAATTAAATTAATATATAGCTCAAATCAAAAGAGGGAGTCTATCCACTACTGTTGTAAACTATTTAGTTAGTATGAAAAGTAAAAATATAACCACCTTAAAAGTCCATTTTTTGTAATAACATTATTCAAGCAGAAAACAAAGTATAAGCATATAAACTATAAACTAAACAGGAAAAAAAGTCTCAGTGCTGAGTCTTATCCCACATCCATAATGATCGCCATTGGGCGTGTGACATCCAGCCAGGTGACTGGCAGGACAATGGTGTAGTCAATTTTACTTTTTAAAGCAAAATAATTGAAAAGCAGTCACTCTTCTGCCTATTTAAACCAGAGTTTTTTGTTTTGGCCTGCAGCATTCAACAATGTACTAACTGAAAAGGCAGGAAATGCTGATCTAGGTGATTGTAGTGTTACCATCTATGACAGGACAAACATGACATCCTACATTTGTGTCTTGTCAGGAGCGCATAAGGGAAGAAATGATGTTCAGCTATTTTGTTTTAAAATTTAATTATTTTTAACCTAAATTTGCAAATAAATCAGTAAAAGGATATGGTATCTTGTACAGGCTACATATTTTAAAATATTCTAGTTTACTTTTAAAATGAGTGACAGATACTATAAATAGTTTTCCTAAAATAGTCCTACATGAACCTTACACAGGCTAACATTATTTCATGCTTTTATAGCCAATTTCTCTATTATTTTAGTCCTCTTTCCCCTTCTTCCTGATGCACACTGAGCCTTCTCTTTAATATTATTCCATGCTACTTCCAGGTTTGTTGCTTGATATTTTCCCTAAGTTTTGTTTCATTACATGTTTACTACCACCTCTTATTTGATCTCTCCCAGTGCATGCCCTTTCACCTGTCAGTGTTAAATTCAGTCTGCCACTTACTTGTCCATATTGCAAGTCTGTTCATATTCTCCTTCAGGTCTGTGTTGCCTGGATTTAATTTACTTACTTTATTTACAAAATTTCTCCAATTTTGTTAGTAAATTTAGAATTCAGGTGTCCTGCTCCTATTTCAAGTTAATTTATATAGATTCTGAACAGGGTTTGCCCCAGTGCCAAATCTCAAGGGACTTCACTTGTTTTCCAAAATGACCTACTAGTATTTACTAGATAACTTTTGTACCATGATCTTTCACCAGCTTTTATTCAGTTAGTTATCTTAATATTCATTCCCAAATCATTGATTGTAAGTTTTTATAGCCATTATCAAATTAATTACCTTATAGCAAAAAGACTTATACCCAGAATCGGCCTTTCTCCCTCCTTTTTACCAGCCCCATCAAAGGCCTCCTATGTCAGACATTAAATTATTTCTGTATATTCACACTAATAACTATGTCTTAGCAATCTTTTATGGAACACTGTAGAAGGTTTCCTGGAATCATGGTCAGACTCACTAGTCTTTTTCTATTATATGATATTATATGGAGTTTTAAAATATCTATCGGTCTTCCTCTATTTGTTTAGTATTCTCCTAGTACTGAGTGAAATTTCAAAGAAATCTGTCAAAGGTCACATTGATTCCTTATTTTAGGCTACATCCACGCTACAAATTGCATGGGGAGTTGTAGAATCTCCATTAGGGGTTTTTTAAGAACAAGTTAGGCAAGTGCCCGTCAGGCATAGTCTAGTTATTGCTTAGCCTTTCCTTGAGTACAGGGAACTGAACTAGATGATTTTGAGGTCCCTTCCAGTCCTATGATTCTGTGATTGTACAAACTAGGGGTGTGATTTCCCTGCTCATGTACAAATACTCATACTAGCTCTCTAGCTGGTTTCAGGTGGGTTTGCATTCGGCACAGCTCAGCCGTGCCTCCACTGCAGTGAGACTGCTATTAAAATTCACACTACCTTGAGAATATGTTCATTAGCTGGGGAGTTACACACCTAACTTGTAGTATAGACATAGTCTAACTTGTGTAGTGCCTTGCAATGGCTCCCAGCTGTTTCTGGTGACTCATTCATGTTTGGTTTTTATTTTCTGCATTCATGTATCACTTTCTCCGAGATGTGGAATTGATATACTATACCTTTACATAGCCCTTTTAGTTGCATTGCTTAGTCCAGTGCCCCAAAGCATAAGAGTGTATATTTCTTCTAAAAAAATTGACATCTACTGTAACTGTGGCTTCCCTTACTATATTTTCATTACCCATATAAGTATTCAATGCTTTTATGAATCCTACTAAAATGTTGGCTTCAGTTGCATCATGTGGCTAGGAGTTCCACATGTTTATATAAAACTTCATTTTCAGTTTCTAAATCTTGTTGGTTTGGGTGTTTCTATTCGCTCCCTCACAGTACAAAGATACAATTTACATTTTCTCTGCATCATTCCTTAATTTTAGTAAACCTTTTGTCATGTTGTTTATCACCTTTCTACTGCGTAGGAGCTGTTGTCGTGGACCAGGACCCCATTGTACTAGATGCTGTACAAACATAGAACAAAGACTGCCCCTGCCTCAGAGAGGTTGGACTAAAGTATAAAACCAAGAGACAACTTAATTAAACAATGTCTCTTCTCATGTTCTCTTCATATGGTAGTCTCTGTCCAGGTGCCTAATATCTTTGTTACTAATCTCTTGATACCTTCTTGATCTGCTGTTTTCAAATAGGGTGACCAGAACCAAATACATTATTCCAGGTGATGACATACCATCGATATTTACATAATGGCATAATATTTTCAGTATTTTCTTATTCTATTTACTAGTGCTTTGGCTTTTGATTTTTTTCATGAATGTGATAGGTAAACATGCATTTCTTTTTTAAAAAAAATAACTTAAATGAGGTGCAGACAGGTTTCTGAGTTGCCCAGTTCACAAGTGGGTCATGTCATTCAGGATTAGAACTCAAGTCTCCTGACTTTCAGTCCTGGACTCTGAAGAACTACAGCATCCCTCTTTTCCTTCATAGTACAATTGTAGAGGGAGGGGATATCTTACTTTTTATATTTCCTCACTGCACCAGAGCCAAAGATTATTGAACTCAATATAAATCCTTTCATAGGTCAATTTACAGCCAATGAAGTCATTCTAAGGTACCTAGCAACTGTTTCTGATCACTCTACATTTTTTTGTGTATATTTATTCTCACAATACTCCTTTGAGGTAGGAAAATAGTATCCCTATTTTACGGATTGGAACTGATGCACAAAGTGAGTGACTTGCCCAAAATCACAAGTGTCTCTAGCAGAGCGGAGAACTGAACAAGTTTTGCAGGTCCCAGGCTAGTGTTCTATGCACTGACTCATCCTTCTTCCCTGAATCAGGCCATCATATTGTTTTCCTGTAAATACTACTTTGTTTGAAAATGTTTAAGATAAAAAATTCAGGAATTCTTAGTGAATTATTTTCATTAGTTTTATTTCATTCAAGTTTTAGGATGCCATCTCAGACTGCAGTTATCTTAAACATTAAAACATGATCCATAACAAGTAAAACCTTAACACTTATATAAAAAAAAAAAAAAAAATTCCTCTCTCACCCCTATGGGTGGTATATGTCTTCCTCAACCTCGGGTCCTCTACCAGAGGCCTGGGAGTTTGAGGGTTCTGCGCAGTATCTTAGCTGTTCCTAGCACTGCACTATATATATATTTTATTTTAAATATATAAATGTATATCTCTGTGTAAAAATGAACACCAGAAAACTATTAAAAGGAATACTATTTATCCTTGTGAACAGAGAAGAGGAAAATACCAGTGCTAATATGGAAATTGTATTCTGGCAAACTGTTCTAGAGATGGATTTTTTCTAATATTACTGACATGTTTAAATTCACAAAAATTACAATATTTTAAATCCATATGTTAGCAAAATATTGTATGGCTATCTTAAGTATTAGAGTAACTTTGGTGTGAACAGTTTAAAAAAAATTTTCTGTAAAGTGAGTCTTCAAACAGCAGTTTACTGAACCTCAAGCAAAGATGCTGGTACAGTTATTTTTTAGTTTTAAAATATTGCAACAGTGTTGGAAGAGAGATCTTAAGTATTGTAATGGTCATTTAAATAAGAATATCCATTTAATGTGTATAGTGCATATTAAACTAGAAGGAATATTTTGAGTTAAGTTCTTAGTTTGGATTTAAAAAATAGTGTAGTAACTGAATGAGAACTTAATCACTTTAGGAGAGGTATATCAAAATATCTGATCATGCCAGTGGTTAAGAGCTGGTCTTCCCTACAAAGAGAACTACGCTGCTGCAATTGATGCAGCAGTGATGGATTTAGTGGGTCTAGTAAAGGCCCGCTAAATTGACATCAGAGTGCTCTCAGTTCAACCCCTGTACTCCAGCTCCCTGAGAAGATTAAGGTAAATCAACAGGAGAGCATTTCCCATTGACACCCTGGTGTCTTCACTGTGCTGCAAGTCGACCTAAGCTATGTCAACTTCATCTATGTTACTCACGTAGCTGGAGTAGCGTAACTTAGATCGATTTATCCTGGTAGTGAAGACAAACCCTGAGACAGATTAACTATTAGTTGCAGATTACAACATAAACACACATTGTGCACTGCAAAATACTGGAAAATTTTCACAATACTATAGTTATAAACATTTCTGAATTTGGTGAACATCTAGTAATATAAACATCAACAGGAGTAGACCACCAAGATATATGTATATAAAAGGCTGGTTACAGTCAGAACTCGGATACAGGAGTGATACAACTAAAGTCAAGATATACTAGAAGATAGGAGTTTACTTTTGACTATATCAAATGTGAGACAGTTCTGGTTCTTTCAGAACATATGTTAGGAACCAGGTAATAGAGAAGATGGTAAACGGAGGGGAGACACACAACTGGGATTTATTCGATAGTCCTATCCGTGGGTGCCAATTATCTCAAGGGGGGTGGGGGACAAAGGAGATGGAGAAAATTAATAGCCATTGGACAAAAAGTTGGGAGGCTTAGTCATACAAGTGAAAAGTAAATCTTTCTCAGCAGTAATGTTCCACAGGAACACTTAAGGAGGGGAGATAAAATGTTTGATAGCCTAATTGATGGTGTTGGTGGCTGCAGATAAATCCAATAAAGAAGATTAACAAAAATTAAAGCAAACTGGGACTGGGTGACAGTCAAGTTATCAAAAACATGCATTTTTATTTTCTGTGGAGTGTCTGACCCAGATCAGTGCTGGAATCGAGTTGATCCTGCAGGAAGACAAGAATTTGACATAGGGCAATGCATTGGCACAATTTGGATTGAAATGGAATAAGTGAAATTGGCTAAAAACTGCTTAAAATAAGACAATCCAACGATTTTGAAAGAAGGACCTCATAAAAGACAGGAATTAAAGGCAGAGTATTTTTAATTGCCTATTCCCAGATATCATCCAGTACATTTTTTCCTGTTCAGAAATATCTGTGTTTCAGAAATGAATCACACAGTAGTTCACGTTAATGTTCATTTTCAAGGCTCAAACTGCTTTGTCCAGGCATGCTCTTAGAGCTCAGTCCATGGAAATAAAATTTTCAGTGGTTCTGGCTCCCTAAATTCATGTTCAATGTGACTCTCTACAGCTCTTTCTACAGAATGCAGGGAGTAGGCTCTTTGGCTTACCAAAACTTTTTTGCACAAGTTAGACATTAATTTGTAAAAGCTAGTTAGCATTATAAATTAGCCACTCTTTTTTCTAAAATCTCAAAACCCTGAACATAACTTGAAACCTACTCAGTTAAGTTTTTTAGGATTTTAGGCTAGCAGAATGGCTAAGTGGCTCTTCTCTAAGATTTTCCTGAAACTGCACTTTCCTTTTTTCCTTTCGATAAGCTGTTCTGATTTTTATTGTGCATTGTGTTTAGCTGGTGACTTTCTTTTTCCTAGTCTGTCCTCAAAAGTCTTTGAATCCATTTCAAATACAATTTTCCTTGCTTAGGTGGCTTAAGTCTTTCTGAGCTGCACAATATCATTTTTAAAAATGAAATCCTACATGGCTTTGAAATAGTAAACATAGCTTTTGAAATACTAAATCCTGCTTGGCTGATGGGGGGAACTGGAAGTGTATTCATGTCGCCAGAAGCCTCTTTATTGAAGGAATGCTGAATGGATATTTGGGCCACATTACATTATTTCACTTCTTACTAAACTTATCTCCTGCAAATGAGGTTTTCAACAAGAAGTCCTTTTGGCAGTTGTGTTTTTTAAAAAAAAACAACAAAGGCAGCTCTGTTTCTCTTCTAGTACTATTATTCCCTCCCAAGGTATGGCTTGCTTGTTTTGATTCTTTTCCAGTGGAGAGGAGGACATGCAAAGACCAATTACTAGTGATGACATTTTTCATAGACCTCTTCCATGTGGATCCAGCACAGCAAAGGAGGAAATTAAGTCTGTTCTGTCAGTTTTCTGTGTAGGAACGGCCAAATCTCCATTTGGTTCACAGTTAAACTTTTCTGTGCTTTTTAATATAGCAAGTATAAGGACACACTTTTTATACTGAATGTCACGTTTGTTCAATATAACCTTTCACGTGCCCTTCTCTTACCCTGTTTCCATGACTAATGGATGGGAGAGCACTATATCAACTTACAGCACTCTACCAAAATTTTAAAACATTTCATGTTCACTTCTGTGAATAAGGTTTAAGTCACCTCCAGGCAAAAGCAATGAATTCCTTTTTGCCTCAATTAACACTGGGGCAGGAGGGAGATAGTATTTTAAGTGGTTAAGTGAATACCCTTTACCTTTTTGAGCATTTTCTATCAAATCTTCCTTCATTCATAAGTCCTTTAAAACATGTATGTGGAAAAAGTGGATGGAAATATTCACTAAATAAAAATATCATCCTAGCTCAATTTGATTAAAAGATTATAACACATGAACAGTCTGTGATCATTAAAATTGAACGTAATGTTTTTGTGCTTTTAATATCAACTTCAGAGAGCACGTCAGCTACATTGTAATAATATATCTTTGTTTTAGATCATATGGGGAGTATTTTTCATCCTTGTGGCACTGTTGTTCACCATTTCTCTCTTCCTGTCAAAGTAAGTATATTGTAGTGTCCATTTTGTAAATCAGTTACACAGATCATGTACTGTATGCCTTTATCTAAGCTAAAATCCATTAATATGATCTAGTAATCGTAAGAGTTGTCTGCTTTACTTTAGAAGTGTTCTGCAGTGGTGTACTTTTTTTTTTGCCATATTCCTATAACTGACCATACTGCTATACTTTAACATTATACATCTAAACTAAATTTTGATAAAGCTGAAACAGATAAGTCAATGAAACATTGAATAAAGATTGGTCAGTTTATTTTTCTGCTTAACTATCCACTGATGCAGCAAAGAAATTAAGCATATGTGTAGGCAAATGCAAATAAAGGGACTATTTATGTGGTACAAAATAAGCATGGGCTTATGTGCCTTCTGGGTTAGGGAAACAGTGCTCAACACCTTGCGGGTATTGAGCCCTCAGTCTTCTCCGTTCTGTGTTGTTTAGGACCTGGTCATTTCCATGCTTCGTGAAGCTTAAAGTAGCATAGTCAACTGGAAATCTAAGTAGTTTGTTTTTTAAAAAGCGTGTTACGTCACCTGTCCCAGAGTCCCGTCCCCCCTGTGGTGTTTTGGGATTTTTTAGATTTAAACCTCACTTTCCCTATTTTAAAAATATTTCTCTTGCCTATTACGTGAAATAACCATGCAATCAAAAAGTAGAAACTGACTAAGGGATAGACTGTGCAAAGATACATGTGTGTAGTCTCATTGACTTCACGTGAATAACTTAACTTGCAAGTTTGGAGGACCAGACCATAGCTGCCAATACAGGCGGAGCTATGGCATTCACGAAGTAAAGAAACTAAAAGTTTTCTTTCAATTATAACTTGTTCGGTGTTTGTAACGGTTTCTAAAAAATCTTAAACATAAGAGTGATTTTTAATCTGATATCCCTTTAAATGAAACTTGAATAAAAATGCTCTATGGAGAGGTAAAAAGCCGTAACAATTAACCAGTTTTCCCTAATTATTGCAGCTTGGACAAAGCTCTACATTCAGCTGGCATCAATTCTGGATTTATAATTTTAGGAACTAATCTGACCAATCCATTGAATATGCTTTTACCTGTTCTACAAACTGTAAGTAAAACAATTGGCAAATATAGAGAGAGATATAGCAAGCTTATTACATATGGATCTATATAGAAATATGTAATAAGCTTGCTAATATATGCTAAGATCTAGGAGACCATTGCAGATTAAAAGATCTTGTGAGTCTGCAAGTCAACTAATAGATAACTCAAAAATGCAAAACAAACTTCATTTTTGACATGCTTTGTTTTTATTTAGTATTGGTAGTATACTGGTAAATCTGTGGCAATGAATATTATAATAGTGAAGTGTTTTATTAAGACTTACTAACGCAGTCTCTTAAATATTTGCTGAGAAGTAAAATGAATTTTTTTTTGTCAACTGTCAGTTTTGCAGATTAACACATTGAAGCACCAGGGCGCTCTTGCATTGTATATGTTGTTAAAACCTGGAATTATTCCTCAAGTGATTGTCCAGACTGATTCCACGCTTTGGGCTTATGCCCCCTGCACATATGATCAGATTATTTTGAAATAGCATTGTCCATTGGGGCTGTACCTGCATCCTGTGAGCCCTTGTGACCATTGTAGGTGAAGATATGGAGCGGGTTAGCCTCAGCAGCCTCTTCTTACTGTCCATGTCTGCAAGACAGAACCCTGCAGTCTGTCTCTTAAACCTGCAGGAAATAAGTTAGAGCTATTGTTGTTGATTTGTCTCACTATAATTATAAATATCTGTTGGTTTGGAAAAAAAAAAATCTTGTGAAAAGAGGGCATTGATAGCAGGAAGGAAGGGGCATTAGAAACCCCAGTTCCTCTGTGCACAAGCCTAAAATAGCCAGAGGCAAATCTCCATGATTCAAGATCTGTCCCTCCTGCAATACAATAGTGCCTGCCAATAATGACCGTTCAAAATGCCTCTTGTGCCTCTTGCTTAAGCCTGTGTCTGAGTGCTGCCTGGTGCACAAGCTGTTTTTGAGCAGTGTTGTCATAAACATACAGCTATGGGTAGCATAAAATCCCTCCTTTACCTGTAAAGGGTTAAGAAGCTCAAATAACCTGGTTGGCACCTGACCAAAAGGACCAATGAGGGGAGAAGATACTTTCAAATCTCGGGAGAAGGGTTTTTGTTTTCTCTCTTTCTTGTTCTCTCCGAGCAGTGAGGAATCAGGGCAGGGAAAATACATCTCCCAAAGCCATTCCTGAACTAAGCATCTAAGATTACAAATTGTAAGTAATAGGAAGGAAATGCGTTAGATTATCTTTTGTTTTAGCTTGTGAATTGTCCCTATGCTAAAAGGGAGGTTTATTCCTGGTTTTTTGTTAAATTAAAGTTTAGCCTAAAGGGGAATCCTCTGTGTTTTTGAATCTGATTACCCTGTAAAATTACCTTCCATCCTGATTTTTACAGAGGTGCTTATTTTGCTTTTTCTTTATTATAAAGTTCTGCTTTTAAGAACCTGATTGGTTTTTAGTGTCCTCAAAACCCAAGGGCTGATGTGTGCACTTTGTTAACCTGTTTGGTTGGTATTTTATTCTCAAGCCTCCTCAGGAAAGGGGGTGAAGGGGCTTGGGAGATTTTGGGGAAACAGGAACACCAACTGGTTCTTTTCCTTGAATCTCTGTCTAACTCACTTGATGATGGCAGCAGTACTTATCCAAGGACAAGGAAGGATTTGTGCCTTGGAGAAGATTTTAACCTAAGCTGGCAGAAATAAGCTTCGGGGGTCTTTCATGGAGGTCCCCACATCTGTATCCCAGAGTTCAGAGTGGGGAGAGAACCCTGACAAATGTCTTTAAAGCTAAAGAGGGAAGACTGAAGCTAGATCATGAGACCTCAGTGCAAGCATTGTCAGATCTGGGTAAACAAATAGGGGTTGGGGGTGGCCATGGTGGCAGGTCCAGAGGCACAGCGGTTGAGCAGACTGGAGTAGCTCCCCACACATTGATCTCTCCCTCCGCAGCTAAGGAACAATGTGGGTGGGAGAGTGAAGCTTCCTGTAGCCCAGGGAGGTGGTTCTTTGAGTGCTTGCTCGTATGAATTCCATTCTAGGTGTGTGCATGCCCATGTGCACAGTCTGAGATTTTTGCCTTAGCGGTATCCATAGGGCCGGCTGTGGTGTCCTCTTGAGTGCTGCGCTCATGCATCAGTATATCAGGTGCTGCCAGCCCTACTCCCTCTCAGTTCCTTCTTAGCGCCTTTGGTGGTTAGTTGGAGTGCCTTTCCTTGCATAGCAAGGGCTAGTGGTTTCGTGTCTTCTGACTTCAGGCCTTAGGGTCTTGTAAATAGTTTGTAGAAGTTAGTGTTAAGTAATTGTTAAATGTACTTAGAAGTTAAAATTCCAGTGGGGAGTTCGCCCCAGCAAGGGCATGCCCTGGTCTCCGGGGTTTAAGCCCTGGGCGGACTGTAACAGGCCTATACCTGGAAGTGGCCCCCCACAGCAGCTGCTTCAAGTGCTTGGGGGAATCACATGTGAAGGACAAATGTAGTATTTGTAAAAAATGTTGACCCAGGACTCAGAGTGGGATATTCATTTGCAGGCTGTCCTCATGGAGGCTGCCCTTTGTCCAGCTTCCAAGCCATCCTGCCAAGACACGCCGAATACATCTGCCTTGGTGCACTCCCCATCCAGCACCGCTCCCCATCTGGCACCCTTCCCCATCACCGGTGCCCAAAAAGAAATCAAAGAAGCACAGTTCCCCAGCACCAGGCAAGAAGGGCCATGGAATATTGGGCAAAGGACCCAGTTTGGGCCTCCCAGCCACTCCGGAGCCACGTGTACGTGCCTCCCCAGTCAGGGCCCTTAGTCCCTTAAAGGATCTGCCACGGACTCCCAGGAGCGGTAGGGGATCCAAACTCCTGATGGCATCAACACCTTCCCAAGCTCCCCTGGCACTGAGAGAGCAGAGGTCTCCACCCGTGCCACTAGCACCGTGGGTGCCACGGGAAATGATAAAGGCTCATCTATGAGGGCAGGCCAGATGCTAACATCCCTCTGGGGGCAGTGGAGCACCACTTATCCCCCCCCCAAGGCCAGGCAGCGCTCTCCTCCTCCACGCCGCAGAACTCTGGAGTAGCAGACCAGATCCTCTGGGGCTCCTGCTTGGTCACCAGCACCGCAATCGCGGTCTCTGCTGTCTCAACATGAATCTCCTAAAGGGTAGGCACTGGTCTCCGTACTACCGCCGCAGTTTGGCTCCCACTGGTCGTCCTCTTGGCACAGATCTTGGTCGCTTGCCCCATGGGAGCATTCCCCATCATGACTCCAGTCCCCCTGATATTGGCACCGAACCTCTCACTCTGGGCACTGGTCTCAAGTGTCAACAGTCCCATAGTATGGGGAAGGGGATTCCTCTGGCACTGGGATAGTTCAGCCCCTCGCCCAGACTCCACCAACACAATTGTGCTCCTGAGACCATGTCAACATTGATGGCACCGTTTTGACAGCATGGCAAGTGGCCCGCACAGTGGCCTTATTGGAGCCCGGGGGGCATGCCGGTCATGACACTGCCCCCTTCGCACAGCTTATCTGCTGCTGCCTTGGAGCAACAGTTGGTGGCACCATATTCGGTGCATGAGTTGCGCTCAGAGGTCGGGAGGATAAGAGACTGCCATCTCTAAACCTCCCTTCCCCACGGGGATGATGCCCCAAGGCCTCCTCCAGTGGTACAGTTGTCTTCATCCCCAGACAAGGCAGTTGTGGGATCTTCGAGGGCCAGCCTGGCAGATGATTTTAAAGGCCCTGCTTCAACGGGTGGCTGAGAACTTGGGCCTAAAGGTGGAGGAGATGGCCGAGCAGGTGGACACTTTTGTTCAATGTCCTCTCAGCCTCTACCCCTGTCTTTAACACCAATGCAGGACAAGATCTTCAAAATTGCCACAGCCCTCTGGCAAACCCCATCATCCATCCATCCCTCCCACCTCCAGAAGAGCCAAAAAGTACTTTGTTCTGGCCAAAGGGTTCAAGTACCTTTTATACCCACCTATCTCTGGGCTCGCTAGTAGTCTGTGTGGCCAACGGAAAAGACAAGCAGGGGCACACCAGCTCAACTCCCAATAATAAAGAGGCCAAAAGACTGGACCTTTTTGGGACAAAAATGTATTCCACTGCTAGCCTGCAATCCTGAGTGGCGAACCATCAGGCCTTCTTGTGCAGATGCCATTTTAATTTGTGGGATGCCCTCCATAAGTTCAAGGAGTCCCTCCTGCAGGGTTTGGCCCAAGAAATTGGCACCCTGGTAGAGGAAGGCACCATGGTGGCTAGGTGCTCCATCCAAATGGCATAGGTTGCAGCAGAATTAGCAGCTAGGGTAGTTGCGTTGGCGGTGATTGAAGTGCAGCTCCTGGCTTCACACTGCCACCCTTTCCCAAGAGATGCAGACCTCGATCCAGAACCTCCCATTCAATGGGAACGGTTGCTTCTCCGAACAGACGCGAGGCTGCATGGGTTGAAGGACTCTTGGGCCACCCTTTGCTCGCTAGGCATGCATATGCACGGAAGCAGTTCTGGCCACCCCCACCACCAAGGCCATGGCAGTCTTGTTAGGAGTTTGCAAGAAGGGATAAAGAAATGTTTTAGTTGTCACTGCCCTTCCTCCTCCTCCTCCTCCTCCTCCTCCTCCTCACCCCACAGTCTGGCCTGGCGAGGCATCCCAGGGTCCAGAAGCACTCATTTTGAAGGTGCGCTCAAGAGCGATGCCCCAGTCAGTTTCCTGGATCCACCTTGTTCTTTCCTTGACCATCTTTGTCTCTACCGTTTGGCCTGGTTACAGGTCACCTCAGACCACTGGCTGATGGACATAGTATCTTAGGGCTATACTCTGCCGTTTTTGACCACCTCCCCTCTTCCCCGTCCATCTTCAGGGATTCCTCTCATCTCAACTCCTCATTCAAGATGTCAAGAACCTCCTGTGCCTGAAGGCGGTGAAGGAGGTTCCTCGGGACATGAAAGGCAAGGGATTCTGTTCCCGCTACTTCCTAATCCCAAAGGCAAAAGGGGGCCTCAGATGTGGAGTGCAGGCTACACTCCCTGGACGTCAGGAGAGCGATCGTCCTCTAGGTAGATAAAACAAAGCTGTTCAGTAAGTCAACAGAGTTGTTCATTGCAGTGACAGACAGAATGAAAGGTCACCCAGTGTCTGCCCTGAGGATTTCATCCTGGCCTGCATCCGCTACTCCTATGAGCTGGCAAATGTGCCTCCGCCAGTGTTCGTTATGGCATGCTCAACTAGGGCACAAGCATAGTCAGCGGCCTTCGTGGCACAGGTACCAATCCAAGAGATCTGTAGGGCCACTACCTGGTCATTTTGTCTGCACTTTGACATCTCATTATGCACTTACCAAGCAAGCTCGAGATGATGCTTGCTTTGGCAGAGCAGTGCTGCAAGATGGTGAACTCCAAGCCTGCCTCTATTGATACTGCGTGTGAGTCACCTAGAATGGAATCGACATGAGCAAGCACTCAGAGTAAAAAACAGTTGCCCACCTTGTTTGTAATTGTTCTTCAAGATATGTTGCTCATGTTCATTCCATTACCTCCCCTCCTGCCCCTCTGTGCACACGTAAAATGGAGTGGACATGAGCAACACATCTCAAAGAACAACAATTATGAAAAAGGAGGGTAACTGTCTTTTTTTATGTGAATGTGTCAGCAGGGGCAAGTCCTCCCCATCTGGGACTAGCTGAGCCCAGCACAGGGTCATGGCCACCTGCCGGGAAGTCTTCAGCCCCACCCTCTTGCTCCTGCCCTGCAGTGATTTACCTCTCCGCCGGCTGCTCTAGGCACCTGAAATGACACACCTGTACTGCTGGGGAGGGGTGCATGACTGCTCTTGTGGCTTCCCTTGGCTTCCCCATCAGAAAGTCACTTTTCTGCTGGAGGAGGGAAGAAATCTGCAGGGGACATGAATTCTGTGCACGTGCAGTGTTTCCCCAGGAGTAACTGGCCGTAGATCTAACCAGCCAGGCCTCGTCAGAGCGCTTTGTGCCCCCTCTGTGGAGGAAGACTTCACTTACTCAGCCTCCCTTCCCTGGACAGACGGTGCAGGGAGAAATCCCTTAGGTGTCCTCATAAGTCAGTGGGGTCAATAAGAGATCTGCAGGGCTGGAATCCCCATATATGTCCTCTTTCCCCATGTCCTGTTTGGGCCCCATGGTGGGGCAGTGGGGACACTTCATGTTAAGAAACCAGTTGACTAGATCTCCAAGTCAAGATCTTTGTTACCAAAGCATTTGCTGCAGCCAGCTTCATCACCAGTTTCAACTCTATCTACTAGTAGAGGAGGAACAAAGAGTTAGTGGAGATGATCTTTCCCAAACACCAATAACCAGTGGTCGTCTCCCTGGACAGAGCAACCAATCCTAGACCTACAGCCTTTGCAGACAAAGTGTTTTTTTGGAATGTAATGAGATTAGCAAATACTCTGAATTTTCCTCTGGAGAGATTCCAAATAAAGCTGCATAAACTACTGGACATTTGCTAACCCTCTCAGTCAGGCTGAATGGCCCTTCCAATTTAATGAAGGGCTTCTGGAAGCAGTTAAGGCAATATGGCACATTTTCAATCTATCCCTGCAACTCTAAACAAGCCAACAGTAGATATCAGGTGCTAGCTAAGGGGTTTGTTTCTTCCAGCACCTCACCTGGATATCTGGGCATCCAAGCCACAATTGAGAGGTCAAATAACAGACTAAATTTACACTAAGAGAAAAAGATCCAAATAAGTTGGACCTTTTTGGACAGAAAGTATACTCTGCAGCAAGCCTTCAACTCAGGGTTGCTAATTGTCCATCATATCTTTATGAAATATGTTTGGTTTTTTTCTGCTATGGAACAATCTCTTCTTCTTAACAGACAAGCTCCCTAATGAATATTAAGAGGAGCTAAGCTTGACTGTGACTGAAGGTTAGCTTCCCACCAGAACAGCACTGCAGACAGTACTTGACACATCAGATACGGCAGCCAGGAACATGGCTCAGTCTGCCTGGCATCCCCCATGAAGTCCAGGCAACCGTAGAGGACTTGCCATTTCAAGGCATGGATGAGGCATTAATCTATCTCTAAAAGGTTCAAGAGCATCCCTGTGTTCTCTGGAACTTTGTTCCAGCTCTGGAATAGCAGCAACAAAAGCTGTCTCTACACTTATTTCCAGTTTGAAGTAGGGGGTCTGAATAGCAGTGTGCACCCAAATGCTGCACTGTAACTCAACCATGTGGATGCTATTATAGTGAATTTAAGTTTCTAGTTTTCATTAATGTCAACTTGTTTAAGGGAGAGGTCCAGTGGAGCAATTTGGTGAGCACTGTGATTCATAACCCCATAGTACAAATTGTGCAGCAGTGTAAACAAGCCCAAAGACTTCAGTCTTAAATTGGATGCAGGCCTGAGCAACATTTTCAACAAAACCTTCAGATCTGCTGAGAAAGCACCAGCACTTCCTTCAACATCCCTCAATGACCGCTTCAACAGCCCACAACAGGTACAGGCATCCAGAAAACAGTTTTGATGTGGTCAAGATCATCTATGGACCCATCCACTTCTCAGCTTGGCAACTGCCTATTTTATTTTGGAGAGGTTGGACCGGGATTATCTGAAATGAATGGGTCTTTGAAACTTTGGGCAAAGAGGTGTAGTTTCAAGTTTTAGACTGTTCCAACATCCCCTCCCTCTTCAGGGACCCTTCTCATAAGACACTTCTACAGCAAGAAGTCAACTCCCTATTACAGCTGGAATCTACAGAGGAAGTACCTTAAGAATTTGAAGGGAAATGCATCTATTCACAATATTTGATCCCAAAGAAGAAAGAGGAATGGAGACCTGCAACATCCCAGTGCCTTTGTTGGTTGCTTCAGGATGCCTCCATCCTCCCCTCCTTGGATCCAATGGACTGGTTTGCAAGATGCCTATCTTCATATTTTACACTTCCAACGCACAAAGTTTGTAATTTGTGGAAGGGTCATCCCATTTCTAGTCTCACGGTTCTATTTGTCTACTGCCCAGAGAGTATTTACCAGTATTCTCACTATGGTGGCAGCCCAAATAAGGCTGCAGGCAATCCAGGTGTGTCCTTGTCTGGATGACTGGCTAATATTACTGACACTCTCTCTCTCTCTCTCTCAAGGACTTAGGACTTCTTTGTTTCCCTAAGACTCAGGGTCAACAAGGACAAATCTATGCTGACCTAGCACACCATCAAATTCATAGAAGCAGTATTAGATACCAGGTTGGGGAGCACAGACCTACCTCAACAGCAATTCTAGATAATGATAGATATGGCAGCTCCACACTGCACTGTTTATGCAAGTGAGAATCAGTCTGAAACTTAAATCATGCAGTATGCCAGATTTCACTTTCATACACTTACAAAGGTGATATAAGCTTATTTGTTCAACAGACATGATGTGGATAAGATGGTCACCTTCCCCAGAGAAATCCTGTCACCATTAAACAAATGGGTACCTCAAATCAGGTATGCTCAGGGATTCTGTTCACTGTAATAGTCCTATGAAAAGCTCTGGTTAAAAATACCTCTCTTTAAAGTTGGGAACCGTACCTAGATCACTTCAAGGTTCATGGTAAATGATCTGCTTCTAACACTACTTTTCACATCAGTGTCCTTACACTCCGTTGTTTGGAATCCAAAGCATACCCCTCCGGTAGAGTCTCACTATGCAAATGTTTATAGATAATACAGAGTGATTACAGCAGTAGGCAAGGGGAACATCATCTCCTTTCCCTTTTCCTACAAGAAGCTGTATAGACTTAGGATAATATAATGCTGAATATTCTAATCGCTCTCCGTCTTCTGGGCCTTTCGAACACTGTGGCTGACCAGCTCAACAGAGATTTCTCTGAAAATCATGAATGGTCCCTCATGGCTTCAGTCCATCAAACAGTCTTCTACAGATGGAGCATCTGTTGAATGATTTGTGTGCAATGTGCCACAACAGCAAATGCTGGAGGTTCTGCTCCAGAGCAGGTGGGAGTTCAGGATTCCTCACAGATGCTTCTCTCATCTCTCATTGTGTATGCTTTTCTGCTGAGAGCCATGATCCCCCAGGGTTTCGGGAGAGCTCATGAAAAAAGAGAGTGTCAACTAGCTAGCCCCAGTGGGGGCCAGGCAGTTCTAGTATTCAGTGCTGCAAAGGCTGTCCGTTCTGAAGCCAACCACCTTGCCAGTTCTATGTGATCTACTGCCTCAGAGCAACAGCCAGGTCTTCCGTCTAGATCTGGAGTCCCCGCCCATGAGAATCTGGATGCTGGCTCGTTGACATCTATTATCAAATTGCTTGATGACAGTCCTGAACACCTTTTTCCAGTGTAGGAAGCCTTACCCAAAAGACACCTCCCAATGCAAATTGAAACAATGTTCTGTTTGATTTGAACGACAGAACTTTGGCATGCCTGCAAATGATGATCTCAAATATATTGGCATATTTGCCGTCATTGAAGCTGTCAGAACTATCCCTGAGCTTGAGTGAAGTTCATCTGTAGAGTCCTGCGCGGATACAAACATTTTGTATCTGCATCCAATCCATGATCTGTGGACAATTTTTGAAGATATCCAGCGATTTGCTGGGCTCTAGCAGCTTCATGGGTCACTGTGCAGCAGTGACGCTGGGCTGTGTCAAGCTCCCAACCCTCAACATCCCCCCACTTCTCCCCAGAGACTTCCTGCTCCACCCTCACCCTACTTCCTTCCCTGCTCAAGGCAGGAAGGTTACAGTCATGGGCCCTCGTAAACAGCACCATCCTCCCAGTGTGGGGCTCGGACACCCCAACATAGTTGTGGTGTGTCTAATGCATGCAGACCTGGCCATGACAGACAGTAGCAACAATTTACTCCTGGGGGAATTCTACGCCACTGCACAATGCAGAATTTTGCAGAAATTAATATTGTGCGCGCAGAATTTCCTTTCTTGCACAGAAATGGGCTGCAGTGTTGCTGACCGCTACTAGAGATCACTGGACCCAGCAGAGTCCAGCTCACACATAGAAGATACTGCTGGGAGAGGGGCAGAGCTATAGAGGGCAGCTTCAGTTCCCAGCATGCCCTGAGGGAAGAAGAGGGTGGCATGCAGAAAACTCTGTGCAAGCCTGGGACCAAGCATCAGGCTGTTTCTCCCTCTAGATCCCTGGTGTCTGGACTGAGGGGTTGGGGGGAAGGGTGTCTGGGCTCCTGGAAGGAGCAGCTGCAGGTATCTGGGATGGATGAGGGGCCTGTGACTGGGCTCTGGAGAGAAGGGGGTTTGGGTATATTGGCTGGGGTGGGCACCGCAGCTGGGCTATGTGGGAGAGGGCTTATGCGTGGCTGGCCCCCTGGCTCGGCTCTGGAGAGGAGAAAGGGGCAGAGAAACAGGAACTGGGTTGTCATAGGGTGTTTCTTTAATTCTCTACTCCTGGGGGAATTTGTTTGTGTGTCTGGTGTGTGTTGTTACAGACATACTTGATGACAGGTATTTTGAAATAAATTACCAAAATAATTAAAACTGGTGTGATTATGTAGTGTTATTCTGGCGCACAAAATTTGTCAACATTTTAAAATATTGTGCACAGAATTTTTAATTTTTTGGCACAGAATGTCCCCAGGAGTAAACTACTCTCTTCACAGTGCTGGCTATTGCTGCCCGTTAGTTTAAAGTGCAACCACATCTCTTTCAAAATGGCCTTTGGCTCTATCCCTTCTGGGAGTTGTAGTTTACCTCCTCCATCTGAGCAATCTGGGGACTACAACTCCCAGAATACCCAGCAGGCTATTGCCACATATCGCAGACTGCTGCTGCAGAATTCAGAGAGCTGACCTTGAGTCTGAAGACTGGGTGACAGCTGCTTCATTTGGGTGAGTGTGTGCCTCAGAACCCTGCATGGACACAATTTGTGCACCTGAGCTGCATCAGTGGATTTGCAGGGCTCTGTTCATCTGGCTGCAACCTCAGTAGATGGTTTCCTGGGGCGGGGTCGTACTATGCTCCCTCACCCCACTGTGACAAGATTCCTTTAAGAATCGATCCATGGCTTTCTACCAGTCAAACAAATCCCTTCTCCTGGGGCTTTCAAGGTGGTACTTACTGGTTTAATCGGGCTTCTCTTGAAGTCCATGGCTACCTGCCTCTTTTATCACCTTTCCATAAAGACAGCCTTCCTAAAGCCTATAATTGTAGCAAGAACTCCCTATACCATCATTCACAAGAACAAGGTCACCTTGAGGTTGCTCTCCAAGTTCCTTTCATGATTGTTTCAGGCTTTCACATTAACCAGTCTGTTCATGTACCAGTCTTTTTTTTCTTAAGCTTCATTCTTCACTGGTCAAAGCAAAACTTTGTACCTGGATGTGGTTATAGCTCTGTCCTTTTTTTCTTTCTCTTTTCTTTTTAACCTAGACAGGACTACATCAGTCAGAACCTCACCAAGACTGTGTTGCATTTGCAGAACAGATGAGGACAACTGATACCCAGATATTGCAGAGGCTGTCTAAAGTGGGCTTCAGACTTTATTCCCATTTCACTCAACTAAGGTGACCTCCACAGCTTCTTTGAATAATGTCACTCTGCCTGAGATTTGTAGAGCAGTGACATGGAGTTCAGTCTGTAACTTCAGCACTCACTATGGTTTGCTGCAGGCCTCGAGATCAGATGCAAGCTGTGGTAAAGTAGTCCTTCAGTTTCTATTTCAGTAGGAAAGCCTCTTACAAGCCACTAAAGACAGGATACTACTTGCTAGTAACCAAGAGTAGAATCTGTATGGTTCACTCACTTGGAGCGAATGGTTATTTACTGTAATTGCGGTTCTTCAAGTGCTTGCTCATATCGATTCCAATAGGTGTGTGCACGCCACATGAACGATCATTGGAAGATTTTTACCCTAGCAACACTCAGTAGGTCAGCTGAGGCGCCCCCTGGAGTGGCTCCCTTATGGCACGGGATATATGGCCCGCTGACCCAGCGCCCCCTCAGTTCCTTCTTACCAGCTGTGATGGTCATTGGAACTGTGGAGCGCGGCATAGCTGATCTCCACTTCCCTAGCTTTTTACTCGTTATTTCTCTAGTTAGTTTTGTATTACAGTTGTTAGTAGTTTCTAGTTGTAGTTAATAGTAAATTTTGTAGTTAGTGTATATAGTAGTTGGAGGAAAGAGGGTTTCTCTCCCACTTCCTTCCCGGTACCCAGGCTCATGCCTAGGTCACTGGGTTTCAAGCCGATGCCTACGGGAGACCCCCACTACTCCTGCCTGAGGGAATCCCATCAAACAGGTAAATGCTGCATCTGTAAGGCATTAAAGCAACAGACAAAAAAGGAGCGGGACTTTCGTTTGAGGCAGCTCCTCATGGAAGTGGCACTTAGCCCAGTGCCCTGGGGCCCGAACAGAGACCAGGCACCATTGGTCCGAAGCACACCTCTGGCACTGGAATGACCCGACACTGGCAAAGACTCCCAGCAGCAGATGTCTCCAGCAGCACTGCTGGCATGGCACTACTCGCTATCTCCAGGGTCTAAAAAGCAGCACAAGCAACCTGCTGTTCCTGCCCAGTCACAGGCACTGCCTGTGCCCCCCTTGGAGAAACGTCACGTACCGGACCAACCTGCAAAGACTTCAATTCCAGTGCCGCAAGCACCGTTGACTCCGATCCATATGAATTCCCCGGTGCACCCCGTGGTTGAGCTCGATCTGCTCTCTACCCCGGAGACCTTTCCATCGATTGGGAAGCCCGCTCTCATATGCTCTCCATCGCAGACTGATATGTCTCAGCACCGCTCCAGATCGCGGTCACAATCTAGATGCTGCTCCCATGCACGGCACTGCTCGCAGTCCCAGCACCGATCATCATCTCGGTGCCAGACGTACTCGCAGCACTGCTCCACCTTGAGAAGATCCCCTCCCCGGTATGGTTGGTACCAGTCAAGCTCCCACCCCCAACTGTGCTCCCTTGTCGTACAGTCAGTCAATGAGAGGGAAAGGCACGGTCAACGGCACCGCCCGCCCTTAAATCCAAGGATGCTAGGCACCTGGATTTATTTGGCTGCAAGGTATACTCGACTGGTGGTCTACAACTTCGGGCGGCTAACCAGCAGGCTCTCTTGAGCTGTTATAATTGCAACAGCTGGAACTTGATGGGGAAGTTCAAGGAACTGGTTCCTCAGAGGTCCAGGGAGGAGTTGGGGGTCTTGCTAGAGGAGGGCGAGAAAGTAGCCAGGACCTCCTTGCAGGCTTCAATAGATAGAACAGACTCGGCGGCAAGGACTCTAGCCTCCAGCGTAGCTATGCACCGCATCTCCGTGGTTGCAGCTGTCTGGTCTTCTGCTGGAACTGCAGCAAACAATTCAGGACCTGCTCTTGGATGGCCACGAGTTTTTTTCAGACAAAACTGACTCCTGACTGCAGAGTCTAAAGGATAACCGGGCCATTATGCGCTCACTGGGCATGCATACCCTGGAGACACATCGTAGGCCCTTTCGGCCCCAACCGCAATGCACCTACCCTAGCCCTCGGCCCAGACAGGACTTCTCCAGAAGACGTGGCTGGGATGGTAGGAGGAGGCCTGACCCTTGGACAGGCCAGAATCAGCTTCCCCCAGCCCCCAAAAACCATCGACGGGGCTCAAGCAAATCTTTTGAAGGTGCACCCGAGGGCGGAGCACCAGTCTCCTTGCAGGATCCTTTCCCACCTTTCTCCATCCACCTCTATTTCCTTCCTGTGCAGTTCCGCATAACATCAGACCACTGGGTCCTATGCACGGTAGAAAGTGGATACCATCTGCAATTTGTTTCGTTCCCCCCTTCCCACCCTCCCTCCCCATCCTTCTTCAGGGACCCCTCTCATGAGCAACTCCTTCTGTAGGAGGTGCAGTCGCTTCTGGCTCTCGGAGCGATAGAGGTTCCAAGAGAACTGGGGGGCAAGGGGTTTTACTCTCGTTATTTCCTAATCCTCAAGGCAAAGGGGGGGCTACGGCCCATTCTGGACCTGCGCAGACTCAACATATTGATGGTGAAGTTGAAGTTCCGCATGGCTTCCCTGGGAACCATTATTCCTTCCCTGGAGACTAGTATGCCGCCCTCGACATGAAGGACCCGTACTTCCACATAGCGATTTTACCTGCCACACAGGCATTTCCTCCACTTTGTGGTTAACCATCAGCACTTGCAATACTGTACTTCCCTTCGGCCTGTCCGTGGCACCAAAGGTCTTTACGAAGTGCATGGCCATCACAGCTGCCTCACTCCGCCGACATCAGATCCAAGTGTTTCCGTACCTCGATGATTGGCTCATTTGGGGTCACTCAAAGCTCCAGGTGCAATCTCATGTTCGGTTCACTGTGAGCCTGTTCAGACAGCTGAGCCTGCTGCTCAAAGTCAAAAAGTCCACTTTGCAGCCGACCCGAAGAATAGACTTCATCAGAGCAGTCCTGCATTCAAATCTCTCCCGTGCGTGCCTTCCATACGCCCACTTCCAGGCCATGGTGGCCATTATCCTCAGACTCCAGAGCTTCCCAACCTCCACAGCTCACACGTGTCTCGGTCTTCTGGGGGCACATGGTGTTGTGCACCTTTGTGACCAGACATTCCTGACTACGCCTCCATCCACTCCAGGCCAGGTTCGCATCAGTCTAACATCCAGGCCGGCATGACTTGGGCACAGTGCTCATGGTACCGATGGAGGTCTTATCCTCCCTGGCTTGGTGGCTGAACCCCACTCTGTTATGACAGGGAGTGCCATTCCATGCACTACAGCCCTCCCTGGTCCTGACCACAGACGTGTCATCTCTGGGCTAGGGCGCTCACCTTATGAACCTTCATACACAGGGCCTTTGGTCCTCTCGAGAGAGAGCCGTACATATGAACTGCTCTCAGTTCCTGCACATTGGCCTGGCGTGTCAGGTTTTCCACAAGCACCTTCAGGGCCGTTTGTCGCAGTCCTTGTGGACAGCACAATGGCCATGTTTTACGTCAACAAGCAAAGGGGAGCACAGTCGTCCCCCCTCTGTCAGGAGGCCATCAAACTGTGGGAGTTCTGCATAGCCCACTCAATCGACCTGGTGGCGGCATCATTTCTCCCAGGAGTCCAGAACAGCTTGGCAGATCGCCTCAGCAGATCCTTCCTAGCTCACAAGTGGTCGATTTGCCCGGACATTATCCGTTCTGTTTTCTGGAAGTGGGGATTTCCCCAGGTCGACCTCTTTGCCTCTCGTGAGAATCGGAAATGCTGCGTGTTCTGCTCTCTCCAGGGACAGTCCCCGGGCTCACTATCGGACACCATCCTGATACCGTGGAAAGACCATCTGTTTTACACCTTTCCTCCATTCCCATTAGTTCACAAGATCCATCTCAAATTGCAAAGGGACAAGGCCTGCCTAATACTAATTGCCCCGGCATGGCCCAGGCAGCATTAGTACACCACACTCCTCAACCACGCCAATTCCGCTCCCGCTGTGGCCGGACCTGATTACCCAGAAGCACGGCCGACTATGACACCCGGACCTCCAATCCCTCCATCTCACACCATGGATGTTGCATGGCTAACTCAATCTGAGCTGCATTGCTCCTGCTTGGTGCAGCGCTTTCTCTTGGGCAGCAGAAAGCTCTCTACTAGGTCCATGTATCTGGCCAAGTGGAAGCGCTTCTCCTGCTGGTGTGCCCTAAGCAATACTGCCCCTCTGGAGGTGCCAGTATCTACCATCCTAGATTATCTCTATCCTTGAAACAGCAGGGCCTAGCAGTTTCATCCACCAGAGTTCACCTCGCAGTGATTTCAACCTTCCGCCTGGGCGAAAATGAGTGCTTGGTGTTCTCCAATCCCATGGTCAGCAGGTTCCTCCAGGGATTGGAACGTCTGTACCCGCGAATTCAGCATCCGGCCCCTTTGTGGAACCTCAACCTGGTCCTAACCAAGCTCATGGGTGCCCCGTTCGAGCGGATGACCACTTGCTCGCTTCTGTACCTTTCCTGGAAAACAGCTTTCCTCGTCGATATCACCTGGGTGAGATGTGTCGGAACTTCGGGCCCTCATATCGGACCCACCATATATGGTGTTTCATAAAGACAAGGTACAGCTGCGACCACACCCCACCTTCCTTCCTGAAGTGGTGTCTGCCTTTCATGTCAACCAAGACATCTTCCTTCTGGTTTTCTATCCGAAGCCGCACACTTCTCAGTGAGAACAGCTGCACTCTCTAGATGATGTTCTCAGGGCCCTTGCCTTTTACATTGAGCAAATGAAACCTTTCAGAAAGACGACCCAGCTGTTTGTGGCAGTGGCAGACTGGATGAAGGGTCTCCCAGTCTCCATGCAGCGTATCTCGTCCTAGATTACATCATGCATCCAAGCGTGCTATAACTTGGCTGATGCCCCAACTACGCGCCCTTACTGCCCACTCCACTCAGGTTCAAGCTTCGTTCTCCGCCTTTCTGGCTCATGTCCCCATACAGGAGATCTGTAGGGCAGCAACTTGGTCATCAGTACATACCTTCACTTCCCACTATGCGATAGTGAAGCTGTGTGGGGTGATGCTGCATTTGGTTCGGCGGTCTTTCAGTCTATGATAATTCACTCTGACCCCACCACCTAGGTAAGGCTTGGGAGACACCTAATTGGAATTGATATGAGCAAGCACTTGATGTAAAGAGAGTTACTCACCTTTGTAACTGTTCTTCGAGATATTGCTCATATCCATTCCAAAACCTGCCCTCCTTTCCCTCTGTCAGAGTAGCCGGCAAGAAGGAACCGAGGGGGCGCTGGGTTGGCAGGGGTATATATCTGGTGCCATAAGGGTGCCTCTCCAGTGGGCGCCTCAGCCAACCACCGAGTGTTGCTTAGGTAAAAATATTCCAACGATCGTACACATGGCGCGTGCACACCTAATTGGAATGGATATGAGCAACAAATCTCAAAGAACAGTTACAAAGGTGAGTAATCATCTTTTCTTCAAAATGTGTTGTCCACACACATTCCATGACCCAACTTCCATCCCTGCTAATTCTAAGCTCTGAAATCGGGATTTTTGATTTGTGAAGGGAGGAGAGGCAGCTTAAGGTAGCTTCATCCCTTTTACTCTCAGCTATGGTAGCTGGAAAGGGCTTTCAGAGACAAAGGAATCGCTCCAACAGACATCATTTCAAAATAATCTGATCTCACACATAGGGCATATACACAGCAGAAAGGGAAAACACACCTCAGAACCGTTGTATTGTAGGGTAAGCAACAATTCTCTTTGATGAAAAGACAATGTGTGGAAGTGTATATGTATACAAAGTTAAACTAGACTCTAGTGTTTGTGTATGTTGGGTATCTCAAAAAAAAATCCTTTACAGGTATTCAGTAGTAAACTGATTTATTGGTCTGAAATATGGTATTCTGGTAGCCTACCAAAAGGCAAGTTGTAATCACCGACATAAAATTCAATGAAAAAAATCTAACTATAAAAGCAAGAAGGTTTTTAATCATCACGGTTGCCTCATCATTCTCTTTCTCAGTTTCTGCAATGTGCTGGCAACTATAAAGCTCTTGTGTGAAGGAACAAAAACAGTGCCTGAGAGTCAACATAGCATGTGACTTTTGAATAACTTGTGGCCGCTGAACTCAGTGGTGGTGATGTGGAAAAATGATCCCACTTGGGGTGGTTGTGCCCTGGACTTCAATAGAGGCAAAGAAGATTGTCACTAGTGATTTGGGTTGCCTCTGCCTCTGTTCTGCATACCCAAACTAGGGCAATTTTAAAGGAAGCTAATTTCCAGAGTATTGGGCATCAATCCATGCTCTGAAAATCAGGCTGAGAAGACTGGCTACCTAACGAAGTACTCCAACCCAACATACACCTTGAGGATCCATCCCCTCTAGAATGAAGATGATAAACATGCATAATACAAATACTTGAATGGAGTTATTTTACATTTTTAATGATCACTTTTAGAGTCCATTATGTTGTCTGTTTTCTCCTTTTTTAAAAAAAGACATAGTTAGGACTAAACACTGGGGGCAGACTTCTGTGAAAAGAGTTCAGAAGCACTTAAGCCACATAAGAGATCATAGTAATTAAGGCAATAGATAGCTAGGATATAAACAGTGTTAACAGTAAGGAAACAAGGAAAAGGACAAATGTTGGAAATACTAAGGAGACAGGATAAACTGTACCAAGAGGATGACTGGAGAAAGGACTAAATACTATATCAACATTAAGATGCTAGGGGCATGCCGTATTTTCCCTATGAATATTATTTATTAACTAGAATTAACTATCAGATCCCCACTAAGTAATGCTCACAACAGTACTTTCTTTAAAAATGCTGTGTAAGTCACATAAGTAGTTGTGTATTTAATAAAAGGTTTATATTAATTTTGACTTTACTCTAAAAGTGATATATAAATGTTATATCTCTTATATTAACTCATTTGAAAGAGGCCTCTTGTGCTATTCTAACTCTGGACTTTGCTGTAAGTGGAGTGAACTAGTCTAGCCCAACTTTTGAAGTTGGAGTGAAACAATATCTAATTCAAATTGAGGTGAAGCTAGGAAAAAATTCACAAAGCTATTCGGTCTCTTTTGTGAATTGGACTGTTAATCGTTTCAGCTCTATTTGTAATTAACTATCTTACATTTTAAATCAAGCAGGTTTTTCCTTCCCTTACCACCTCAAACACTTGCACAATGAGTTGTTTTGATATATACAGCATCTCATTGTCCTAAGAAACCTGTTTTGTAAAATTAGATGTTCAGGCACTCTTGTAATTTGGTTTGTGTTGCATATTTGTTATGTTAGTGTTTTCATTTCTTTTTTCAGCTTTTATATATTAATATTGTTCTCTTTTAGGTTTTTCCACTTGATTATATCCTCATTACAACAATTATTATGTATTTTATCTTCACTTCAATGGCAGGGATTCGAAACATGGGTATATGGTTCTTTTGGATAAGGGTAAATATTACTTATTTACTAAAATGTAACATTTATAAATTACTATATAAAATATTTAAAATGTATGTAACAGATACAAAAGGACTTCGCAGAATTTTCTCTCTACCATGTTCTAAAAACTAAAATGGTGTGAAGCAATTATTCTTTTTAAACAATATTACAATCAATTGTTTTAGCAAGAGTCTTAAGGGTTTCTACCATGTTTTGAAAAGCTAGATTGTGTTTTGGCTTGATGGCCTGGTTAAAGGAGGGTAATCGGTTTCAACTTGAGACAAAATTGCAGGTATCAAGCCAGCAGAGTCTGGGATCTTTGTGGAAGCAGCACATTCAATGTTTTGCCAACCCTAAGTGTTCAAATATCATGATTTATGTGTGAGGTGGAGTGTAGGGGTGTGGCAAACTGAGCATGTGTGGGTTTTTGGCTTCTGATTTTTGAGCGTTGAGGGTAGAAGTCACCTGCCCACAAAGTGTGAGCACATTCCAGGGTCAAAATCCAACCTTTAAATGTGCCTGCAACAATGTAGACTCCCCATTGGTTGCTCAGAAGAAGACTCCCCTTACCCTTTCCTAATCTTGAGAGTGGAGGAGCTACCTATCTATCCTTCCTCTCCCTTCCTGTTATCTTATGTTTTCCCTTCCCACATTGTCACCTGTCCACTTGGTCTCCTCCCCCATGGTCTCTTGTCTCCAGTCCCAGATCTTCTCCTGAACTCCACATTCCCCTGTCTCCTCAGTTTCCTGTCCAAGTCGCTAACCTTAAAGTCCAGGGAGTGGCATCTTTACTAAGGACAGTCCCATTGTCACATGCGAAGCCTGTAGGCAACCATCTTGAATGATGATAGTTTGGCATCAGCCCCACTGAAAATAAAATGAGATGGTAACAGTCATATGGAATAAAGAAAACTGCCAATTTTGACGTTAGAGATCTTAGATCACAGGATATTTTGTAAAATATTGTTAATACAGTTTGATCGTTTGTCATCAGTGATCCCTAGAGGTCAAGTATGATCTTTCACAGCTTTTATTTTTCATGGGTCTTCTGGTGAATGAGTCCCATCCTTGAGTCACAGGCTCATAGGCAGACGTTGCAGGTGGTGTTCGAAGACAGAGTTGGTCCACGATTACTACGTGACAGTTGTCTTTCCTTTTCTGGTGTTTTTTTGCGACCAGGTCAAGGCAATTTTCCTCAAAAGTGGATGTTTCCTCTCTGACCAGTCTTGGCCAGTTACCCCTATCCTGGGCTGCTATCTCCCAGTGTGTGGTGTCGAGCCACATCTCTTGATGTTTATCTTGAGGATGTCTTTTAAATATTTCTTTTGGCCTCCCTGTTTTCTTTTTCCTTTGAGTTGGGCATACAGCAGTTATTTTGGTAAGCGTTCATCAGGCATGCACACACAGTGCCTGCTCCACCTCAGCTGATGCTGGATGATGATCAAGGCATCAACACTGAAGATGTTGGCCTCCGTGAGGACACTGACATTGGTTCAACAATCCTCCCACTTTACACTGAGGATCTTCCAAAGAAAGTGCTTGTGCTGGCATTCCAGTTTCTCATGTGTTTTCAATAGGTCACCCAAGTCTCTCAGCCATAAAGGAGAATTGGGATTACCACCACTTTATAAACTTAGAGTCGAATATCTGTTCCGATGTTGTGATTGTTGAACACCCAGCAAGACAGTCTGCGAAAGGCAAGGCTGGTACATTGAATTCTGTGCTCAATCTCGAAGTCTGTCTGTCCTCTGCAAGAGATGGCTGCCAAGATAGGCAAAGTATTCTACATTTTCCAGTTCTTCTTTGTTGATGTAGATCTTCCTTGCTGGGTCTGGTGATTGACCAGGGACTGGCTGGTGGAGAACTTTTGTTTTGCCAATGTTCAGAGTACCCCTAGGCTTTTGTAAGCTTCATAGAAGCAATTAAGGGCTGTTTGCTCCCATCAGGACTGGTTTGACAACAGTAATATCAAGATTACAGCCCTTTTGGAATGAAAGAGAAAAGCTTTCTGCGACTGGCAAAGCCAACCACTATCCAGTCGGAAGCAGAGCTCTTTCCCTCAGCTCAAAGCTGAAGTTCAAAGGAGGATCCGAGAAATCAAGAACAAATGGTGGGAGGACAAAGCAAAAGAAATCGAAATATTGAATGACTGACGTGATATGCAGAGGTTTTTTGAGAGACTAAGACCCTGTATGGACCAAGCTCTTATGGACTCTCACCTCTGAGATCTGAAGATGGTAGTACCCTTCTTAAAGATAACAAATCCATCAAAGAGCGCTGAAAGAAACACTACCAAAAGCTTCTAAATAGAGAATCAACTGTGACTGACACCATTAACTCCATCCCTCAGCACCCAATCTGGGAATCTCTTGCCAGCTCACCAACACCTGAGGAGGTCTGCAAAGCAATTAAACAAATGAAGAACAATAAAGCACCAGGTCCTGATGGCATACCAGCTGAAGTAATGAAAGTTGGGGGAGAAACAATGGCTAACAAGCTTCACTTGTTGCTCCTCAATCTGCTGCATCGAAGAAATCCCTCTTGGCTTATGTAATGCTAACATTGTCACCATTTTCAAAAAGGAAGACAAAGCCAATTATGACATCTATCGAGGCATTGTCATCGTCCTCAATCATTGGGAAGATTGTTGCTAGAATCTGACTGAATTGCCTGCTTCCTCTTGCAGAGGAAGTACTTCCAGAGTCCCAGGGTGGCTTCAAACCATCACGACGCACAAGGAACATGATTTTTGCAGCCAAGCAGATCCAGGAAAAATGTCAAGAACAATACCAGTAGCTGTATATGGCCTTTATTGATATGACCAAAGCCTTTGACTCTATCAGCTGTGAGGCTCTGTTGAAAATCCATGTAAAAGTTTTGGCCACCCAAGCAAATTTATCACTATAAGACTCCTCCACGACCAGATGACTGCCTCCATCCTGTGCAGTGGCTCTACTTCTGTCATCTGAACTGGTGTAAAAGAATATCAGTTTGACAGCAACCTCTTTAACCTTTCCCATCTCTGTGCCAGAACTAATCTAATATCAGCATCAATAACTGATCGCCAGTATCCAGATGATTGTGCTGTAGTTGCACACTCAGAGGATCTGCAAACAGCCCTTAATTGCTTCTCTGAAGCTTGATCATTTGTATGGTATATGTAGAGGCTTTTACGTTTACAGCTATGCCTTTGGGGGGAAAAGTTTTTTGAATATATTTCTACTGTCTCTTAACAGTAGAGTTTCAGGATGTAATTGGGAAAATAACTAATATAAATATCTAATTTAAAAGCAATGTCCTTTAACAGATATCAAGCATGATAACCTAGAGAAACAATTATGATCTAATATTTGTACATGTCTTCTGGTTTTTTTTAGTTGTATAAGATTAGAAGAGGTAAAACTCGGCCTCAAGCACTCTTATTTCTCTGTATGACACTTCTCTTGATTGTTCTTCACACAAGTTATATGATCTACAGTCTTGCACCTCAGTATGTCATGTATGGAAGCCAAAAATACCTGGTTCAGGTGAGACTTTCCCTTTCATAAGGATATATATAAAACTTAACTTTTTTTTTTAAAATGTAATAGAATTGCATATATGGGGTGAGGCAAAGCACAGCCCTGCTATATACCTATTTTTGAAGGGATATAACCATAAGAATCTCCTAAAGTTATTGTGCCTCTGGATATTTTGGAGGAGTGCAGCCTGGAGAAACTCTGTTGCGCCCTTTTACACAATGCAGCACGTAGTTTATATGTAAAGCTGTAAAGGGACCTGGTCCTGCCCCCATCTAGAAAGAAATTACAGTTTTTGTAATTTGTACAGTACGCCTTAGGCTCTCTCAGCATAGGAACAGCTTTTTATTGTTTTCATTATATTCTGGTAATGACCAAGCTCCCCAATCAGGAGTAGGGTCCCATTGTGGAAATTTCTGTATAAACTCATAGTAACGAACTGTGGCTGCGCGAGAGAGCTTGCTAATCTAAAAACAAAAAGAAAAAAGTGGGAGGCATAATAGGATACAAGGTAGTCAGAGTAAAGGTGGGCATATGTTGTGATAGTTCTGTTTTTAAAAAAAAAAAAAAAAAAAATTTAAATCTTTGTCTAATTTTTTAAATAATCCCAAAACTTACTTTTATCCTGTAAATGTCCTACTTCACCTTAGCTTTTTTTACAGTATTAGTTTATAATTAACACCTAAACTTTTCAGTTGTTAATTTTAACTCCTGCTTCTTTTAACTCTTGCATCCCTGCTCTTTGTTATCTTAAAGTTTTGCTGTTCCTATTCCATTCCCTACCTTTTTCTATTTTAAATTAGTTTTGATTCTTGCACTTCATATTTATTGTATTTACGTCTTTCTATTTTTAAGAAAAAAGGTACGTAATCATCTGGAACTTCAATCTGAGTGACATATGCTCAAAGTCTCATTCTACGAGTACTAATATGTCCTTGGAGTTTCCAAAACTTAAATGACTATTTCCTAATTCAAGACCGTTGCATCCAACATGCATTAGACCTGATATTGATAGATACAGAGGAATTGATCTCTGAATTAAAAATCAGTAGTTGCTTAGGTGCACGTGATCATGACTCAGTTGCTCTGTTTACACATGTGAAGTCCAAACTAGTAATATATAGTTGGTGATTTAAAAGAGCCAATTTCACAAAGTTGAAAACAATTCTGAGCCGAAGGAGCTGGGGGAGAGAATTTAAACACAAAAATGTGAACAAATGGGAACTGTTGAAAACATTTTGACTAGATACCCAAAAAGTCTCTGTCCCAAAATTGTGAGAAAACATTACAATGGTTAAGCAGCAAAGAGTCCTGTGGCACCTAAACAACGAACTTAGATGTATAGACTAATAGATGTTTTGGAGCATGAGCTTTCGTGGGTGAATACCCATTTCATCGGATGCATGTAGTGGAAATTTCCAGGGGCAGGTATATATATGCAAGCAAGAAGCAGGCTAGAGATAACACTGGTTAAGACAGCCTGTTTTAGGTGAAAGCAGCCATTAAACACACAATGTATAACACAAGGGGAAATGGGATAGGTGAGAGAAATAACTGTAAATTAGAAATTGGGAATCATCCAAAATTAATAAGGGAAGCAAATGGACTCTTGAAGAAATCTATGGCTTGCCAAGTTAGAGATGAGGAATTTAAGTATATTAGGAACAGATGGAATCCTAATACTAGATGGAAATGGTAGAATTGTCAATGCAAAAAAGCAGAAGTGTACAGCAATCTCTTCAAAGTGTTTGGAGAAGACCCAAGTCGTCACTGATCATTATGTGATATGAATATAATACCTTTCATTCTAACCCCAGAGGAATGGATCCAGATAACTTACTCGGTGTCAGACAGTTTTAAAAGGGCTGGCTGGAGAGTTCTCTGACCCATAAGTGTTTGTTTTCAATAAGTCTTGGAAACCTGGAAATTTCAAAGGAATAGAAGAATGCTATTGTTGTGCCGATATTTAAAAGTGCAAATGAGGTGACCTGGGTAACTATAGCCCTACTAGTCTGATACTGAAACTCGACAAAATATAAGAATGGCTGATATGGCCTCAGTTTAATGAAGAATTGAGAGTAATATAATTAATGTCAATCAGCATGGGTTTATGGGAAATAGAACCTGTTAAACGAATTTGATATCTTTTTTTCATGAGATTACACGTCTGGGTGTTAAAAGTAATAGTACTGAACAAAATTTTGATTAAGAAACTAAAATGATACAAATCAATATTGCACACATTAAATGTATTGAAAACTGATAAGTTGTAATGTAATTGTAAGCAGGGAATCATTGAGTGCTTTTAGTGGGATCTCACAGGGATTGGTTCTTGGTCCTGTGCTATTTAACATTTTATCAATGACATGGAAGAAAAATAAAATCCCTTAGTTTGCGGATGACACAAAAATAAGAGTGGTGGTTAATAATGAAAAGGGCAGTTCACTGATACTGAATAATCTAGATTGCTTGGTAAAAATGGATTCAGGCAAACACTATGCATTTTTAATGCAATCAAGTGTATATCTAGAGGAAAAAATATAGGCCTTACTTATAGGATTTTGACGTCTGTCCTGGGAAGCAGTGGCTCTAGGGATGATTTTGAGGTCACAGAGGATGAACATGAGCTTCCAGACGAACACTATATAGCCAAAAGCATTGCATTGGCCTTGGATATATAATCAGGAGAATCTCATGTAGGAGTGGAGGCTATGTTTCCTTTGTTAGACACTGTAACAGCTGCTGGAATTCTGTATCCAGTTCTGCTGTCCATAATTCAAAAAAGATGTTCCAAAATTGGAGTGTGTTCAGAGAAGAGTCACAGGAATGATTAAAGTATTGAAAAATGTACTTTGAGGTCCTTGAGTCTCACTACAATCTATCAAACACAAGGTTAAGGTGTTATTTGATCAGTACTTATGTGGAGAACAGAAATTTCATAATAGAGGTACCTTTGTCTGCTATGTTGAAGAGATGACCATATCCAATGGCCAGAAGTTGAAGATAGACAAATTAAGAGTAAAAATAAGTCACAAATTTTTAACAGTGAGGATAATTAACTATTAACAATTTATCAAGGGTTGTGATTAGATTTTCCATCACTGGAAATGTTTAGATCAAGATTGGATGTTTTTCTAAATGGGATGCACTAGTTCAATCACACCTATTGATCTTGAAGTGGGAGTTAATGTAAGTAAGTCCTGTGGGCTGTGTTAGAGAAGGTCAGACTAGATGATTACAGCTGTCCTTTCTGACTTTAAAATATGCAGGTATATGAATCTATGGATAGTTACCTAGGAACATTTAGAATCAATGTTAAACTTAAAAGAAATCCAAATATGTTATGGTATGAAATTGCTCATTTAGGGCACCCAAACAAGCTTAAGTATCATCATGCCACAACCATACATTGTGTTTAATCAAGTGTGTAATTACAAGTAATAAGTATTAAGCTAATTTTAAACACACTAATTTTTTTTCCAGTTTTTTTTCTCCCTACATGGTATCATCATGGGAAAGGAATAGATGTTTAAGTGTTGGAGGACTTTTGTATACCGTAACATGCTCAGATTTATTTAAATTTTAACCGTAGCTTTGGATTACCTGTATGTACAATAAGATTTAGACTTAACTGGTTTTTCTAGGAGTTGAGCACTTGAGGATAAAAGACCCATTAAGGATTTGCTGCCTTTCAGAGGCTCAACAACCTAGCTTAATTGTAGTTGGTCAACTACATCTCACTGACCCCAGTGCATGTCTCTGCCCCACCCCAGCAGACCCTCTGACATATATGCCCTCTGAATTCCCAAGTCCAATATCGTTGCTCTGAGAGTTCACTTGTACTCCTGCCTCACTCCCAGGACAGTACTGTCTGGGTGCACAGTGGAGTCTATGCAGCAGTACCTTAGGCCATGTCTACACTTACTGGGGATCAACGCTGCTGCGATTGATGCAGCAGGGGTCAATTTAGCGGGTCTAGTGAAGACACATTAAATGAACCGCAGAGCACTCTTCAGTCGACTCCGGTACTCCACCGGAATGAGAGGAGTAAGGTAAGTCAATGTGAGAGCATCTCCCGTCAACGCAGTATGTTGTAGACACTGCAGTAAGTTGACCTAAACTATGTCGACTCCAGCTACATTATTCACAAGGCCTTAGTGTCACATGGTAAATGTTCTCTAGTACTGGAGAAGAATGTTAGATTTTTCCTATTGTCTTTCATCTAGCGGGGAGCCAGCACATTTGCAGATGACCTGAGCTGCAATCAGTAGGGTCCACTCAGAGATCACTGAAAGACATCTGATTTTTTTTGTTTGTCTTATCAATTTGTTTGCTAACAAAGAGCAACTACCTGGGAGACCTTAGTTCCTTGTTAGATGCCTTAGAGTCTAACCCACGTAATACTTTTTTATTGAGACAATTTTTAATTCTTAAAAACGCAGTACTTTTCTTCCAGAACAAACAAATTTAAAAATCCTTTCAGCAGTAAAATTAACTACAAGAGAATTCATGTTGAAGATGTTCTTTCTCAAGTTGATGAGCCTTTGGCAGCATATGTACTTCAGTATGTCATGTCATGCTAGCCAAATACAGACAGCAATATTTTGAAATTGATACTGCCAGGAATGTATTCCTATCCCTTACATGGTAGATTCAGCATCTCTCTGCTCTGGAAGGAGATGCTTTCAACTTTCCAGCTCCCTCAGTCCCAGTCTCCTCTGACACTTCCATTCTAGGCTGTCATAGCTATTCTTAGGATTTGTAAACTCACTCACATGAATTTCTGGGAGGAAAAAACTTCACATCAACATCTAGAATTAAGACTGTTATATTGGGTTCTCAAGTCCTTCTCCATCTTCTACATGGCAGAGTGAATCAAGTACTTACTGACAACATTACTGATTAACAGGTGTGTTGTGAACAAGACACGAGAAGTCATTCTTCCACTCTACTCTGCGCTAGTTAGGCCTCAACTGGAGTATAGTGTCCAGTTCTGGGCACTGCATTTCAAGAAAGATGTGGAGAAATTGGAGAGGGTCCAGAGAAGAGCAACAAGAATGATTAAAGGTCTTGAGAACATGACCTATGAAGGAAGGCTGAAAGAACTGGGTTTATTTAGTTTGGAAAAGAGAAGACTGCGAGGGGACATGATAGCAGTTTTCAGATATCTAAAAGGGTGTCATCAGGAGGAGGGAGAAAACTTGTTCACCTTAGCCTCTAATGATAGAACAAGAAGCAATGGGCTTAAACTGCAGCAAGGGAGATTTAGGTTGGAAATTAGAAAAAAGTTCCTAACTGTCAGGGTAGTTAGGCACTGGAATAAATTGCCTAGGGAGGCTGTGGAATCTCCTTCTCTGGAGATAGTTAAGAGTAAGTTAGATAAATGTTTATCAGGGATGGTCTAGACCGTATTTAGTCCTGCCAGGAGGGCAGGGGACTGGACTCGATGACCTCTTGAGGTCCCTTCCAGTCCTAGAGTCTATGAACTATGAACATTGCAGATATTTTATGTGAACAATTAAGGGGAGCACCTTCCAGCTAGCTGTGCAGAGATGCCATACCTCTGTGGGATAGTCCATAGTACACAGTACACGAAATTTATCCATTTGGTAGCCACCTTGCAGGGAAGGACAATATTACTGGCAGATCGGCTGAGCAACGACTTACAATCAACATTTGTTGTCACTCAAGATCTCAGTAGCATACATCTCCCTATGGATATATGTCGAAATGGACCTGTGTGCAACAAAACGCAGCACCAAATGTTAGAGCTTTTGCTTCAGAATAGGAGCAGCTAATCATTCCATAATGGGTTTCTTCTAGACTAAATGGGGACTTTTTCTTAGTCAGGAGAACCAAACAAGAGGAAAACCAAGGTTATTGTGATTCCAAGGCCTGGATAAGATAGGTTTTCTCTCTGATGTCTTGCAGGAGTTGTAAGGAGTTTCTTTCTTCCCCTCCGCCCCCGGACACACAATTTCAGACCTATTGTCCCCAGTAGAGAGGCCACAATTCCCGTATAGACACAGACTCTCTCCATTTGACAGCATGGGCTATAGAGATTTGACAGATTTAGAACTGTCCTGTTTGGAAAAGGTCCAGGAGTTTCTGTTAAAGCAGTCAACTTGCCTGTTATGATTGTAAGTGGAAAAGGTTCTCTTTGTGGGCAACCAGCAATAACATAAACCCAGCTTCAGGTCCCATTTAATCTATAATTTTGTATGTACTTCGTGATATGTTTGGGACTTTCCATACTGTCAGTAAAAGTACATCTCCAGTTGATCAAAATAATGTATCCAGCTATAATTTAGTTAAAAGGTTATTGAACAGATCTGTCTTTTGGTTAGAGAATCCATTCCTACATGGAACCTACATTTTATATCTAATTAGCTTGTGAAACTTCTCTGAACCAATTGGAGAATGTTTCCTGTTTCATCTCTCAATTAAGACAGCCTTTGAAAAGATGTATGTAGGAAACTGTCCTCTACTGGCAATGGCATGAACTAGGGTTTTTCCCAGCTGAAATTTGATTGTATGGATACATTGACATGCAAGCAGTTGCCAATTTTCAGCAGTTCTTAACAGCTTTCGGATACGTAGGTGGTGATTCTCATGTATTTAAATAATTGAAAACTAAATTGGTTAGTACATGAGCCTTGAATGTAAAAATCAAAACTGAGAATTATATTCCCTGCTTTTTCTTAGCTTTGATTGAAGTATTTTTTTAAACTTCTTCTGGTGTTTCTTGCATATTGTAAAAACTAGTTCTGTGAGTGTTTAATCTGTACTTAGTACCCTGCCTATGTAGAAATCAGAATTCAATTTTAAGTGTGTTTTCATCTGTATACTGGAGTTAATTTGCTGTTCCCATTTCTCCATTGTAATCTTTCTTCATATGCTTTCAAATTCCAATTAATCTGTAAATATCCCTATTGGGGAAACAATAATATTTCTGTAGACATATTCAGCAATTCTGTAACTTTAGATTCTTCAACTTCCCATCCTTTTTTATGTTTAAAACCTTAAAAGAGAAAAAAGCATCTTGAAGTAGAAGCATTGGCTTGTGCAATTTTTGTTAAGTAAAAAGGGAGAGGATTGATTAGGAGGAAAAGATGACCTTGTGGTTAAAGCATTGGATCAGGACTAATCTAAAATATGTGACAGGATCAGGAATTGAATCCTCGTCTCCTGACTATACCACTGACTAATGTTACTTTTGAAAACTCAGGGAAGTTGAAAGGTCCCAGAATGCTGGAGAAAACCAAATGTAGCACTGATCTTCAAAAAAGGAGAAGAGTAATTCTAGCAATTGCCATTTAATCTATTTTCAATACTTGGGGGGAGCTGAACTTTTAAAATGAACAAAATCTTATGAAGTCTTCTATCTGGACTTCTTCTCTCATACCTACATTACCTTGGGGGAAGAGACGCACACTCTGAGGTGAGTAAGCCATGTAAACCCCTGGTGGAGGCACACATACTCCAGCATGCTTTCAAAGCCCCTAGACCCTTGTGATGTCAGTATAGTACAGTCCATTACTCTATGATGGTATTGCTTTGCACTTCTTACTTTTCTTCTCTGCCCTCATTTCATCCTTTTCCACCTGCACATTCCTCTGCTTCCTACTTCTATATCTCTGATTTACTATGCTGTTCCACCTGCCTTCCGCCCTTATAAATACGCTCATCAGCCTATCCCTTTCCAATAAAAGGACACCCTTTTAAGCTTTCAGTTAATGTTTTTTAAAAAATCAACCAAGTTACATGCACTCTAAGTAAATAAATCATCTTTAACTGCAACCCCTGCATTCTCATCTCTTAACCCACTCCCTTTCATTCTGTTTTCATTTAGATTGTAAGCTTTTCAGAGCAAGAACAACATCTATTCTATGATCTATGAAGTGTCCCTTAGAATTCTCAGTACTCAATGAATAAAATGTGTCAGACAAACTGGATTTTTAGATAGAAATGCAAAATTAATTGAAGAAAAGTAGCATCTTTAATATACTTTCATTTTGCTATTGAAATAGAATTTGAAGTTCGTCTTATGGAAGACTTAATTTATGTTGGCTTGAAAGTATGAATAGCCTTTAAGAGCTTGATGATTGACTAAAGCGATAGTAAGCAAAATCTAAAAAAAAAATGACAGTATAAAAGGGGATAGTTTCTACCAAGGGTATTGCTTGGTCTTACATAATGAAATAAATTTGAGACCCTAAATTAGAAGGAGTTTGGAAGAAATGATAAAAATACAATATACAAAAGCAACCTAGAAGCTTCCCAGCAGAGATAAAAAGATATGATCTATTCCCCAAGGAGCCTAATGAGACAATTAATGGTTTTAGGGTGTTGAAAGACTTGAGTAACATCAGTATGTTCACTCAGAGAATTAACTTCTCAGTAAAGACTGATGCACAACATGGTGTAATAAAAGTAGAAAAATCTGGAATAACATCAACGTGTCTTAATTAGCTCATATCTCGTAGGTGTTATGTGGACTATTAGGAAATAAAAAAATCAGAATATTGTCCTTGTGGATTAGTTCCAGAAGGGTGTTCCATGTGTAGGAGACAGTGGGGAAGAAAGTGCAAAAAACTAAATAAATTGTGGAAGAAGTGAATGAACAGACTATTGAGGCTGGCATCATTTATGAAGCAGACATAATGGGTGGAAATAATGTGAATAGGCTGTTGTTTCCTTGAATAGTGAGGAAGAAATAGACATCTATCATCTAAGTGGAAGGTGGGATGCTTGTCTTGGATACCAGGGGGAAATGTACTGGTGGGCTTTTGGAACCAGAGAGGGAGGGAACTCTTCTGCCTAATTGTCCCATGTTTCTCCTCTTTATTCTTTTAACTTCCTTACTACTAGCAGTCTCAGGAAATGCCTGTCTCTGCTTTTAGGGGAGGCCTTATTTGAGACCTGGTGGTCTTGCAGAGGCAAAGATAACTTGAGAAGCATGAGTTAGGCTGTTGTCATTTTCACTGGATCAGCTGACTGATAATTCCTTCAGGTGGTCAATCTGCAAAGGTTTATTTGAAAAAAAGAACAAATGCCTCTTTTGTGAAAGTGACCATGACACTTCCAGTTGACAGGCACATGTTCATTTTAGTTGCAAACAACCATCAAGACATGCAAGAATGATCAAGGGAAATGGGAAAATCAGATGTCTGGGCATGAAATAAGCAAATAAAGCTCAGCTTTAAAAAATGCCAAATAAGAAATCTAGTGGAAAATAATTTGAAATATAGATATTGAGTTGGAAGGAGAAATCTGGGAAGTAATGCTGAAAGACATAGGAGCAGTATTGGGCAGCAAATTAGACCCACATTTGATATGCAGTATGGCACTGAAAAGAGCTATTGCAATTTTATGCTGCATACATAGCGGCATCATAGAGCAATTCTGCTCTGGTGTTCCCATGGCTAGAATAAAGTCAATAACACTTCCACAGTGCCTAACTGGATCTTTCAATCCATCATGTGATCAAACACCTTTAGCTCATAGAACTGTATGTTTATTAGGTCCCTATATGTACAGTCAAACTTGTTTATCTTTTTAAAGGGTTTGTTAGAATGTCATCAAGTAAAGCTTAATTATGAAAAAAGAAAATCTTTTGGAGCAATTTTATACTATATTACTCTGTAAGAATTCAGAACTTATAAAGCATTGAAAATAAACAATGGAATGCAGAGATTAAAGATGTACTGCAAGAATTTTTTAAGCCTTTTTTCTTTCAAGTGAAATTTTAAAACATCTATAAAATATAGCTGTGTCAATGATTTCTCGCAAGATTTATATGCTTCAGAAAACACCACATTGCATAATATATTAACCTATTTAAAATGTTCTTTTCTGACATTACATATTCTTTATGCAGCATAATATGACACTTGTTGATGGCAAGCCAGGGAACGTTACAACATATGTCGCTAAAGTCTGTGATGCAGATGCCCCAAAAGGTAAGACACAAGAAACTTTTGTTCAGTGCACACTTCCTGTGTTGAATCATTGTAGAAGATTGGTTACTTCATTATATTTGTGTGCACTAGCAAGAGAAACCACTGAAATTTTATTTTCTTAAAAAATAATTGAGCATTTGCTCAAACTTCTTTAGTGTTTGTCCTCTGTGTTAAGGTTTACTTACAGAAGGATGAAATTTAATAGTGAAAAGTGCAAGGTCATGCATTTAGGGATTAATAACAAGAATTATTGTCATAAGCTGGGGCTGCATCAGTTGGAAGCAACAGAAGAGGAGAAGGACCTCGGAGTATTGGTTGATCATAGGGTGACTATGAGCTGTCAGCGTGATATGGCCATGAAAAAAGCGAATGTGGTTTTGAGATGCAAAAAGGGTGGTATTTCTAGTAGAGATGAGGTGTTACTGCCATTATACAAAGCACTGGTGAGACCTCATCTGGAATACTGTGTCTAGTTCTGGTCTCCCATGTTTAAGAAGGATGAATTCAAACTGGAACAGGTACAGAGAAGGGCTACTAGGACAATCCGAGGAATGGAAAACCTGTCATATGAAACGAGACTCGAAGAGCTTGGCTTGTTTAGCCTAACCAAAAGAAGGCTGAGGGGAGATATGATTGCTCTTTATAAATATGTCAGAGGAATAAATACTAGTCCTTGGCCTTCACAACATCCTCTGACGAAGTGTTCCACAGGCTGACATTTAAATTGTATTCATTTGGACCACTAACACTTTTCTCCTAAGCATTTATCTTTGTATTTTAACATTTGTCTTTTTTAGATGCAAGTATATTTTCTCCATATACTAATTTTAAATGTTTAGCATTTAAAGTATTTTATTTTTTACTGGCTTTGTGGACATACATAATTGTATAGTGACCTACTCATTTATAACCACTATTCAGATGTAGTGGAGATGAGAGCCCTGCGAATTTTATTGCACTTGAATTGTATTTTTCTTCTCAGTAGAGTGAGCAAAGAACAACCTGACAGAGATCATGTTGTTATGGCAACTAATCTTCTAAAAATAATTTCTATATTGTTAGAACTTTAGTTGCCTTTAATATGGAATTCATTTCATGTAGATTTATTTCTAACCAGTATTTTGCTTGCCGAAGACGACAAGTTGTTTATCTTTCTTCAAAATAAAGATGGGGTAAACAGTTTTGCACTCAGATTGTGTTACTATCAAATCTTTGATTTTATTTAGGTTCAGAACTGCAATGGTTAAACAATTTTAGCTTATATTTGAAAGTGTTAATACTGTCAAGAAACAGTTTTTTTTTTCTGATACGTTGTCTCTGTATTTACTTCTAATATATAGATTAACTTAGTCTGAGTATCAGAGGCTATGATGACTGACCTGAAAAAGGTAAAGCAGAAGACAAGAGGAAATGGAGTGGATAAAATTTTGCCTTTTACCAGTTGAGAATCTGTCTGCATAAAAATTCCTTAGCACAAATATATACAATACATGAATCGTCCATTTACTTGTTCAATCTAAGTACATACAGTTTATTAAAATGTCTGTAAAGCAGCCAAAGATTTTGTACGTCGCAGTACCTTAGTGTGTTATAAAAGGAAACATTTATTTAAAATAAGCTTCAGTAGAGTTAGGAGATATTTGAAGCAGGTGTATGATAGAGGGCCTTTGACAGAATATGCACTTGCATTTTTTTTAAATACTGTAGTAAATTAGAGTATTGTTTCTCAGTCCACTTGTACTTTCTCAGATAACTTCTTGCTGCTACGTACTAGGGTGCAGTATACCCTTAATCTGCTTTTACCACTGAGTGACCTTCCAGTTCCCCTTTCCTCATTTTAATGTATTAACCAAAATGTATTTTTCCTTAATCTTTTTGTTTGGAAATCTGCCCACTTAGCTTTTCTTTTTTTGTAATTTGTGCAGCATTTATATTACTCCCAGGGGAATGCTGCACCAAAAAAAATAAGTTATATGCACAATATTTTAAAATTCTTCAAAATTTTATTTGTCAAAATAACACTACATAATCACATCAGTTTCAATTACTTTGGTAATTTTATTTCAAAATACCTGTCAGCAAGTATTTCTGTAACAATATACACACACAAAAATTCCTCCAGTAGTAGAGTTGAAGAAACCCCTATGACAACCCAGTTCCTGTTTCACTGCTCCCTCTCTCCCCAGAGCCCAATCAGGTGGCCAGACACCCAGAATTCCCCCCGACCAAGCCCAGCTGCAAGGCCCCCCCTTGCCCAGATACCCACACACCATCCCCTGAGAGCCCAGTTATCTAACCTGTTCTTAAAAAGTTAAAGTGATAGGGATTCTACAACCTCCCTTGGCCACCTACTCTTGTGCTTAACTATTGGTAGAAATTTTTTCTTATATTTAACCTAAATCTTGCTTGCTGCCCATTAAGCCCTATCTTCAGTAGAAATGGAGGACAATTGATCATTGTCCTCTTTCTAACGGCACTTAATATATTTGAAACCTTTTAGGAAAATACCTCCTGAGTCTTATTTTCTCATGCCTAAACATGTCTGGTTTTTTACCTTTTCCTCATGTTTTCTAAATATTTGATCAGTTATGTTGCTCTCCTCTGGACTCTCTCCAGTTTGTCCACCTTTTTTTTTTTTTAATTAAAGCGTGACACCCAAAACTGGACACAGTACTCCAGCTGAGACCTCACCAACGTGCAGTACAGCAGAACAATTACCTCCCTTGTCTGTCTTGTGATGCTGCCACTAATAAACCCAAGAATATTACCCTTTTTTGCAATTGCATCACATTGTTGGTTCGTATTCAATTTGTGATTCAATGTAACCCCTAGATCTTTTTTAGCAGTATTACTGCATAGCCAGTTATTCCTCATTTTGTATTAGTGCATTCCTTTTTTCCTTCCTAGTATTTGCCTGTATTGGATTTTATAGTGTTGATCTTAGACCAATTCTTCAATGAGTCAAGGTCATTTTAAATTCTAATCCTGTCCTCCAAAGTGCTTGGAGGCCCTCCTCCCTAAGTTTATCATCTACAAATTGTATGAGTATGTTCTCCGCTCCGTTATCCAAGTTGTTAATGAAAATATTGAATATTACTGACCCCTGCAGAATCCCACCAGATAGTTTATCCCACTTTTGCCAGCCAACCATTGATAACTACTTTTTGAGAACAGTTTTTCAGCCGCTGTATTCACCCACATAATAGTAATTTAATCTAGACCACATTTTCCTGGTTTGCTTAGGAGACATTTTGTGGGACTGTGTCAAAAACCTTACTGAAATCAAGCTATCACATCTACTGCTTCCCACTCCCCTCCATCCCCTTGGCAAGTAATCATGCCAAAGAATATATGCATCACGTTATTTTATTAATTGTTTATAAATATAAACAAGTGTCCTAAGCAACAGGACAGATTCTTTTTCTTATACTTGTTCTCCTGCCTTCATATTGCACAGTAATTAATACTAGTACTCTTGTATCTGGTATACTTCAGGGACATGGTGAAAAATTTGTTTGGAATGGAATATTTTGAATAAGATTTTCGAGTACTAGAAGCAATTTTTAATTCTTTGTAAGATTCAATTTTTACCTTTTAAAAAAAAAACAACACAGAACAAAAAAACAAAACACCCCTAGTGTTCAGTACTGTACACGTTAACAGATCTTTTTAGCAGGGTTTAAACAGCCAGGCTCCCGATGTTGGAAGGTTTTTTTGTTTTGTTTTTTTCCCTCTTTGGGCTCTGTTGGTGCCTACCTACGCTACTTCTTGCTCTCCAGCTTTCCCTTAAAGGAAAATTAATTGTATTAGTGCATGCTTCCTGCATTTTTACACAGACAGGCAGCAGGGCAGTTGCAGCGATCTCTTTTTTGGACCCACTGCTTATATCCTGACTTTACTGTCTGGTGGACCTGGACCTAATCACACAGCAGAATGATTGTCAGTAACTGGCAGAGAATTCTGGAGCATGAATAAAGCCATTTAAAAGCAAGAGAAGAGAGTTCTGAGCCATTTCAATAGGCAGCGACTGTTTTTATGAATTCTTCAAGCAAAAGCTTGTGCATTCACGAAATCACTTTTTTGTTAATGTCAATTCTGTCAATGTGAAAGGCCTCTAAGTATCACACTTTGTCTCGCCACAAATAGTGAAAGCCACCAAACCTAATTATAATTAGAAAACATTAATTGTACTCTGTGTCTTAAATATTGTCAGTGTAATGTTGGGATCTCCTGCTGCTAGGAATTGCTTTAACTTGACCTCTCCTGTGACAGTCTGCTCATTATATAGTTGTTGATCTTCAAGAAGAGCTCAAGAGACCCTGTACTTTTCAGTGTAACTGGATGAAAGTATAGGCAAGTGTTCTCTCCGCAACTTTTAACACTTGCTCAATATGAATGGGATGGATACAGGAGGACTGCCTGTTTCACTGTCCACTGACAGGGCCTGTGACAAGGTGAAAAAATTCTGTGAAGCTTAGCAGCAAAAGCTGATTGTTGAAAAGTTGGACTGGAATTACTGGTATTTGCATTTCCTGCAACTTGACAGGAAAACTCATGGCCTTGTGACTAGAATCCACTCTGTTGAATCCTGAAAGCCATTTGGACACATTGAATTCAGTAAGAAGCTTTAGGGGTGATCACACACACACTGAAAGGAACTTAATGATGCTGTGAAAATTGTGAACCCTAATAAAAGGAGTCAGCAATGCAGGCCTCTACCACTTTATGTGAAGAAATGAGCATTCAGCATCATCAGATCCTTTTCTATATTGATGCTTGTTTTCCTAGATTCATAGATTCCACGGCCAGATAGGACCATTGTGACCATCTAGTCTGACCTCCTGTATAACACAGCCCACAGGACTTGACCAAAATAGTTCCTGGAGTGTATCTTTTAGAAAAATATCCAGTCTTCATTTAAAAATTATCAGTGATGGAGAATCCACCATGGCCCTTGGTAAATTGTTCAGTGATTAAGTACTCTCACCATATTTGCAGTCTGAATTTGTCTATCTTCAACTTCCAGCCATTGGATGATGATATAGCTTCTTCTGCTAGAATGAAGAGCCTATTAAGTATTTGTTCCCTATGTAGGCACTTGTAAATTTTGTCATATGAAGCACCTATAATTGAGTGTTTGAATGCACAGAAGAGGCAAAGATTTTCATTGCTGAATATGGATCTGGCCTTGCTGAATATTTCACTGATCCACATTACCTTTTCAATATGCTTCTCTCTGGGGACAGACTAAAATAGAGGTTCTCAGTGTAGGTGTTGCAAACAAGTGTCAGGGTGTTGAGACCATCCTGCCACATTACGGTATAGAATGGGATCTTGGGGGAGAGGAAGTAGTCCCAGTATGGAAAAAATTGAGAGCCAGTTTTGTACACAAACCCATAAAACAAAATTCCTCCTCTCCCATCCACCCACCCATGCCAACGATTTTATAAGCCAACTGAGGACAGAGATAACACAGTTGAAAAGATTGTGTATGAGAGCAGATGGAAACAATGCCAGAAAGGAGATTAACATTGAAATGCTAAGGAGGAATTTGAATAGAATAAGAACTGGAAGAAAGGGTTGTTACAAGCACTAGGCTGTGTAGGGGGATGCAAAGGATGTATACAGTGTTGCTTTCATTAAGGTAAAGGTTTTGATTTGAGGAAAATGAGGAAGGTTGACAATTCTCTTGCAACTCATTCCACTTATTTGCCACTGAGTACCTTCCTTATCTCTAGGATCTGGTACTCAAATCCATTTTTAGTACCATTATTTTTAAGGTTAAGAGGTGACTTGATCAGAGTCTATCGGTACCTTCATGGTGAACCAATTTTGTTAATAGACTCTTCAGTCTAAAAAGGCATAACAAGATTCAATGGCTGGAGGCAGAAGCTAAACAAATACAGACAGAAAATAAGGTACAGTTTTTAACAGTGAGGGTAGCTAACCATTGGAATATTGGTTGTGATGGATTCTGAATCACTGACAATTTTTAAATCCAGATGAGAAAAATATCCAAAGGATGTTCTAGTTCAAACAGGAATGAATTCAGGTAAGTCCTATTACCTTTGTTAACAAGGAGTTAGACTAGATGATCATAGTGGTGCCTTCTGGCCTTAAAATCTATGAATCAGAGTTGTCATTTAACCAATATGGAGGTCTTCAAAAAGAGAAAATATGTAGGGTTCATTGTACTGGATTCTTTTGTAAAATTAACTAGGCCATCTCTTGGGAGAGATTAGGGGGCTCCTGTTGTTTTTGGATTCCTTTCAATTGAAACTTAAATTTTTTAAGGCCAGAAGGTCCCATTCAATCACCTAGTCTGACCTCATGTATGTCATAGGCCATTGAATGTCACCCACTTACTCTTTATTGTACCCAATCATTTGTTTGAGTAAACAATATCTTCCAGAAACCCATCCAGTCTTGATGTCAAGACATCAGAGATGAACAATCCACCACTTCCCTTGGTGGTTTGTTCTCATGGTAAATTTCCCTCACAGTCAAAGATATATGCCTAACTTCTCATTTGAATTTGTCTGGCTTCAGTTTCCAGTCATCTTCTTTCCTTATGCCTTTTCCCACTAGGTTAAATAGCTCTTCAGTGCCCTGTACATTCTACCCATGAAGGTACATATGCACTGTAATCAGATTATCTGTCTTCTTTCTGATAAACTAAATAGATAGAGCTTGGCACTTTTTCCAGCCTTTGAATCATTTGTGTGGTGCTCTTCTGCACTCTCTAATTTTCAGCATAATTTTTTAAATGTGGACATACGAACTGCATGCAGTATCAGTCTCATCATTGCCGTATGCAGATGTAAAATCATCTTCCTGCTCCCTGCATCAGTCTGAGTCCAAAACTTGTGGAACCCTGCTAGAAACACCCCCATTCAATTATGATTATTCTTCATTAACAACTATTTCTTGAGATCTGCTAGTTAGCTAGTTCGTAATCCATTTAACATGCTGTATTGTGTTAATAATATTTTAATCGGAGTGTTTGGTACTAAATCAGGTACCTTACAAAAGGCTAAATACATTACAGCTAGAAGTTTGACTGATAAAAGTAACTTCATAATCTCAGAGTGAAATCATGTTTGACAAGACTTATTTTCCATAAAACCATGTTGCCTGACACTAATTATATTCCCATTGTTCATCAATTGAATCCCGTATCAGGCTTTTATTATATTGACTGGGATTGATGTCAGTTTTATAGTTAACCCAGATGACCTTGCTTCCCCTTTTTTGAATACTGGCACAAGATTTCAACTCTCAGTCTTCTGGGATTTCCATGATAGTCCAAGCTCTATTAAAAATTAACACCAGTGGGACAGACAGTTCCTAAGCCAGCTCTGTTAGAACTCTTGAATGCAGATTATCTGGGCCTGCTGACTTTAAAATGTTTATCCTTACTGGATTCTGTTTAGCAATCTCCCTCTGAAGCACCTGGCATCAGTCCTTATCAGAAGACGGGATACTGGGCAAGATGCTAAGTTTAGGGAACTTAGCATCTAGCCCAGTATCCTGCTCAGCTGCCTATTAAGCCCTTCGCAGAGGTTCAGGACTGTGGCAGGGAGAGATGCCTCTTCCCCCAGCGCGGACCTGCCGCAGAGGGGAGAGGTGCCCCTCCCTTGGCCCAGCTCAGGCCCACTGGAGCTGCCGGGAAGAGGAGCCCCTCTCTCAGCCCCACCGGAGCTGCCGCCGGGAAGAGGCGCCTCTTCCTCAGCCCCGAGAGAGAGGGTGAGGGGGATACACTCTCCCTGTCGCAGCCCCAGGACAGCCTGCACTCTCGAACCCCTCATCCCTGGTCCCACCCCAGAGCCCACACACCTCGCACCCCAAACCTTTTGCCCCAGTTCTGAGCCCCTTCCCACACCCTAAACTCCTCATTCCTAGCCACACCCCAGATGCTTCACCCCTAACCAGAGACCTCATCTCCCCCCCAAACCCTCTGCCCCAGCCCTGAGCCCCCTCCCACACTCCAAACCCCTTGGCACCACCCCCACCACATGAGTTTTGTGTGCACCAATATGAAGGTGATGTCACATATTACCTCCATATAGGTGCACATAACAAAATTCATTCCACACATGGACATAAAAAATTAGAGGAAACACTGGCTAGATGGACTATTGATCTGACCCAATACGGCTGTTCTTATATTCTAGTTACTAATGAACTGGAAAGTACTTTCTTCTCCTCCTCCCATGCTAAAAATGCATAATCCTGTTTTTAAATATAGAACAGAAATATTTACTGAACAATTCTGCCTTTTCTGTATTAACAATTTTACTCTGTCAGTCTAGCAGTGAGCCTACCCCATTAATATATTTGTTCCTAATATACTTAAACTCCTTACTGCTCTGCAAGCTGTTCCCTGGCTTGTTGGGTGTCTAAAGAAGTCCCATTTTTTATTCATATTGGTCTATCTGAATTTTTTTTCTCCCAGTCAATTTTGTTTGTAATTTTCTTTAACATTGGGAAATTAACCACTTTGAAGTTGTATGTATGTATGTATGTATGTATGTATATACATATATATATTATCAATATATGTGTCTCTCTAATGGAATATGTAGAATATATAGAATGTATAGTACTGGTTAGGACTGTCCTCTGTTTGCCTATATTTAATGTAAGCAGGTCATGATCATTGATTCCTAGGCAACCATCAAATTTCGATCCAGTGATTGATCTTTCTCAGTCATAATGAAATCCCAAAGAGTTACCTCCAAGTTGAGTGCAATATCCTATTTAAAAGTTGTAGAGGATGAGGGTTTTTTTATTTTACATTTTAATGATGTTTTACTACTGGCTGAATGAGACCTCCCGCATAAAGTACACTCCCGCAATAACAAACTCCTGGCTCTACCGAACAAATGGCTTGGATCCTCAGGGGTTTGTTATTATGAAGGTGTACTGTATGTTTCTCAAAATGAAGTCCCCCATAACACCTCAATTTCTCTTTCTACATTACAAATACATGCTTAGAGTAATTCATCTTGTTCTCTGTTTGATTCAGTGATCTCCAACAGATGCCAACCAGTGTCCCCCTCCTTGGCTTTATTAATTAGCATATTAATTCATGTGCATTCAAAATCTCTGGTTCTGCGTTATCAGTAAAATATGTAATGCCACTTATGTAAATCATCTGTGAGTGGAGGATCTGGGAGTTGTGGTGGATCACAACATCAACATGAGTCAGAATTTCAATGCTGTTGCAAAAAAAAGCACATGCCATTTTAGGTTTCATTAATGAGGCACAGCTTGCAAGTCACGGGAGGTGATAGTACCACTCGGTTTGGTGCTGGTTAGGCCTCAGCTGGAATACTGTGTCCAATTTTGGTCACCAATGTATAGAAAGAATGTAGAGAAACTGGAAAGGATCCAGAGGCAAGTGACAAAGATGATCAAAGAGATGGGATGCAAACCATATGAGCAAAAGCTAAAGGAAATGGGTATGTTTATTTTGAAAAAGAGGAGATGATAGTGGTCTTCAAATACACGAAAGGCTGCCATAAATAAGATTGAGAAGTTCTCTCTTGCCACAGAGAGCAGGAAAAGAGGCAGTGGGTTCTAACTGTAGCATAGCATATTTAGATTAAATCTCAGGAAAAACTTCCTAACTGCAAGAACAATAGGACAATGAAACAGACTGCCTCGGGACGTAGTGGAACCTCGTTCACTGGAGGTTTTCCAAAGGAGGCTGGATAGCCGTCTGGCTTAGATGGCTTAGATACAACAAATCCTGCAGCTTGGCAAAGGGTTAGCCTAGATGACCTTTGCGGTCCCTTCTAACGTTATGGTTCAGTGATTCCATGATCCCACCAGGTCTCAATAATGCCAGTTAATTTCTTATAAATGAAAATTTCCAGTTCTTCTTTCTGGTTACCCATACTTCTCGTGTCCTATATATAGGCGATAGAAACATTTATCTTCACCTTCTTTTCCACGTCAGTTGAACTTGTTAATCATGTGCTGAGTATGAGTTTACTGCTGTAATAAGCCTCTGTCCCAAATCTGGACCTTAGCGTCCAAAATCTGGGTGCTTAGCATGAACCTCCAAGCTTAATTACCAGCTTGGATCTTATCTTGCTGCCACCAATCAGGATTCTGAGTACCTGATAAACTCTCTGGTTCTCCCCAACCTTTCCCTGGGACCCCCAAGACTCAGAATGCCCTGACCTCCACAAAGGAAATAAACCACTTCCTTCCTGCTTGATATTCCGGTCCAGTTTTCGCCCTGGGGATACAGGAATTTCCCTGCTTTCAATCCTTTGAAACCAAGCAACTCAGAGAGGGATGATTTACCTTCCCCCCTCCTTACTTCTCCCCTTCCCGTCTTTCCCTGAGAAGACAGAGTACTTCCTGGCACAGATGATTCCTATCCCTTGCCTTAACTAGGAAAAAAATCCAACAAGTTTTTTTAAAAAGAAAGCTTAATAAAAAAGAAAAAAACACATGACATGATCACGTTGCACAAGATAACATACACACCGGGCTATGCTAAAAGAAATAGTGATAATCAGCCTATTCAAAAGAGATCAATTAAAATCATCCAGCCAACTCCACACATGTAAATACATATAAACTATCGCCTTTCCTTTTGTACTCAAACTTGGGACAGAAGGGTAAGAAAGAAGCTGGAAGAATGAAGAGAAGAAAAAAAAAAAAAAAAGTGCTTCCCTCTAGCTGAGAGAAAACAACAGGCGAAAAAGCAAACCACCCAGAAGTTCCCTCCCTCACTTTGAAAAATCCGGTTTCCTGATTGGTCCTCTGGTCAGGTGTTTGGTTCCCTTTGTTAACCCTTTACAGGTAAAAGAAACATTAACCCTTAGCTATCTGTTTATGACAACTGCATTTGCCTTCTTCACACTCTCCTCTTCTGTTTTTAGTTTAATGCTATCCTGGGTGCTCCAGTTAGTATAGACCTGAGAAGAGCTTTTTTTCCTAAGTCATTTCTGAAGTTTGTTTCTAAACTGTAGATAGTTTGTTCTGATTACTGTATTTGAGGAACATATCATTTTTGTTTATATACATGTGAACTATCACAGGTACATACATCTTAATATGGGGCTGGTCAAAAATTTTCCTTTTTAGCTACTGAAAAATGCTGATTCATCAAAATGGAAATATTGCATGGAAATATGATTTTTTTTTATGAGAACTAAATAAGTTTCCAGCAGAAGTCTGCCAGGTTTCCTACATGCTTCCTGCTTCCCTGGTTTCTTGGCAGTCTAGCCTGACAGGTGGCCAGGGCACCTGGGCTCTGCTGCTCCCTTGCAGTCCACCAGGCTCCTGAGACTCACCAGTTCTTCAGCAGCTCCTCTAGTGGGCTGTCAGAGCTAGGACTCCTTGGGCTTCTCAGGATCCTGGCAGCCCTGGACTTCCAGGTGTCTAGCTTTTAAGCAGCCCACCTGGCACTTTCCTCTGTTAGAGCCTGATCTGAAAGCCCACTGACATCAGTGGATAGACTCCTATTGGCTTTGGGTTCAGGCCTTGCTCATCTCCTGTGCTTTATTCTGTTTCCATTTATGTCTCTGCCTTTGAGTGTCATATCACAAACATTTTAGGCTATATCAAAAAGACTGAAATTAAACAAAAGGTAGCCTTTGTCTCGCTCTGTCAGTTTTAAATACAAAACATATAAATAATATTCAGTACTATCACAGTAGTATAACATAGAATACTATAACCTGAATTAGGCTATTGGCAGGTCGGGAAGAAGGGGTAAATGTAAACATTAAATTATTGCTTCTGCCATGTGCTGCGCACACAAAGTTTTTTACCAGTTTAAAAGTTTTTGTTCCAGAGCTATTCCCTGCCTTTATACTTAGCAATTCATTTTGAACTGTAGAATCTTTAAAACTGCTATAATATCTTCAACTCTAATATGCGGTACCTATAGTGTGCTGTGCAAACTTTTTGCAAAGTCTTTCAGTATCTTTTCATTGAGCTGATATAGAAAAGGTGAAAAAGTTGCTTTCAGGTTCTAAAATTCTACATCATCTCTAAGAAACCAAAGAAGCAACCGTTTGCATCTCAGCTTAGCTGTTGGAATTAGCAGCTGGTGGGAAAGGCAACTGGTATGTGAAATCATGGAAACTATATGAACTGTAAAAGCTTTGAATAGCAGATGAATTTGCCTGGTGTAATGAGAGAAGCAGCAGCGGAGTTCGGCTTATAAACTGCAAGAAGAGCCTTAGCAGCTGATTTAGTCTAGCTCATGATGATAATATATTGCAACAAAAAAGACTGCAGACTATTTGGGGGAACTTTGCAAGAACCCAGCTTTGGGTCAGAAACTGCAGAGTAACAGACAGCTAGAAACAAACTAGAGAAAGTGGCCTGATTATGTGCAAAAAGAAAAAAGCAACTGAAACTCTCAAACTACTCGTCTTGTATGATGCATATTTTGTGCAGCATGGAGACAGCTGTCAGTGCCACTCTGTGAATCACGTTCCAGAGAATGTTGTAGAACTGATACATGAGGCATCATCCTAAATAACAATTCCTTTTATTTTTGTGGAAGCATGAGTTCTAAGGTTATTCCAGGACTTTTCCCAGTAGGCAGCCTGGGTAACACTAGGGCAGCTTAACACCTTTTATATTGGAAAAATGTATTTAAAGAGAATATTTGATACTTCTCTTAGTAATATGTTTGATGGTATCTGAAAACATCTTATTTCCTTTGTTATTTCTGAACCACCAGTAGGGAATGGTGCGACTAACTTTCAGTTTGTGGTAAAAAAAAAAAAAAAAAAAAAAAACCTAAGTTGAAGGAAATATTACATTCCATTTGATAGTTTGCCCCTTTGAAATCTTAAGCAGAGGAAATTCCTGATTAATTTTTGCCATCTGATTCTCACTGAGCTGTTTGACTTAAAGATTCTCTTACTGATGGGAGGAAGAGGGGAAGGGAGCAGCTACTTTCTCTTTCCTCATAGTTCTGTATCTCTGCCTCCCTCTGGTGGCGGTACAAAGGAATTTCATTGATTTGATATGGGAGGTGGAAGTGCCCCTCTTCTGTGTCCAGGAAAAAGCACATAAATTATTTGACATCCTGCACTAAAGTATATATAGAATGTGTCTTTATTTATGGGATAGGGGTCTCACTAAATATTTTTCGTCTTCCAGCTTCTTTCTCAGCCATAGTTAGAAAGCTCAATATTGTATTGTGTTCTCATTAGTTTTTCCATACAACTGTAGATTGTTGGCAGCTAATTAGCATTTTCTGGGAATGTAGACCACTGAGAAAACACATCTTAGTCCTCAGCCACTGTCACCAGAGACGAATGTCACATTGGCAGTTCCTTGTCATGTGATATGACTACATAGTTACTTATTATACAGTCCTGTGCCTGATATTTAAGATCCAGGAAGGCATGGTCTTTCTTTACACTCTCTCATGGCAACCTTTCAGATTTATTGAGTTACATCACTGTATTTAGCTCTGAGATGACACTACCTGGCTACCAAATTTTTGTCACGCTGGAAATCCTAGAATAGTATTGGACATGCCTATCATGGTATTTGTATGCTGTCACTAGAAAGATGTTGTGGCTAAAATGTAAGAGCTGTGACTCCAGTATTTCCATTTTTGGCGCCATCAAAGCTCTCTACAAAGATTTGATAAAGAATAGACAACCAGTTACTACTGTGAGTGCTTGCTCATGTCTGTTCCACATGAGGAGTGCATGAGCCACATGCACAGTTGTTGGAAAATTTTCCCTCAGTAGCATTCATTGGGCCGGCTCTTATGTGCTGGTATAAGGGGCACTGCCAGCCCAAAACTCTCTCAGTTCCTTCTTACTGCCCGTGATGGCTGTTGAAACAATTCCTCTTATTTTGGAAAGGCATTATTCAGTGATTTTTTTTCCCCTCTTCAGCTTAGTTATCAGTTTTAGTTTAGCAGTAGTGTAAATAGTCTAAATAATATTAGTGTAGATAGTTATCATAGAGGGCCTCACTTTATCCTGAAGGCAGAAATGCCCTGGTTCCCAGGCTTCAAACTTTGTGCCTCCTATGGCAAGCCTATGCCAGTGAGAGACCTACAGTCCGAAGTGTTTGGCAGAGGCTCACATATAAGAGCTCTGTCAGGTTTCAGAGTAGCAACCGCGTTAGTCTGTATCCACAAAAAGAACAGGGGTACTTGTGGCACCTTAGAGACTAACAAATTTATTTGAGCATAAGTTTTCATGGGCTACAGCCCACTTTATCGGATGCATGTAGTGGAAAATACAGTAGGAAGACAGATAGGTAGATAGATATATACAGAGAGAGAGAGACACACACACAGAACATGAAACATTGGGTATTACCATACACACTATAAGGAGAATGATCAGTTAAGGTGAGCTATTTTCAGCAGGAGAGAAAAAGAGCTGTTTGTAGTGGTAATGAAAATGCCTCATTTCCAGCAATTGACAAGGAGATGTAAGGAACCGTGGGGTGGAGTGGGGAATAAGTATAGGGAAAATAGTTTTCCTTTTTGTAATGGCCCATCCACTCCCAGTCTTTATTCAAGCCTAGTTTGATGGTGTCCAATTTGCAAATTAATTCCAATTCAGCTGGCTCTCGCTTGAGTCTGTTTTTGAAGTTTTGTTGTTGTAATATTGCGACTTTTAGGTCTGTAATCGAGTGGCCAGAGAGATTGAAGTGTTCTCCAATTGGTTTTTATAATTTTATAAGTCAATCTTTATAGCTAATGGATCTGTTTATTCTATCTGAAGCAGTGCATATGGTTTGAAGCATGTCAGAGGCTCCCCTTGGTATAACAAGCCTGGTACATATCAATTTATTGATTAAATTGACAAACTTGTATAAGTTTGCAGCATCCAGTGGGCATAACTGGACAGTGCAAGATGCAGGTTCCTAGGGTTGTTTCTGGAACCAGAGATATTGGCTAGTGTCATTCGCTTGCAAGTAGCTGGGAGCAGCTTACATGCAACAGACTCTGTGTGAACAGCTCAGGAGTGGGGGGTTCTCACAGCATAGCAGGGTAAGCCTGGCTCACAGAGTCAGGGATTGGAGTGGCCTAGCAAATCAGTGGTCCAGATAACACCAGAAGGGAATGTCACAGAGATCAATGTGTTCTCATTACCTTTGGGAAATGTGCTGGTATTGAGGCGTTCTAGCATGTTTGCATGAGTGCTCTGTGCCTGGCACCTCTTAGAAATGTGTGGTTTTGCAATATCAGCCCAGTTCTTGACAGATTCTGTGAGCAGGGCCTGCCTTTTGCTCACAACCTGACTTTGTTTAATATCAGCAAAGCTTTGACCATTACTTTAGCCCAGGCCTCTGCTAGACTTCTGATACAAAGGCTTCCTACTGCAACCATCGTTCCATCTAGTTAAGGTCTGAGCAAAGTAAGACAACATGATTAAAATACCAGCGCATAGTCTCTATTAGTAGTGGAGCTGCATAAAGGTAGCAATAGTGGGAAACTTGGAAGTCTAGTGATTCAATGGCTTCCTTAGTAGAGAATAGAGACAACTTGGTAGGTATTAACTGGTAGGATTGAGTTCACTTTACTTTTACAAATACTATTGGTTAAAAGTATCATCAATAAACATAGCATTTTGTCCTATTTAGGACAATTTGTTCAGTAAAGTTAGGTTGGGGTAGGTTTAGAACTCTATAAACTCCTTGCACAGTTTTCACAACTATTTCTTTGCTTTCTTTTTTCACCATGACTTTATCTACTTTTCTATGTTGGTGAGTTCTGAGTACAGACGCCCTCCGGGTTACGCAAACCCGACTTACGCAAATCTGCACTTATGGGAAAAGTTCCGTAAGCTAGAAATAGGATTTCTTTTTTTTGCGTAATGGTTGGGTATACGTTTGCATAAGTCGGGGAGCGACTGTATTCTCAGCTTCTAGCATTGTGTCAAGGAAAAAGTTCTGTGCTCCACTTTTTACCCATGGTTCAGTGTAGGCATTAATTCCACTTACTGTCTTTTTAGCTATTGTAAAAGTGAATGAGTACTTATACACACATCTAAATAAATACAAAAAAAATCCTGGGTCTGGTTTCTAGAAGGCTTGAAGTATAAAAGTTAGACAGTAGCACTGTGTCTACCATCTCTTGACTCCCTAGATAGCATGGGAAAATATACTGAGGTCCTAAAGGTCACAAAATTCCTGTTATGTGAGTAATTGCCACTTTTCTGATGTCACGCAAAGAAGGAATTAACCTTTAGTGCAAACGCAGCATGGAGGGCAAGAAAATCAGCACCCGGCATTTTTCTTTTTTACAAATATATATCTACGATGGAGTGGAGATGTGTAGATATTGCAAAACTAATGTTGTTGTTGTTTTTCTTGCTTCCCATTTTCCACCTTTTTGCTGTCCTCTAAGAAAGCATACCCTTGCTTCTCTTGTTACTAGTAATTAACTTTCATAACATTTTAGCCTGATAAAATTGTTCCTTTAAGGGTTTGTTTGCTTCTGCTAAATAAGGTGCAAGGTGGAATGAGTGATAGGCTTGTAACTTGGAACATTCCAAGGATAGTAATGTGTTGGCAAGCAGATGCTTACAGATCTGCTAGTGCATCAGAGACTTATTATTCATGCTGGACTGCATTGGGAGGCATTGAGTTTTGTAGGAATATTTCCCTTTATACTTTTAAAAAAGAGAAGGTGAAGGGACTTAATAAAGATAATTTTAAAAACAGACATGATTGACTTTAGAAAGCATAATGTTTCCAGGGAAAGCAGGCATTCATCGTAGTGTCTGATGACAGAAGAAAAGTGAAGTCATTTAGAGATTTTAAGAATTAAGATTGAAGTACTGCAAACTACTTTAAACAGTACAGCATTGCATTCTCGAAACACATTTTCGTTTCCAAATTTAAATATTTATAGTGATCAAAGATATATTTGTTTCAAAAAAAAATTAGTGTAATGTAACACATTTCATAATTGTTTATAGAACAAAAAAGGACAAAAAATCTTGGTTTTAGAACCAGTTTCCAGGTTTGTGATTAGACATTCTGGATAATAGGCAATGAAGACTATGGGCCTTTGGTACAAGATTATCACATATAGAGCTGTTCATCAAGGTTTTTATGAATGTGCTGTTGATCTCCATTACTCTATATATTTGTGAATATTTAGCTGTACTGCAGTGTATAAAAGATCAACTAAGTTGTCAGTTTTAAAGATCACCTGAAATAAAGAATAAAGGTGTAGCTGGGGGACTGGATGACTCAGCAGGTTGATCATGACAAATGTAAAAGATTATGCTCGTCAGTTTAAATCCTTCCTACTTTTGAAGTAACCAAAAACTCCTGTCATCAAATTGTATGGTGTGCACCTTGTTGATCATTTATTCTCCTTACCATTGTGTCAGAATACGGATACAGTCGAAAACCTGGGCTTTATCACTAATCTGACTCAGTAACTCCTCCTTATCTTTGTCTGCAAAGGACACAGTGTCTGCTGTTGGTGCTTTCATGTTGTATGTATTGCATAGCCTCTTTTGCCCAGACACCACTATCAGACAGGGTCTTCATGGTTTTCCATTTCCCCTTTCCCTTGGACACCATTTGCTCCAAGCTCAATAGATCTTGGCAGTTGTTCAGTGGCACTACGCTGGAGAAAGATGGCAGCCTTCTTTCTGTCCTTTCCCTTTTACATTAGCAGTTGTCTTCCCTTTTCTGACTCCTTAAAAGGCCATTGTGGCCTAACTGGCCCTTCCAAGTGTGTCAGCCAGCAACTTACTTAATAAGTCATATGTACAGCTCTTTTAGCTTAAATGTGTGAATTACTAGCAGTTTTACAAAAGGAGAATCATAGGATGAAGTGCAAAACTCAGCTAGGCCTTAACTGTGTTACACTAATAAAATAATACGAACAGGATCTTATAAGAGAGATGAGGCAAAATGCCAGGTTTATTGTAAATACAGAGCGAGAAATCAGGATTTGCAATTCAGTATTATTTCACTACCATTCCTTATTCATTCACACAGTCATTCATACAAGTTCTGCAGAGTTATAGTTACCAGCCTAGAAGTTGCTCGTGGCAGAGTACGTGGCCACGAGGGTGGAGCCGAGTCCTTGTCAGATGCGCATCCGATGCTCCTGAAGGGTAGTTGCAGAACCAGACTCAGTCCCTGAGTTTTTGGTTCTGTTCTTATAGGATTTGGTCCTTATACAGGTCTATGGGAATCACTTCATCATGCTGATGTTTGTTTGAAGTGATTATCTATCAGCAGGTGGCACATCCCTAACAGCTGAGACGTATCTTGTTCTTCGAGTCTTCAGCCTTCCATCAGGGGAGGGGGGGCACTTAGATGGATTCCAGCTTGCCCTCCGGGGGTCATCCAGTTATCTCCGTGCTAAGCATTCTTCAGCCATGGGAGATCACAGTTTTATAACTCTTAGGCTGGCATTTGTTTTTCCATAGAGAAATTTCATACCATCCCCCGTTTCAGGTACACAATCAGGATTTTTTTGGCTAGATACCACCAGAACACCCAGTCTCATTCACATTATAAGATCCACTGGTAGGATAGTCTTTCTTATATTAAGAGCTGCTGAGAATCTGTCTTCCAGGCCTTTTAAACCTGCCAAATCAAAGATCTTTCTTCAGCGGAGCTTCACATGATAGGCACCTATTTCACTGACAGTGCATCTGCAGTTATGGAGACTTGTGATTGACAGGTGGTTTGGGGAAGATAGAATTTAGGGCAGGGGTTCTCAAACTGGGGGTTGGGATTTCTCAGGAGGTTGTGAGATTATTACATGGAGAGTCACAATCTGTCAACCTCCACCTCAAACCCCTCTTTGCCTCCAGAATTTATAATGGTGTTAAATATATTTTAAAGTGTTTTTAATTTATAAGGAGGATCGCACTTAGAGGCTTGCTGTGTGAAAGGGGTCACCCGTAAAAAAAAAAAAAAGTTTGAGAGCCACTGATTTAGGGAAACTTTTGAGGCTTATGAGCCAGATATTGAAAACCATTTGCATGCCTTCCTTAACTGCCCACTTCAGCTTAGCATGACAACTCTAATCAAAATCTATTGTATATGCACAGTATTAATTTCAAAGGATCATATATTGGTGAGCTCACAACAAATTTTCTCCAGAACACTTAAAAGTACTTAACTCCACAAACTATTTTTATACTGACCTTCAACTTTCTACTCCGAGAAATTTTTGACTTTAGAGCTGATTTTTTTTAAAATCACTTTTTGTAATGAGATAAATGTATTTGTTCATTCTGTTCCTACCCACATATTGGACCAGTTTTATTTAAACTTAAAAATAGAGGGGAGAGAACCTGACAAATCAAGAATGGAAAATTTCTGTTAGGTGAAAGTTTAGAAAACTGTGTGACGAAAACAGAAGAAGAATTGTGAAAGCTGGTACAACCATGGCTATAATGCTTGCTACAGCCATCAGTTTGATACTTTCCCTATTGTAAAAACAATCTCCATGCTTCCCCAAGCATACTGCTTTGGTGCATGACTACAGCAAAAACGGATTATATTTGAAACTTGAAAGCTATGGACATAAACTTTATTAGTGGCTAGTAAGGATAGTAGTTGTTTAACATTATCAAGGACTAATGTTTTTACTTAATTTGGGAAAAATAGGTAGGAGTTAGTCAGTTGTTTGTATGCATAATAGGCATCTGCTGAGATTTTAGCAGAGCCCAATCTTTCCCTTTGCTCCTACCCTTTCCTTACATGACTCTGCATTCTTCCTATTTGACCTTACATTGGGGACTGCATAAGGATAACATTGTTTGTCTTAGGAACAAATCCAACTCCCACTGAAGTCAGTGGCAAAACTCCCACTGATTTCAGTGTAAGTAGAATTTGCCCAATAGGTTGGTTCTGGGACAAATTGCAAGAAGATTGCAAGTGTTTTATCAAAACAAACCTCCATTTAAAATAAACAAATCCCACAATTGTTGCTTTCGGTAGCATACCACTATTACAGTTGCTATGTCATATCAACCAGCATTCCATCATGTTTCATGTAACTGTGCCATAAACATGCATTATGTGCAGCTATCATGTAATGTACTCTTCTGTTATGGTTGTGACATTTATTGATTTTTTTTGTCATATCTGTACTGTGGATGCTGCATTATGTTGATATTGGGTATGTCTACACATTTAAAAAACAATTCATAGCAGAGAGTCAGAGCCCTGGTCAACTGACTTGAGCTCCTGCCGTGTGGTTAAAAATAGCAGTGTAGACGTTCAGACTCAAGCTGGAGCGTGGACTCAGAGTCCCTCCCCACTTGCCAGATTCCAGCCTGAGCCCAAACATCTCCATGGCTATTTTTAGTCCCACACTGAGGGCGCTACCATGTGTATTTGTCCACAGATTTAATTCACACAAGCTTTGCTATATTTCTTTAACGGGTTTTGTTGCATGCTTTAAAAATAATGGATGGGCTTTGGTGTATTGTCTGCAGTGAGATGGAAGCGCTCTTATCCTGCTCTGTCTTCTATTCTAGTGATAATGATAGTAAAAATCTTCCTTTCACAATGTTTTCCTTATTGTTTTCCCCTGCTTTTCTGCCATTTTATATAAAAGCAGTGTTGGTAGGAGGCAGGCTGAGCAATTTAAAAGCTCCTGCTTAAAATTGGATTTGGTGGCTACCTCCTGACCCAAACTAGGGCAATGGCAGATGATTGGGAGACAGTGGAAAACAGGAAAACTCCTACCGGAAAGGGAAGTGAAACAGTGAATGGAATGTGTACCTATGCTAGAGGAATATGAAGGGAAGGCCTTCTGCCCTCACCCTTGGCTTTTTCCACCTAGTTCAAATGTACATGGTGGCAGCAAGAGAGACTGCAGAAGACTAAGAGCTAATATTATTTTAAATTCAAGTAAATAGGAACTGGACAGAAATCACAATTTATACACTTACATGGAGTGCCCATCTTGCAAGATGTTATAGGCACCAGCATTTGTGATAGTGTTTCAGGAACAGGTCTGTGTCAGATGTGGTCATGAGCACTTCTTGATTTTTCAGGCACCTTGCTGAACTCTGCTTCATTGTTTCCCTCCCACTCATGTCAAAACTCATCTTTCTCGTTCGCCTCTCTCTGGGGGTCCTCCACAGTAGCATGAGAAGTGTCCTCTGGCATGACAGGGCTGGTGGTTGGGCCCATAGAGACTATAGTGTGAAATTCTGACTACAAATTTTGGTCATGGGTATTGAACCATATTTAATATTGTTGGTCTTAATGCCGCTACATGTGTCTCAGCTCCTTTCCCTTTTTTCCCTGGCTCTCATTAATGTGTCTTGGCACCCATTACTATGTCTACAGTAGCCTAGAGTCCATACTTCCTCTGTTAGGTTCTTGTACGTATATCTGTTTTTCTTTGTGAGTGTCTTAAGTGTGCCTGCAAATGCTGCTCACCCCCCAGCCCAAGAAAACTATCTAATTTCTAGACAAGGTTGAAGTCCAAAGCTGACCACAAATCAGAATCATATTCTTGTCATTGGTAAAAAGCAATGTTCTCTTCAGGGCTTGGTAGCTTGTTAATGTGGCTGTTGTGCTTGTAAAGCCCTTCTGAATGTTGAAGAGACTTCTAGTCACTTAGATCCCTGGCCACTTTGACCCCGGCAATGCAATTCAAAAAGCTGAGTAGACAGGTCACTGCTGGAAAGAGTGGTGTTGTGTAGGACTGCAGTGACATTACTTCTTGTGTATCAATAAACCTGCATCACTCCCAGTCTGATATTGCTGCTGGATCAGTTTTACTCCATTGGTGGGGATTTGTGCCACCTTGCAAAGAGAAATAACTATACCAAATTAATTTGGGATATTTCAGTTGGAGGCTTTGGATTGTATGGATTTGCACATGATTTCACTGGAAAATAAATGAATTCTATCACTACAACTCTTATGTGTAAACCAGTCCTCAGAGTTCCAGATATCACCAAATGTGTGTGTGCCTTTTGAGCTCACTGACACAGCTAGGAGCATTCTCTTACATTAAGGCCGTGACAATGTAAATGGAATTTGAAATAGGTGTAAATAACAACTAATTTTCACATCAGGCTTGTCTACACTTACAGCACTGCAGCACTTAGTGAAGATACTACCTGGGCCAACAGGAGAAGCTGGTGTAGGTTCTCCACCTCCCTGAGAGGCAGTAGCCATGTCAATGGGAGAAACCCTCTTGTTAGCATAGTACTGTCTACACCAGGGGTCTCTAACTACATTGCACGCTCCTGCGAATCGTAGTTATACCAATATAAGTTTGTAGTGTAGAACAGGACTTGGTGTAAATGAGAATAAGGTTTCTGTTTCATTATCTAAGGACCTGTCTACATTTAAAATGCTGCAGCACTTCAGTGAAGACATTAGAGTTTTCCAGTCAGTATAAGTACTTCACCTCCCCTAGAATTGTTTACCTTTTTTTTTCCTCCCTCTGGAGCATACTGTTCTCCTGAATGACCAGGAGTCACTTTAAATCAGTCTTCTTTGAGTTCAATTTCCTGATCATTACCAAGCTTGTACATTTTTCTGAAAAAAATCAACAAATCCTTTTTTTTTTTTTTTTTTTTGGCATAATGGTATCTATTGACTACAGTGCAAATTTGCTGTAAGAAAGAAGTAGAGGTTTGAACCTCTACACTTCTAAATTGTGTTAAACTCATACTTCCTTTTTACTCATTTTCTAGAGACACAAACAACTTTCCTTTTCTTCTTTATGCTTTGGAAGATTATTTGTGCATTTTAAAACATACATAAAGGGAGGTGGAATATATTTTGTAATAAGATGATGTTTATCTTTCTAGAGTAAGCTGAATTTTTACAATGCATGATGAAACATATACTTTTTTTAAAAGATTTTGTTTTTGCAAGACTGTAACATGGTATTTGAGTAGTTTTCCAATTATTTTTTAAGTAGTCCTGTTTTGACATCATTATGGTTAAATTAGTCTGACACTTCGGTTAATTACAGTAGCAAATGTGATGTGCTATGTGGGGATGAAATTTATCTGGCAATATTCATGCATCTTAAATCACAGACGTGACATTAGGTGCCCTTTGAAAATTAAGAACTAGTCAATTGTTTGGCAAATTTATCATTAGTTGCTAGGCAACTTCAGGTTTAATGTTTGAGAATTAAAAACAGCAAAGCATGAATCAGCACTCTATTTCACCAATGATTAAAGTACAATACCTTTTACATAAACTGTTAAATGGATCAATATTACTTTATCTGTTTATCTGTAAATAACTATTTTTATTATGAATAATTTAGCTTTTTAGAATAGCCTGAGTCCGCTGGAGGTGGCATTCATATACTGGCTAGCAATGCAACCAAAACATCTTGCAACAGTAATAGTTTTAGACCTGTCTAATGACCTAACAACAACACTGCTTGCTGTGATGTTGGAGGCCCATCTTCTCCATAGTTGTGGACTTCCAGCATATTATGAAAATGGATTTGTGGGAACTGCTGTTTTCCATAAGCATTTTCAGGTAGTTGATTCAATGATATCAAAAATAATAAACATAGTGAGCACTTACGTGGTGTTTTACCTTTTTCAAAGAGCAATTGTAAAATTAATGGCCAGGGGAACAGTTGGCTAGATGACGAGTGCTTTAGCTGCTACTGTCAGAGGGAAAAAAAAAGAATGAAAAAAAATTTAAATACCATGGCCAGCTAACTTCTCTCCTCCTCCCCATCTCCCCACCCCAACAGAGGAAACTTTGTCATGTGAAAAAGACACAAGAACCTGGTATTTCTGGAAAAGTTATTACTGCTAAGTGGGAAAATGTTCCTCCTTTTCAACTTTGAGTCCTTGTTACACTAGTTTCCTTTGAAGGTGAAATAGTTTCTTGTCCATTTTAGTAATATATCTTCCTTAAGTAACAGGCTAATTCACTTCTCTGAAGAAGGCCTTGGGTAAGAACATTGGTAAATTGAACCCAAAGACTGCTGCCATGCCAGAATGAAAAATTTCCATCAGTGGACTGGGATAAAATACATTTGGCTTTTCTGGTCATTGTTGCTATTAGAAACTGTAGCTATCCTTTTCTAGGGCTTCAATCATCCTTTTTCGGAAAAGCATCTGTCTTATCTTGTATCCCTGACCCTTCATTGGTTTAACTAGATAATGCTGATAAAGCAGTATACTCTTCTTTCCTTTAAGAGGTAGTATTTCCTTTAACTGTCTCTGAATGGGTGCCTTTCCATGTCTGCATCTCGTCCAGAGGATTTGAATGTAGTGAGTAATACTATGACAGTTTCCATTCTGAGTAACAGGTGGTTATTTTAATTCAGATTAATGTAGTAATTATTTTCCCTTGCTTCAAACTAATTTAGATAGACTACTTGTATAGTCTTTCTCGCACAGCATTGAGGCAGTATTTACAGCCTTCTTATATACATGAATAAAATCTGCAAATTTGAGTTTAAAAAAAAAAGGCCTCTCAACTACATCTCTTAACATTTGGAATTTTCATGTCTTACTAAATTTTGGATAAATATATTAACGTAATGGAGTAGTCTTAGTATAAATATCCTGTAATATTCTTGCCAAATCCATAAATTTATACCATTATCTTATTGAGTTTGACATAATACAAAAATAGCCATAATATGAACAGTTGAACTTCTATCTTATTTCATTAAAATATCTTCTGAAGGTCAAACAGGTCCAAAATACATACTATAATTTGCTTAGCAAGATTACCTAGAGAGCCATCTGTAGGTCTCTTAGCAATTCTGTAATTCAGGTGAACAACTGGAGGGCTGCAGATGGTGGGGAGACAGTGCTATCCCCATTCATTAGATATTGTTTTTCCACTTTTCAAATACAAAGCAGAGGAGGAGAGAGAGCACTATTGGGTAAATCTTACTCCATTTTTTTTCTTATTGAATAGGATTTGATAACTAACAATGGAGGGGTTTTCAAATATAGTGACACTTTACATTTTCTCTGTAATCTGCTGTCAAGCTGTCCTACAGTGGCTAAAGAGTGCAAGTATCAATTTCAGGTCACACTGTTAAGAAACGGGGTAGAGATCCTGCTTAATTGTTTGTGAGTTCTATAGTTCAATTTCACCAACCAAATATCAAGTGTAAATTCCTCAGACACGCTAACAGCCTTAACATTGAGCCACAGACAGTCCTCTTGGGTACTCCAATCTATCTTGCCACCCAGGTAAGCTTGCCTTTGTGATAGATGGTCCCTTAGACCAAAAATCACAGGTTACTCCCATTCCCAAAGGTACAGTCTCTTAACCTAGGTCAATTGTACCTTAAATTTCACACCAAACACAATGCTTGTATCCAATCCTACAATAAACTAAAGATTTATTACCTAGGAAAAGGAGATAATCATTTACAAGGTTAAAAATAGGTTAACATATCTACACACAAATGAGTTCCAGTCTTAATTTTCAAAAAATAGTAGTAGCTTCTATAATAAGCAAGCTCTGTATGTCCTTTAGGGCTAACCGAAGCCAAGCACTGTGGATCTTTTGCTTATCTTTAGTCATCCTTGCCCTTCAGAGTCCAAGCAACATAAAAACCACAATTCTTCTTTGTTAGGGCTTTTTATTCCTTCCCCCCTTCTGCTTCAGGTTGCAAATTCAGCTATTGGGAGGAATTAACTTTCACATCCCTTCTTAATAGAGGTGGGGAGCAATCAAAATCTTTTGCCCTTTGATCTTTCCTAATAGTTGGTCTGGTGTTGATGAGTCGTCTTTTGTTGGGCAGGAGAGAGCTCCTGTTGGAAACTAGTACTTCTTACTCATTAATTCTTCTGTCCTGTCAGGTGATTTACAGTTACAGAGCAAACACTTAAGTATTACATCATCATATGGTATACAGATATTGTAAGGGGGATTAATACATGCAACAATTTACAAGCATTTCATAAAGTCTAAACACATTCTTATAAGGCTAATAATTATTTTAACAATACCAAGACACAGATGATCAAACCTGGTTCCAGCTATGTATTTGTCAGAGTTAAACTGAGACCTAGGGCCCTTGGCAGGAGCTGGCACGTGGTCTGTCAGCATCATAACTTCACATTTTTATTAGGAATGGATGAACAGGTTCAGACAAAAGAAGAACGCAAAAAGCCTTGTTTTTCTTACACAAACCAAATCTCAAACCTTTTCTGACTTTCTGAATTTGCTTCCCTTAAATACTCATCTCTCCTTTATCATTTTCATTTGGTTGTGAGGCTTGTCTGTATCCCTACTTGGGCTCACCGCTCTGCCCTTTAATTTTCTCTGGGATTTACCTGTTTGTCATACCCCAGTGTGCCTCAAAAACTCTAAAGCCAGATATAGTGAGCATTGCAGCTTCTAGTGTGTTTTGAGCAATAAAAAGAAAATATATTAAAGGAAGCTTGGCAAAGTGGCTAGACTCACCCACCTGGCCCCACTTCTGTTATCACTATCTATTACTAGGGAACAGGGCTGCAGAGCCTCTTGTTCAAGAATCTCCCTCATGCAGAGAGGGGTCGTAGAGTCCTTTGCAAAAATGAGAGGAATAAGAGACTCAGTGTACTCTCTTCATAGAATCCTGTATCAGTGGGGGTGTAAGAGAGCTAGGGACGATCCCTCCAAAGAGAGCCCTGCCAGCATCCCAGAGGAATAGTAGCACTTCACAGGCTTAATGGATTGCTTTAGTGTGCTTATTTTCTGGTTTGAACTAGATACTGTCATTTTAGCTACTAACTTTTTACTAAATATGACACAAGAAGTTAATTTCTTACATAAGTATTTAGAGAGGCTCCAATATACCAGAAAAGAAAATAAGGGAGTCCATACAGGCTGTTACATTTTAGTAATGTTTTAAAATGAGTTCATAGAGATAAGTCATATCTTTTCTACAATCTCGCAATATTTGTCAGTGGGGATTAATATGAGAGTCTTTGCCTTTTTGTGCATTGCACATCCTTCCTTTGTTTTTGTTTTTTGTTTTTTTCTTTGTGGCTGTTTAAAGCTGCTGCTCTAAAGACCTGTTCTTTTCTCTAATACGTTAAGTCTGGTCACAATACTTCTTCATCTGCACCAGTTTTATTCTCTCCTCCTATCTTATTGCTTCAGTTATTAGATTTAGAATTTACTGTAAATCTTTGTGCGTGAAGATAATTGCTGCTGTTTTAAACATCCTTTCCATATGATGAGAGCATGGGAGTGCTATTATTTGTTAGCTTTCATCAGCAAATCTTTTGACTTTCCTATAAGGTAAATATACTTCTAAAATAACCCTGTTCCTTTTAAAGCAGGCTGACCAGACAACATGGCTTTGTAAATACTCCTCCAGCATGCTGTAAATGTTTGCCTTCACCAAAGAATGTTCCTGCTTTTTCCTTCTAATTCTTTATACTTCATCCGTTGGCAAATCCATGGGTGTAGTAAATGTATAGACTTCTCTGTTCTTCAAAACTGATAAACTATTGACCTGTCAGTACAGTAGACTGCTGACTCTGATCTTAGCTGGTCCATAGCTTTGCTTCATAGTGCTTTTGGGCCAGGGGAGGGATAGCTCAGTGGTTCGAGCATTGGCCTGCTAAACCCAGGATTGTGAGTTCAGTCCTTGAGGGGGCCACTTAGGGATCTGGGGCAAAAATCAGTACTTAGTCCTGCTACTGAAGGCAGGGGGCTGGACTCAATGTCCTTTCAAGGTCCCTTCCAGCTCTGAGATATATATCTATATCTATCACTCTTGGTTATGTAATAACCTCTGTAATGAAGTTGTAACTATTTGGAAAGCAGTAATTGCTATAGCTATGTATTTTCTGGAAAGAACAATGTTCTGGCAGGCAGTGTAAGCAGAAATTAACTTTCAACATGGATGATTTAAAAGGGCTTGGTAATTCACTCTTTCATGTATTATTCCAGCATACATAACTTCTATATAGAGGTATCTCTTCACAACAAATGAAAATGACATGTTAAAATTGTGTCCTGGGGAGGAAGTGGCTTTGGTTCCCTGACCAATGCAACTTTTCTGGACTATAACCTGGATATTCTGTCCAGTAGCCTTGATTTCAAAAGTCATCAGGAATAGAAAATAGGACTAACACTTGGGCACTATGAATAGTTTCAAACTGATCTCTTGAGTTATTGAATTCAGATCCCCTAGGGTTGGCAACAGAGTTCCCTTTTCAGCATCCAAACAAATTTATCCAGCGGAAATGGAGAGATTACCTTTCTAGTCAATACAGAGAGAAGTTACTTCAGTATTCATGTTATCCTGACCTATTTTTTGAAAAATAAAAATGTACTGAGCACAAAGATGCAATCACATATGCCAGATTCCCATTCAAGAATCTTTTGTACTTGGTCATCCAAAGATTCCTGAAATGCTTACTTCACTGTTTCCCACCTTCAATGCCTTCTTGTGGTTTAAATCTAGTTCTTGCCAAATTTGTTAAAACTTCCATTTGAAACTCTGGGAAAATATTCACACTGTAATTTTTTTCTGAAGATTGCATTTCTCACAGTAATAACATTGGCCTAGAAAATCAGTGACTTGCAGCCCTAAGGCCAATATTCCCCAAGAACAAGTTAGCTTTACTCGCACATTCCATTACAAAATTCTAAGTACTGTGATCTCTGAATTCAGTATAATTCCAGTCCATTGGTTTATATGAATGTTACTTTAAGCAAGATTTGTTGCCTGGGAGCACCAAGTACTTGATTTTTATTTTTTATTTTTTTTGCAAGATGTTAAAAGAGCTTTGAGTTATTACTTAGGTAAGACTACAGCTTTTTTAAATCTCTGAGATTTGTAGCATATGGAGAAACATGCAGGAGGGAAACCGTAAACTTTTTTTACAAATTTGTCATGATGTTGGTTTCTCAGCACTTGAAAATCTTAGGATGTATTGTACCGGGTCCAGAGCATCTTCAGGATATGTCAGGATTCTATCTGTTGAGATATGCAAGTCTGCTCCCTGGAATTGGGTTCATACATTTACACTGTTAATTACTTGACTTGCTCAATTCAGGGGAGCAGTCCTACAATCTTTGATTTTAGTTGATTCTCCTCACACTACTGTGAGTTAATCTCCAGAGAGGTTGTATTTGTCCATACTCCGTGGATATAACACTCCAAGGGAAATGTTACAAGATCTTTTATACCCACAAGTGGCCAGGATCTCTGTTATGAATCTTGTAAAAGACAACCACTTCAACAGCCTTTCTTAACTCTTAGATTCACTATCAGAAGGAAGAGCACCACCTGTTGAATCACAGTTAATTCATTTGTTTCATTTTTCACATTTTTGTCTTCCTTCTGTTCATTCCAATCTCCTTTACCTTAAAATAGTCGTTCCCTGTGTATTATTGATCTTTTTGTTCTCACTTCCATGGCAACTCACTTAAATATTCTACTCTTACATGTGATTTCACATTACTTCAGTTTTCAAAATAAAATGCACAAAATCAAGCTGAATTTATTCTTCTGTATAATTTATGGGAAAGATGGATGGACTGAAATACATTATATGGGTTCCAAACTGCTGTTAATATATTAACTGCTCATCCCACTGGCCAGGGTGTGGTTTTGATGGGATCTGGAATTGTGGAGAGACATTTTCTGGGGCCAGGAGAGAGAGGGATCTCCACTGGGAGCAGCTGAAGCAGTTTTCTATATGCCCCCTCTTTTTTCTCTCCCCTTTCCTTTAGTGTGTGAGGCAGCTGCATCTCTTTTCCCTTCCCCACCCCCTGCCTTCTTCATGTTGCAAGTTATTGGGGATCACGTGCACCTGGGCCTCCAGGGCATGTTCTGCCCAATGCTGCTGCCATTGGACAGTGGAGGTGGTGCTAGGGCTGGGTGACTGGTTCTCATTGATGGAGGACAAGGGAGGGTTGGTATACGCCTCTACCCCGATATAACGCTGTCCTCGGGAGCCAAAAAATCTTACCGCATTATAGGTGAAACCATGTTATCCTGAACTTGCTTTGATCTGCCAGAGCGCGCAGCCCCGCTCCCCCGTCCCCCGGAGCGCTGCTTTGTGTTCTGTCCGAATTCATGTTATATCGGGGTAGAGGTGTTGTTGACTGCCAAGGAAAGGTAACCATGGTGGGTTCCCTCTTGCAGACTCACTCTTCTCACCTTTAATCTAGCTGCTGGATTCTGGTGGGTGCTAAAACCTAGGTTAATGGCGAGTTTTGGGTCCTGAAAGGGATTTTTCCCATAGGGCAAACGACTGTGTGAGTTTTCATCTTCCACCTGGCGCCCAGCAGGGGGTTTAAATTACATATTTGGCAGATTCCTGTGCAGTTGGTGGGTTAGCAGGGGTGCTGTTAAGGTCCCTGTAATCCAGTGGACTTGAGCACCGCACTGCATGTTGAGGGGGTTTGCCAGAAACCAGGAATGAGCAACAGGAAATGGGTCACTTGATTACCTGTTCTGTTCATTCTCTCTGGGGCACCTGACACTAGCCACTGTCAAAAGACAGGATACTGGGCTAGATGGACCTTTGATCTGGCCCCGTATGGCCGCTCTTATGTTCTTATATCTCGTGCAGCCTATGGCTCCCTTCAGTTTAGCTTTGCTACCTCAGACATGGAGATGGAAAACAGGTTGAGACTCTGCTCTAAATCAAGGTCCTCGGCAGGCCCAAAGTTGTAGAGCGGGCATGGCCTTCACACTTGACACTTGCCCTCAGGTTTATAGTAGATTGGGGCCATTGGTGACCATTGAGAACCACACTGGAATAAGCCTACTGAGTGTTCTGGAATGGTTGCCCCAGTTAGTTAAGTTTTAAATAAAGTTGTAGCCTCTGCATTTAACTATGCTGTGGTGTCTGTGTCTCATGTTTTCTGTGTCTGTTTCATTTCCATCAAAATGTTGAAACTAAACACTTTGACATTTCTGAATTGAAACTTTTGGAATTACTGTGATGGGGAAAACTTTCGGTTCACAAGGAATGGACGTGCTGAATTTCCTCATCTCTAAGAAATATGGTCACCTTTTTAAAAATTGTATCAAGAATGGAATTACCCTTTGAACAAATGTCTTCAGACAACCACTACATCCAGATGCTGTCAATTGCTGAAAATTTGAGAACTCCAATCACTTTGGGCTTGGTGATTAAAAAAAAAAAAAAAAAAATTGATATGCAAGAACACACGTGCTTATATATGAAAAGTGAATTTTGGTGACTTAATGGAAATAAATAGCATTTGAATAAACCTTCTGCAGCATTTTGGGACCAATAGAAGAGAGGAAGTCTATTATGCAGTCCCTTGTGGGCAATGCTATTAAGAATTTAACACATTATAAAACCAGAAAAATGGGGTAATGTCTATTACTTTTATGATTCATCGCTAGTACTGCATCTGCTGTACATAACTTAAATAAACACTCGAGGTAGTCACATTTTCACATCCATATAAATAAATGGATACAATCCCAACTGTTTTGTTTTTCAGAAATGGCAAATCTTTAATAAGCATCTTGTAAGAATTAACAGCTTTCTTAAGGAAGAACCTGGTTAATAGTTGTTCTGCTATTTTGATGAGCAGTGCATCCCTGATATGCTAAGATTCCAGAAGAACGTGCACAGCCTAAAGTCACAATTTTTTTTTCTGTTTTAAAATGTATGGGAATTTGCGAGCGGATATAGAATGTAGTTACATCTTGCCTACCCAACAGCTAGGTAGCAAGAGAATCTTGTTTGTTTTTCAGGCAGATCTAGAAGCCAGTGCTCTCTAAATTAGAGACATAGGTTCATGACACAACTTGTAGTGAAAATTCATAATTTTATTAAATGGTAACTTCACTTAAAGCCCAAAAATCTTTTGTTTTCCTCCAAAAAAAATATTTGTAATAGAGACAATCTTTCCATATGAAAATTGCTTTTTTTAAGTTACCATTTATCAGTAATAGTACAGTATCACTCTGAAGAGCTATCAGTCTGAGGCTCCAATCCTACAGACACACACACTGTGTCTTTATGCATGTGAGTAGTCCCATTGGCTTCAGTGAGCTTATTAGCGTGAGTAAAGATAAGCATATACGTAAAGGTTTGCAGGAGTGGGGCTGAAGTTAAGACAGGATGCAAGAAGTTTATGCAACACACACGTGAAGGGAGTGCCTCAGTATTGCCTACAGTTTTATACATGGAAGTAAGTTGTTCAGTAACTAGATGTATGTCTTGCTGTGGTTCTTCTAGAATATAGTGTGTTGTGGGTTAAGGATTTCCCACACAGACCTACTTGCTCTCCCCCTAGAGTCTGGACAGGCTGTAAAGGGCTAATTCTCTATCAAGATAGTCTGTTAAATCCTGTAAAAATATCAGTGACTTACCTTTTGTTTCTTCCTCCAGATCTGCTTCCCAAGCATTCTTAAAACCTACCATATTGTTTTGGAGGGATGGTGGGGATTTAATCAATCTTGGTGGAAGATTTCTAGTCCCAATCAGACCTCTGCTTTCTTGGGTCATATAACCTTTCATATATGTCTTTGCTATAGCAGAACTCAAACAGATAACTGGAGTTTTTTAAATCAACTTTGGGTTGAGCCTGCAAACATGTATAGTTTCAACTAATAATTTTTTTTTCAGACAAGTCTGTGTAATTCTCTGTGAAACTGCATTATTTTCATTGTAATTATTTCCTCAGAATAAATTACTCCATAACTATAATTAGCTTGTATATCATTTTATCTTTAAGAGAAGACTGTGTCTATTTTGAGCCGAGTAGTAGATTTTTGCTATATTTCTAATATTAATCAGTTTACTGTTAGTAAAATCTTCTGGAATTACAGTGATACCATGAAATACACATATTGGAATAACCATTTTTGTCTGCTTTATTTTAGATCAGTGCACTATTACTCGGACATACCTTTTCCTTCATAAGTTTTGGTTCTTTAGTGCTGCCTATTACTTTGGGAACTGGGCATTCATTGCAGTAAGTAATCTGACATAGAGATAATTACAAATCAAGTTGAATCCTTTAACATAAATGGTAACTCTCAGGTATTTGCATCACCACTGTGACATTTAACTTTAAATGCATCACTTTCATGTTCTTAAGTGAGATAGAGTAATACATATTACACTCATTTAAATTCACAGGTCTTTTTAATCGGATTAATTGTGTCATGTTGCAAAGGGAAGAAATCAGTCATTGAAGGAGAAGTGGATGAAGATGATTCAGACATAAGTGATGATGAACCATGTGTCTATTATGGTTGACAGCCTTTTGTCCTAAAGGTTAAAAAAAAAAAATGTGATTTAAAATTGTCTGAAAGTCGTGTTTATGTGGAATTTTAATCCAAATGTTAAGCTTGTAGTAAAAATAAATTGAGAGAGAGAGTGGGAATGTTAATTTAAAAGGGAGTGGAAAACTGAATATTTTTTGTTTACTGAAGAATACATCACTGTATCGTAGCAGAGCTATTATTGAAATTGGGTTGAAATAATATATATAAAATGTACTGTTTTTTATGATGGAATGCTTATATGACATGTTTTCTAATGTACAATTTGATATTGTGAGTGCAGTTGATAATATTTCAGAATTAATGTTGCCCTTCTGTTACTAGCTTTTGGTTTCTTAAATTTCTTTCATGTCTGACTTGTATGACTTTTTTACAGCAAGATTGAATTTATAGGGAATTACATTTAAAAATCATACTGAAACAGCTGGTAAACAAACATTGCTTGAAAGACTCAGCTGAAGTTCCTTCACTTTCCAGAAGTGTGGCAATTTATGTATAATTAATTTTTGCAATAATAATTTTACTGCCATTACTGTGATATGCATATAAAGTTATAGTCCATGAGATAGTGTTTAGATTTACAGGAATATCTTTAAACGTGCTAAAAATACATACAGTGAGCTCCAGAGTTCATTCCCAATATGCTAGGAATAAACAAGTTGTGTAAACTTCCACTGTTTCTGAAGCTTAGCCACAACCATATTTCCATTTACTAGATTACTGAATTTTGTGGCAACCAGGATATAGCCTTTGATCTGTTACTCTGATATGTGAAAGTTAAAAATATTATTCCGTATTAACCATGCTATACAGCATCTTGGCAGTGTTTCTTCAAAATGTTATAAGATCTAAAACTGTTATGTGATTAAACTCTTTACTGAGTAGTATTAACCACATGGATTAATTAAAACATGAGGTTAATTATGATGTTTCTATTTTTTCAGAATATATTAATACAAATTATCTGGATTAAGGCTATTTTTCCTATCTGAAATATAGTCAGTATAATTGTCATTTTAAATAAGTCATTAAAAATGAAATACAAACATAATTGTAACAGTGTAAACATTAAAAAGTTTAATTCTATGAAACTAGATGTTTTCTTTATATACTTTTTGTAAAATAAATTTACAATATCTTACCTATACCTTCTTCTTGAGTTATTCTTTGTAAACCAAAATTCATTTGTGCTATCAAGTATCCTTTAAATGTTGACTTTCCATGGGTTATTACCATTATTTCTTTAAAAGTGCAGACTTGCCAATTCCTAAAAATATTGCAAGAGATAAAATACATGAATTATAACAATACAGTAAAAGCTGCATTATCCAGCATTTTACCACCTGGAAACCTCTATAAACCAGCATTTCTGAACTTCATAGAAAGTCCAGTTTATAATCTGGTTGGTGCGGGGCTAGTAGGCTCCCTCCCTGGCGCTGCGTGGCTCCCTGGAAGCAGTGACATCTCCCTGCTGCTCCTAAGTGGAGGAACAGCCCATGAGGAGTTTGGAGTGCGGGGGGGCGGGGAACAGGCTCTGGGAGGGAGTTTGGGTTCGAGAGGGGGCTCAAGGCAGGAGGTTGGGGCTCGCGAGGGTGCTTGGTGTGCTGGATCTGGGTGGCACCCACTCCAGGCAGCTCCCTGCAAGCGGCGACATGCTGTTGCTGCTCCTAGGCAGAGGCATGGCTAGGTGGTTCTGTGCGGTGCCCCTCGCTCCAAACACTGGCTCTGCCGTTCCCATTGGCTGCAGTTCCCAAGTCCCCTCCCACACTCAAGCTCCCTCCAGAGCCCACCCCTTCCCCCATGGTCCAGCCCTGATCCCCCCCGATACCAGTCAGCTCTGTATTCTTGGGGAACCAGCGTGCAGTATCTAGCCTGTCTGACTCATAAACGGTATCCCCCACCAGCCTCTGCTTAAACCAAAATCTATCAGAAAAAAAGACTTGCAGAGAGCAATGAAGGATGGTGGGAGACACACCTAGACCCCTCCTGACAAGAGTGACAAGATTAAGACATCTCCATTAGCATACAAAATGGAGAGCACAGACAACTCCCCTAGTCTCATCTGCATGAGAGATGGGACAGGGAGACATCTCAGTTTGCATACAGAATGGAGAACACAGAACCGCACTGGACTCTGGGACCAGAAAAAACAGGGAAGCACTGCATCATGGGAATCTCTGCTCCTGATGCTAATGAACCTATGCCTACACACAGCTCAGCAATTATCAGACCAATTCTAGTAATGAATCCTTGATTGATATCCAAAATACTGAAAGCAGCCTAGTTGCATTGTGAGCTCCCTGGAAGAAAACACCACCCATAGCTAAGAGTGATCAGCTCCTATTGTCTAGCCTAAAGAAAACCCTTGAGTCATCAGCTTACCTATAAAGAAATATAGTGTTCTCCCTTGAACCAATGTATTTTCTCTACAAAAAACCCTACTCACCTTCTAGTCAAGGTTCTGATGCTTAGATCCAAACTATGCATCAGTTCCACTGGGACTCCATCTTCTCCTGACTGATCGTGTTGTGGATTCTGCCTGTCTCCTGCCCTCAGAACCCTGAACTACCACCATCACCTGGGAACCCTGACCAGCTCAAGCTTCAGAGAGCGGTGAGATCCCTCTCTCTCTCTCTCTCTCTCTCTCTTTTCCTTTCTACCTTAGGTATTAACCTTTAATAATGTGTTAAGTTGGGTTATCCCTCCTTGTGTAGTTATCACTATTATTCAATAAATAACTTTTATGGTTAAGTTGGTTGCTTCTCTCTCTCGTTGAATTTTACTCTTTCGTGTTTTTAGCTTCCCCCATTCACTCTACAGCAATGCTTCTTCTACCTGAGCTGAAGCTCCGTGCAGTGCCCAAAATACTATGGGGTTTGCTCATCAAATAGGTTACTGCCAGTACAGTTGTGATGTGAGAGTGGGGATAGGGACGTGCTGAATCTGGGATGCATAAGGGTAACAGCTTGAAAGTACTGCTTGACCCAGTCTATGGAGCCCAGGGGCATATAAGGAGAGGCAACTTGAAAGTACTGCTTCCTCCAGCCCAGTGAGTCCACGGACATATAAGGAGTCAGCTTTACAGTGCTGATTGACCCAGTCTGCTCAGATGTGCTCTGTTAGAGAGAGAGAGAGTGTGTGTGTGTTCGTTCATCCAGTTCTGGGGCTGGAGGAACCCAGCTCTAGGGAACCTGGGTCCTGCAGGATAGCTCCACTGGGAGGGGACTTGCTGAAGGGAGAAATAGAGCTCCATATAAAAATACAAGTGAAACAAGCAGTACATTGACAGAATTACAGAACACTCCGGCCCCTCTCCCAGAAGAGTAACCCGAATAAATGAGCATACTCCAAAGTAATGGGCAAATCTGGTAACAAATTGGTGGAGAATGCGGGCAGCGTGTGACCCTAATCATGTGGTAATTGTTAAGTAGTTGCTGTGGAGTAGGGAAACTGAGGCACAGACTTAGTAAGTTTTGAGTAAGATAAACTGTGCCTAGAAATATAGTTCAGGTAATCTTTGTAAGATTAATAATTGTTACCTAATTACCTTGAAATTTACAAAAGTAGTTTATTAACTTGCCCTTTCTAGTTCTCACAGTATTTTAGAAGCAGACAGTCTCCTCTTTTATTACCCCAGAAATACGCTACATATTTGTTACTGCAGTACTTCATCACACTAGGCGTTTATAAGAACTTTTGGATTTTAGTCTGTCATCTGTGCCATTTCCAAACAAAAATCTTGGTTGAGAGACTTTAGATGGAGACTCTATTAAGACAACATTAGTAGAATTCTTTAAAAAGGAACAAACCAAGAAATAAAACACCATAAATTCTGGGAAATTTTAATTGAAATTCAAGCACCAATCCACTCTAACCCTATATCTCCATCCATGCTCCACCCACTAGGCTGAAGATGTACTGGGACTGTGTTAGGGCATGTTTTGGTCAGACCCTTAGGATCAAGCCTAGTACTGGGAAGGCTTTTACAGATCTGTTAGCAAATCTGCTCATCTCATTGTTGATGACAAACTTGCCTGCTGTCAGTGAAACATCGAAAGAAGCAAAATTAAAGAACCTGTTTGAATGTACTGTTTTACAGTGGGGTCTATGGGTTAAGTTGCATTAGATGATAGATTATTAAACTTACCTTGGAAGCATTAACAAAATGGGTAGCACTGTCCATACCTACCTATGAGAAAATCTGCCAAGAGGAGGAGGAATGTGGGACGGAACTACTCCATTCCAGTTCTGACCATCCCTCCCTCCTAATAACCATAAGGCACAAATCTCTACAGGTCCTTCCTAAAAGGAAGAATAGGACATAACTTTTATTTTAAACATTATATCTTAACTGTGGCAGTGAATTAGGATACTCAAAATTGCAGACCCTAATTATGAATAAGGCTATGATTTAGTCATGGGTATTTTTTAGTAAAAGTCATGGACAGGTCACAGGCAATAAACAAAAAGTCATAGCCCCTGACCTGTCCATGACTTGTACTATATAAATACCTGTGACTAAAACTTAGGTGCTCGGGGGGCTCCTGCAGCTGCTGCTCCGGGGTGCGGGACAGCTTGGGGGCATTGAGAAAGCTGGGAGATTGTAAGAGCACTGTCAGTGTAAAGGAAATGCAGGGCTGCACGTTGTGAGATGTTACTCTTTTCTGTTTTTACCATAGTCCTGCATGAAATCTGTAGGAGTGAGATTTTATAATTGTACTATGAGAAGTAATATATGATTTGATTTCATCCTGCCAGCCACCCTGTTTGAATAGCAGAAAGGAATGACAGACCAGAACAATCCTTATCACTGATTATGGTAACCCTTTTGTTTTAGGGTAAGTTATGTCTACTATGGTTTCCTATATGTATTACAAGTTAGGCATTCTAGTTAAATATACATTTCTTTGTATTAAGGTTTAGAAAGTAAGAGTGTGTCTGCACTACAAAATTAGGTAGAATTTATAGAAGTTGATTTTTTAGAAATCGATTTTATACAGTTGATTGTGTCCCCACTTATGACCATTAAGACCATTAACACTGCGGAGTGCATCCACAGTACCGAGGCTAGCATCGACTTCTGGAGCGTTGCACTGTGGGTAGCTATCCCACAGTTCCCGTGGTTTCCGCCACCCACTGGAATTCTGGGTTGAGATCCCAATACCTGATGGGTCAAAAACATTGTAACATGTCATCAGCCCCCCTCCCACCTCCCTGTGAAAGCGACGGCAAACAATCATTTCTCGCCTTTTTTTCTGGGTTACCTGTGCAGACACCATACCATGGCAAGCATGGAGCCCACTCAGCTCACCGTCACCATACGTCTCCTGGGTGCTGGCAGACGTGGTACTGCATTGCTGCACAGCAGCAGCTCATTGCCTTTTGGCTGCAGATGGTACATTATGATTGGTAGCCGTCATTGTCTCCTGGGTGCTTTTTTAGCCCATCTTGGTGAAGTCAGTCAGGGTGCCTAGGCAGACATGAGTGCTCCTGGCAGACCTCGGTGAGATCTGTCAGGGACGCCTGGACATAAATGGGACTGACTCCAGGTCATCCTCTTCTTAAGTTTAGTCTCCTGGAGATTCAGTTCTGCCTGCAGTTGTACTGCACCATCTTCTGGCGAGCAGCCAGGAGATGACGATGGCTAGCAATCGCACTGTATCATCTTCTGGCGAGCAACCAGGAGACGACGATGGCTAGCAGTTGTACTGCACCATCTGCTGCCAGCCTAAGATGTATAAGAGAGATGGAGTGGATCAAAACAAGAAAGAGATCAGATTTGTTTTGTATTCATTTGCTCCCCTCTCCCTCCCTCTGTGAAATTAACGGCTGACACTCGTTTTGCTGAGGTCTGTCAGGGGCACCTTGAAAAGTTTAATGGAGATTCAGTCCTGTCTCAAATGGTGGGGGGAGGGATGGATCAGTGGTTTGAGCATTGGCCTGCTAAACTCAGGGTTTTGAGTTCAATCCTTGAGTTCAATTCTGTGTGACAGTTGTGTGCGTTTCTCTGTGATGCAAACCCATACCCTTTGTTGATTTTAATTCCCTGTAAGCCATGTCATCAGTCAATCTTCCATCAGCACTGCTGCAGGTACCTGTTATAGCCTGTCCTTCGTGCCCTTGGAAGTTTTTTCAAATGTTTGGGCATTTTCTCTTTTGGAACGGAGTTCTGATAACACGGATTCGTCTCCCCATACAGTGATCAGATCCCATACCTCCTGTTCGGTCCATGCTGGAGCTCTTTTGTGATTCCGGGACTCCATCATGATCACCTCTGCTGATGAGATCTGCACTCATCTGCAGATTGCCATGATGGCCAAACAGGAAATGAGATTCAAATGTTTGTGGGCCTTTTCCTGTCTACTTGGCCAGTGCATCTGAGTTGAGAGTGCTGTCTGTGTGGCCACGATGGAACACTCTGGGATAGCTCCCAGAAGCCAATATCGTCAAATTGCAACCACACTACCCCAAATTCGACCCAGCAAGAGTGATTTCAGCACTAATCCCTTCATCGGGAGAGGAGTACAGAAATCAATTTTAAGAGCCCTTTAAGTCGAAAAAGCAGCTTCGTCGTGTGGACGGGTGCAGGGTTAAATCTATGTAATGCTGCTAAATTCGACCTGAACTTGTTGTGTAGACGAGGGCTAAGAGACAGGATCTTGCATTTTGTCTAAGTTAAGGAGATTGGAGGAACGCTGAGGGCCTGAAGCCCCAGTGTGAATTTAGCAAGGCTTGATTTACAGTGTATTCTGCTGAATATAAAATACTGCTGTCTGTATACCTTGGAAGGTTTCTGTAAGAGGTTGTTTGTGTGAATGAGGAATGCATGCATCAGGAAAAGAAAGGTGTGAAAGCCATCACAAATGTCCAGATGGTCAAAAAAGTGAGAGACTTGGAAAAACCAGGAGACAATCAAAAAACATCCATTGTGTCCTATGCTAAACATGTTAGCAGCATTGACAAGCTCAGAGATGAGGCAGGCAGCCCCAAAGGCGAGACAACAAATAGGAGATAACGATGGGAAAAGCCCGACAATAACCATCCAATGATAACAGCAGAAAACCCCAAGATTAACACCACTTAAGGACAGGATGACATTGCAAAATGCATGGATTCAAATGGGAATTTACAACTATAAAACTGGGGTGTTTTGCCGTGGAACTCTGGGTTCAGTCCTGCAAAGCATCGGAGCATTGGATTGCAACCGACAAGAGCCCAGCTCCTCACTTGTGCTCAATCTAACTGGCCATTAGATGGACTTGAGCTACAACAGACTGGTAACTATAAACATCAACCAGCAGAGGAGAGAGAGTGTGTGTGTGTGACTGAAAAGGATATGCTAACTGTTGTATTTTCAATAAATGCAGCGTATTTGCCTTTTCCCTCTGAAAAGATCCTGTGTGCTTTGTATGAGCATAACAAATCAACTAATCTAGCAATGCCAGTGCAAGTGATCATTTTCATGTTTCTTCATATGGAACATCCTTAGTCCAGGCAGTAGTCTGGAAAAATATTGGCCTGTCATTATTTTCACTGGTAAGTTACAAAACATGTTTCCTAATATTTTCTGTATAGCTTCTCAGAGATAAAAATATATTTTTATTTAACATCTTTATTCTGAATAGTTACTAAAGAACAAGGAGTACAGTTGAAGATGCCAAAGACGCTGCTTATAATAACTCTTGCTTTTCATTCACTGAAGTTATTCAAAAAAGTAAAGCAATTTAGGGCAATTTTTGCCTTCCATCTGTTCAAATGTTCTTTCCTATTCTTACAGCTGTTCCTGTCTGTCATGTATGTTGTACTACTTCGTTCAATAACTACAGAGAGATAAAAGTGATCTGATGGGTTAAGTGTCCAACAAGATTCTAAATTTGTTAAAGGAGCATTCTTGATGCCACAAATCTTGATATACTTTTAAAGTCACATATGGGAAATATTTTTACCAGATACTAAATGGAATTTTTTAAAATCTACTACTCTGTTGCTAAGAGACTAAGAAAAGACATGGCTGCTATTTTTGTTAATGTACGTGACAGTTTTTAAATGTTTGTTTACAAATATGGTTTGCATTGCTAAAATTTTCTGCCTGAGCTGGGGATATGTCTGTTTTTATAATGGGACAATTCTACAGCCTCCTTCTGCGCACACACTTTGACATGGAGTCCACATACATGTTTGTCATGCTTTTGTTTATACATTTGCAATATAGCACAGTTCTCATCCAAAGCCATTGTTAATCACAATCATCTATGTCTCAGGGAGACTTTCACAAGCTCTCATGTGTAATATCTCCATCTATTAACAGTTGAACCCCTGTATGTATATCATATATGATTATAACATAATTGTTTTGTTCAGCATCTTCAATAATAATCTGGATGATGGGATGGATTGCACCTTCAGCAAGTTCACGGATGACAGAGTTGGGGGGAAGGTAGATACCTAGGTTCCAGAGTGACCTAGACAAATTGGAGGATTGGGCCAAAAGAAATCTGATGAGATTCAACAAGGACAAGTGCAGAGTCCTGCACCTGAGATGGAAGAATCCCATGCACTGCTACAGGCTGTGGACTGACTGGCTAAGCGGCAGTTCTGCAGAAAAGGACCTGGGGATTACAATGGGCAAGAAGCTGAAGATGAGTCAGCAGTGTGCCCATGTTGCCAAGAAGGCTAATTGCATATTGGGCTGCATTAGTAGGAGCATTGCCAGCAGATTGAGGGAAGTGATTATTCTCCTCTATTCAGCACTGGTGAGGCCACATCTGGAGTACTGCATCCAGTTCAGGCCCCCACTACAGAAAGGATGTGGACAAATTGGAGAGAGTCCAGCAGAGGGCAATGAAAATGATTACGGGGCTGGGGCACATGACTTAGGAGGAAACGCTGAAGGAACTGGGCTTATTTAGTCTGCAGAGAGAAGAATGAGGGGGGATTTGATAGCAAGCAGTTGGGGGGGGGGGAGTTTCCAAAGAGGATGGAGCGAGGCTGTTCTCAGTGGTGGCAGATGACAGAACAAGGAGCAGTGGTCTCCAGTTGAAGTGGGGGAGGTCTAGGTTGGATATTAGGAAAAACTATTTCACTAGGAGGGTGGTGAAGCACTGGAATGGGTTACCTAGAGAGGGGGTAGAATCTGCATCCTTAGAAAGTGACAAAGAGTCCTGTGGCACCTTGTAGACTAGCAGAAGTATTGGAGCATGAGCTTTCGTGGGCGAATAGCCACTTTGTCAGATGCATGCGTCAGACCCATGTGTCTGACAAAGTGGGTATTAACCCACAAAAGCTTATGCTCCAATACTTCTGTTAGTCTACAAGGTGCCACAGGACTCTGTCACTTTTTACAGATCCAGACTAACATTGCTACACCTCTGATACTTGCATCCTTAGAGGTTTTTAAGGCTCGGCTTGACAAAGCACTGTCTGGGATGATTTAGTTGAGGTTGGTCCTGCTTTGATCAAGGAGTTGAACTAGATGACCTCCTGAGGTCTCTTCCAACCCTAATCTTCTATGATTCTATAATTGTGTGTCAGGTCAAATAAACCTTTTCCTTTGACCTGACACAAAGCGTTTCCTGACTCTTCAATATGCCAAAAATGTCAATTAAAAAAAAAAAAGGTATCTGTTTTTGAACTGCCAGTGAACCAAACAATCCATTTTTTGTCCAGCTGAAATGGGACCCTATGCTATGGAAGTGGTACCCCAGTCTTATAAGCAAATATGCCTTAAAACTTTCCCCCCAAATAAGGAAATCAATATAGAGATGAGAGGTTGTCTTGCATTTTGAACCTCGTGTAATTACAATCATTAACTTACATTTACTTCTGCAATAATACGTTACCAGTCTGTTCCCATTCTCACCTGCACAGTTCCCCTCTTACATGCTGCACTCCTGGTTTTGGAATCCTCTCAAGCCTTTCTGTGTGTACCGCTGCCAACAGATTTCAGATAATTCATTTATGCTTGGCATCTGTACTGCTGGCATTGTATACATCTTTGAATTTTAAATGCACTTTAGCTGGAATATTTAATTTGATTTTTGTTAAGCTTGTCACTTTGCAAACAGTCTTGCATGTAGTGCACAGAGCAAAGACTCAAACTCCCATTTCTTCCTTTTCTAATTTTCATTGACTTAACGGAGAAGGCTTATACAGCTGTTATAGAGATTAAGACCAGATCATGCAGTCTGACATCCTGTGTATCACAGCCAACTAAACACCACTCAACCATCCCCACACAAACCCAGCAATCAGAATTAGACCAAAGTATTACAGACCTTAAGAGACTCAACCATAGAGTGCCACAGGCAAAGAACAGGAGAGGCCAAGATGCACCAGTGCCTGAGGCCCCTGCAGTAGAGACTTGATTAAGTGAAATATACTCAGATGATCCCAGAAAGAGACATGCATGCCATGATGCAGAGGAAGATTCACATTGCAATCTGAATTGGGGGGAAATTCCTTCCCAACCTCAAATATGACCCTGAGCATGTAAGCAAGAACAACCAACCAAGCACATGAGAAGTCTCAGTATCCCCCAGAGCATTAGCCCAGTCCATCCATTATCCCATATCCAGCTGTAGCCATCTCTGATACTTCAGAGGTAAGATAGCATAAATAAATACCTTGGGAGGTGGGGGAAAATGACCCAAGAAAATCAGTCCCTCTTTCCACAAGAGGAGACATCTTATGTGATGCGAGTGCTGCACAACTACAAAAGATGTAGACGTCACATTGAAGTGGGTAGATATGGCAAGGCTAGGCAGCATGCACATTCTCTATGCACCAGACATGGGCATACAAAGAAAGTGACCTTTGTCACCCCTTCAGCCACGTATGCACTACTTTTCTGACCATTTTTGTCTAAGCTTTTTCAGTAATCAAGAGAGTTTCATATTTGCACAGATTCTGAGAGCATTGCTATTACCCTCATATTAGGAATGCACCCCAAGAGATTATGTATCATTAGTACACATGAAGCAATTTGTTACCTCAAAAACTGTAGAAACACGAAGAGAGCAACACGTCCTGTGGATATCGGTGAATGTTCACACAATGGCTATGTCTACACATGGAGCTGGTATGTGATTCCCAGCTTGAGTAGACATACTGGCACTAGCTCTTATTGACAGCTACACTACACTAAAATAGTAGTATAGCAGCAGTGGCATGGGCAGTGGTGGCTCAGGCTAGCTGCCCTGAATACATGATCATGTGCTGTGAGCAGGTTTGTACTTGGTGGCAGCTCTTATTTTATGGTACTGCAGTACTTTAATACCTCAAGACAGAATTCTTTTCTAGGCTGATAATTTATGTGAGAGTTCCTTGATAATATAGTAGGGCTAATGGGGGGAAATGTATTCAGCATATGTTGCAAATTCTGAATCACATTTTGTTTCAGTCACATTCATGCCCTATTTGCATTTTGTGACATTTATACATCAATGTTTTGTTCATATGGATGTTCACTGCAAGTGAATTTCAGACATGCAGGCAATTTTTTTTAATGAAATCTGTTTTTCAACTGAACTTACCACCATAAGTAAACACCTCCCCCCGCCCCTGCCCCCAATCTTTTTATAACAAAATTACATTTGGAGGAGGGAGGCAGAACCAGTTTATAATCTTAGTTCACCCAAGCAACCAGTCACATAGCTCAAAGAATGAATCCTGAATACTAGACAACAAATAATCAATTGAATACTGACTAGAGACAGTCTGAGAAACAGTCATAGCTTGAACAGGCTTGCAAAACGTTTTCACATGAACACATTCATTGTGATCTCTTCATAGACAATCTGTGAACAAAAAAAGTGTGAATGGATTTGTTTATCATTTCCAAATAATGTCACTACTGAGATTATAGAAAATTAGCTTCTGAATCTATATTCGTGGCAGCATAACTGTACTCAGTGCTTTACAACAGCGTAAATAACAAACATGGTAAATTGGCAGAACCCTGTAATAATTTATGATCTACCTTGCTTATATTCCAGCAGCTAGTCCAAATGTAAAAGATGCTTTTAATAAACTTAAATTCAAATATAAACTGCAATACAATATAGACTTCAAATGCTTCATCAGGACAGGAAAGGGAAGGAGAATCTACACAAATAACTACTATCATTTTCTGAGGGTGAGACTTCATCCATTCAGTATTCGACCTTTCTTCTGAGGCTGCTAATTAAAGCTGTCATTTATTGCTAATTTCAATTGCTTTTTTGTGACATTCCCATCCATTGTGGATTTTATATCGTACCCATCACCATGGTGTCAGAATGCCTACCTATTAGGAATGGTCGGAGACCAATAGGACATTTGATTTTCCTGGTTTAACCACTCGCACCTTCACTAAGCCATCCTACAAAGATTAGGCAATTCTCACTACCCTCCTGAAAATTTGAATTGTAATATATGGTTAGCTGTGTCATAAACAGATAGCTAAGGGTTAATGTTTCTTTTACCTGTAAAGGGTTAACAAAGGGAACCAAACACTTGACCAGAGGGCCAATCAGGAAACAGGATTTTTCAAATCTCAAGGGAGGGAAGTTTTGGGTGTGCGTTCTTTGTCTCGTTTCTGTTGCTCTCTAGTCTCTGAGGGGATCACTCTATCTCCAGGCTTTCTAATCTTCTATTTCCAAGTTGTAAGTACAAAGGTAGAAA
>NC_133771.1:57169925-57192693 GCF_003597395.2 Chelonoidis abingdonii | reverse complement strand
AACAATAGGCTTATATTGTTTTTTTGTATTACATGTGTGAGTGTGGAATGTTTTAAAGGTATTCTCTTTTGGATAAGCTTTATTCATTTTTTCTTTTAGCCAAAACCTATATATTGTCACCTGATTCAGAGACCATTTTTATGTTTTCTTTTTTTTATATAAAGCTTTCTTTTTAAAAACTGTTTTTTTTTTCTAGTGGGGGCTAAGAGCGATTGAGTCTGCCGCTCACCGAGATATTGGGTGGAGGAGAAGACGGCGGGGAAGAGAAAATCTCTTGTGTTAGTAAAAAAGCTTGCATTGCAGGGACTCTGAAGGAGGTAAGACCAAACGTGATACGTCTCCGTGTTGCGTTTCAAGGAATTGAAAACAGGGTGATCGTCGCAGGGTCATCAGAGGAAGCCGGGAGGAAGGTACGAGGAGAAAGGGGAGGGGATTGGTTTCCCTTGGTTGGAGACCGAGGACTGAGCTGGTTCCCCAGGGAAGGTTTTGGGAGACTAGAGTGAGGCCAGGCACTGGATTCCTGGCGGATGGTGGCAGCACGATCAGATCTAACTGAGTAATTAAGCTGAGTTCATGCAGCACCCAACTTTGGGACTCGCTAAGTTCAGAATTGCTTATGCTTTTGACATGTGGCTGAGCGTGGGGATAAATATAACGAATCCACGTAAGCCAGGTAAGTAAATAATTTTCGGTTCTCGTGCTTTGGATATTCATATGCGGTAGCGCTTGTAAGAGCTAGAGCAAAGCTCTTGTTCTACTTACCGAGAAAATCTTTTTTCTCTTCTCCGTTGCTCAGTCTTGACCTTGCCATATGGGAAGAAGAAACCATTATATGGTGTTGCACGAAGGATCTTGATTCAGAACAATGAGAAGCTGACATGACTAAAATGCGAGTAATGTGACCCCACGCAGAACACGAGATGCAAATAAGTGGTCTTTGTTGGCTTTCATGTAACGTTGTTGTAAAGAGTTAATCTAACGGACGGTAAAAAAAGTAGAAGAGCGATGGGTTGCTGAGGCACAACTCCCAGGAGACAACAAGAGAGCAAGCAGTAGAACAATAAACACCAGAGGACACCCCAGCAACAGAGAAGACGGAAACCAGTGATGATTCCAAGGAAACGAAAACATGGATACGAGATCGGCAAAACCATAGACCAAGAAAATGACATAGGAGATGGAAGAACTTAATTAGCAGAATAGCCAAGGACAGAGCAGCCCACCAAGAAAACACAACACCAAGAAGAGGCAGCCTACAAAAGAGAACAAGCTAGCCAAAGATGCAGAATACACGCCTCCCAACGAATGAGGAGAAACACCAGCAAGAATGGAAAACAACAAAAAGAACTGGAAACCACAAAAACAACAAGTGAAGAGAGGGAAAAAGAGATGAAAGTCATTGAATGGAGTTAGCACAAGGCTAGGCAAAGCCAATACCAGCCACTCGGTCGTTACAACCCTTCCCGAACTACTCTAGGCTTCCAAGCACAAAAAATTTCCCACCTGTACAAGGCAGGTGGATGACTACTGAGGTATCCTATAAAATCTTTGAAGAGCTCTGCGCCTATGTGCAGCCGATATCAAGAGCACTCCCTGCAAAGACCAGTATCAATGCTAGAGCCTAGCAGTCACACCTCAGATGCGACACTATAGCAACGCTCCGATACGACGGCTGATCATAATGCCGAAAACCAGACCAGATGGAACGATTATAAACTGTTTTCAAACCAAGCCAGATCAGAATGAGGATAAACCCCGGATCGATGCCCATCGGCGCTTTCAGAACCCAAAAGTGGAAACCAGATGTTCGATTTCCCAGATCGCCTACTGCAGGTAGAAAGAATTATTAGCGACCGGAATCTCAGAACCAAATGTTAAATCCCTGACGAACATGCACCTCCATCCAACAAATGGGCAGTTCTTGGATGGTGTTCTGAAGGACATATACACTGGTACATCCAAGATGAAAACCCAAAATCTCACCGAGATGGCGGCGGGAGATGAGCAATGATGGAATGGCAGAAAGCAAGAAAGCTCTTCAAGGGAAATGAATACCCCAGGGGCACCATCGACAATAAACCCTACAACCTGCAGGCAACCCAAAACACCCTCCTACAAACCCAAGGAAACCCACAGACATCCTAATTCTCCAACCTCACCAGTCTCCAGTAACTCACCTGACCCGAAGTGATCATCAGCAAGATGCTTTAAAGTGTAATGAACTGGACATTATAAAGGCCAACTAGCCCAAAGAAGCCCAACCGAGTACAAGTCATTACACCACGGGGCCTCACGGACCACGACAGAGGCCCAGACACCTTCAAATCCCCTTGGAGCGAAGGGAAAATTTGAGGGGACGGAGAGAAGGTTTTTACGCGTGGAAAAGACATGGGCGGCATAAGTTCAGCTATATCCACCAATCCTTCGTGGGACCCCAAACTTCATCAACCAAAGGCCAAAGTGACCATTTACCCTGTCTTCATTAAGCGTAGAGCCAAAACAGAGTGACTTACCTGGGACACCAGGTGGGTCGAGGAACCATAAACCCCCTACAGGCCAAGGTGGATGCTATCCAAAAGTGGCCTGTCCCAAAGTCAAAGAAACAGGTCCAATCCTTCTTATGCTTGGCTGGGCATTACAGGCGATTTGTACCACACTACAGCCAAATCACTGCCCCACTGACCGACCTGACCAAAAAGACCCAGCCAAATGCAGTTAAGTGCTGTCATTTATATTACTTTATATAGCGTAATGGTTTTCCAGCAAAACTGAGTTGGGTGCTCCTCATTTAACAGTGTACTGCAAATATCCTGATTGAACTTTGCTCTAGTAGAATCCTGTAAATTACTTTTTTGTAAATTGATTGAATATTTTGGAACCTCATATCTAGCCTTAGTATTACGTGACCCTTTGAGTGTGCAGGCTTTTATTTTTATGGTCACATACACAGACTTCGCCCGTACAGTAATAAGTTATTACAGTCTTGCATTACAACAAATACGCAGTATATAATATACTGTACTTAATAAAAATCCAGAAATACAGGTTTTCAATATTACTGCTGGTCAGTTCTCTTTTGACAGTTTCCTAACAACCAATTAATATAAAGCTCCAGATGCCAGCATTTACCTGTGCAGATTCATCACAGAACTTCATTCATATTAATTTCCTGCACAATAGTTGCATAGCCCAATACACTACCATTCAGGTACCTTCTGTGAGTAAAGGGGTCACATTCTGCTCTGACTTAGCATGGCAAAGGCTTGACATATCTCCATTGCCTTCGAGATCAAAGTGTTCAAGCTTTCACTTCTATCTGCATAAACCTGGAATGACTCCATTGACTTAAGTTCCCACCATAACTATAGCTCATGCTAATATTTTGAATGTGCTGCAAATCCTGGTTTGGCAGCAAAAGGAGCTGGTGGAGGAATGAACTATTATCAGGTGATATCGTTTAAAAATACTACTGGTGTCACTACTGATTAAGTGAGCTTGGCAGTCTTCTAAAGAATGCATTAGATGCAAAGCTTCTAGAGAGCACCTGAGTCTCTACATATTCGCAGACGTTCTAGACTTTGCATAACTCATTCTATTATTGCAAAGAGAGCAAACAGCTTTGCAAGTTCCCAACAAAACTAAATTTAAAAGGTAATCCTCAGGTGCTCTGTCGAGTGAATTTTCATGTTACTATCCATTCACTTTTTCTTGGGTCCCTTCCGGGTCCAGATGAAGTGCAAATTGACTGAGGGCTGAGGAAACATTTTGAAGGAAATATTCTGAGCTGTTGGGTGGCAAACGGTTTGAAGCAATTTTAATTATATCTAATTTTGACATCAAAATAACTTTAAAGCACGTGTACTAAACTCCAAAACCATTTCAGCGTGATGTATTACTATAATGCAAGTCTGTGCTATCTCCCAAAATAATATCAAATAACAATAGCAAAGTGATTTCCATGCAAATTTTTAAGGGACCCTATAATGACCTCAAAGAAAGTGAAAATACTATGAATGCAAATTTCACTACCATTTTTAAAATGCCAAAGGGAATGAATTACAAACTGCTGTAAAATAATTAAGATTGTGACCTAAATCCCACAATATGAACATTAGAAAATATGTTAGTTCTGCCACAGCACGTGCACCTCACTCATGCTGTGTCTGGGCATTGCAACATGCATGTGATGTAAGGTAACTCACTTTTCTAAACTCCCCTAATAGATAACCATCTGTGCTGCACAAGGTACAGTGGCCAGTGTGGATGAGTTAAGAAAATTTCTATGGCTCAGTTTTTTGCTTTTGTACATCAGTCAGTACCATGATAAAATGTGTGTAGGTTTGTGTTTACATGTTACATTCCAATTCCTAAATAATATTGTACATTTTAGCAGCCCACTACTGTTCTATACACATTTTAACACAGGGCTTTCATCTGTTTCCTTTTAATCCTATAGACACGAATTCTAACCTGAAGTACCCTAAGTTGGTTTATTATGGTATGTTACATTTTTAATGACAGCGTCAAAGGTCATTTGTTTTGTAGCATAGATGAAATCAATAGCATTAGACAAAGCTAGAAGGAGAAATGCTCACAATTGGGATGAAGAATGCAAGAGGTAAGCAAGGTGGAGGAGGGGGAAAATAGATGAAAGGATGGAGAAGCAGAACAGAGTTCCTAGCAGACAATATGAATTTTGCCCTTACATATATCTACCAGATCTTGGGCAGAGGAGAATGAGGATGGAGCACTGCGGTTGACAAATCAAAGGTGGTGAAGAGACATTAGAAATTAGAGGTCTGCGTGTTGTGTGAATCAAGGGTTAATTATGAGGGAGATGGGTAGATTCCTAGGTAGACTGGCTGATACCCACCTAGATTCTCAATGGTTTTGGCCCATGTTTCTTATTGAAAAAAATGTGACTCATTGTCCTTTTTATATATTTTATTAAAGCTAATAAATAAAACCAAGAAAGCATATCACTAAAACTAAACTACTGTCAGTACTACTAACCTGAGAACTAAGCGATAGAATGATCAAATAAACAAGATAGCAGCAATACTGGAATGGAAGCAAAACATCAAATCAGATAAATCATACAATGAATCCTTCTAAATCCTAAACAGGAATCTTAAGAAGGGGCTGCACGTTTTTAGAATTTTACCAAAAGCAGTGAATTCAGATCTTAGCAGATGGAATATTTCACTACTGAAACCAGATTATTATTTAATGTCTACGCCACAATCTCAAAGCCAATGAAGGCTTCTTCTTTAGATTTACATTTTTATGTGGTGGCTAACTCATTCCTCCTACCTCCTCTGCCCTCCAACACAGCTTCATAGATTCCAAGGCCATTAACATTTGAACATTACGTGGTACAGGAAATCTGCACCACTTTCCAGCATCTACATCTGCCCTGATGACCACTAGATATGCTTAACATGTACTAGCAATACAATTTTTTCAGCTGATGGTACCCTAACATTAATACAACCCCTTTTAAAATCTGATAGACCAAATTGGTTGCAAACAAGACAATTTGTCAATTTTTATATTTTAAGAATTGAGTTCTAAGTCATGCAGCTTCTCTCTTTGGAAACATCCATCCTATAGGGTGAAAAGGTTACTTTAAAGCTTATCAAGATAAAATGCATTTAAAATACAAAATGTTTAGACAAGGTCTGTATTTTCATTTGTGCTAGTTCATCATATTTTCAAACAATGGGTGCCAAACTTTAGACACCCAAATAAACAGCTTGATTTTCAGAAGTGCTGAACACCTAGCAGATCCCATTAGGTTTGAGATGTGGGAAACCTGGGTTCAATTTCCCCCTCTTCCTGATGTAGAGAAGGGATTTGTGACATGGGTCACAAATCTTACAAATAACACAAAATTAGCCTTTCCAAGACAACCGAAGGCTGAGAGGAACTACCGAGGGATCTAACAGCCTGTGTTGTTTCCCCTTGTTTTTAATTTTTCTTTTCTAGATTAATGGCACATGGACAAGGCGCTGACTGTGCATCTTACCAATGCCCTACAGCTTGGGATAAGTTTAAATCAGCATCCCTGGACCTCACTTGGTAAGTGGTTTCCCATATTCACAGGTTTGAACTTTAAGACAATGACATGTATTGAGTGGTTTGTGTATTGCCCTTGATTATCATAGAAGGAAGTTTTCTTTAGAGGTTGAATGGGAAATAACTGCGGTACTTCAGATAACCATTGGATAAACAGTGACATTGAATTGTGACCACTATAGTGGTGCTACCTCTTTCGGCCGTAGCAGTTAGCCAAAAATTCAGGATCTTGCACATTGTTCCAGTTAGGAGGAGAAACTGATGGGATCAGGTACCTTTGATATAATCCTTATATATAAAGAATGCACACAGTCCTGTTTTCCTGAACATAGGAGGAACCAAACAGCAGGAGACAGTTGCTCCCAGCCTCCTGGTCCTTTTAACCAGCATCCAGCTCAAACCCCTCTATCTAGATATTTTTAGGACCATATGCTCAGTGCTTATTCAGGCTTTGTCTGTTACTCCCTTGCTGCCTTCTCTCCTCACACACACTTACCCAAAGCAGCACCCAGCATAGCCCTCTTCCCACCTAGTTCTAATTCCTGGATGGACTCTCATGTGCTAACGAGTACTGCTATGAAGGAGCTTAATTGTTTCCTACAATGGAAACAATGGTTACAGACACCAGCTTCAGTGATGTTCTGACAATCCACAGCAGTATAAATCAGTTACATCTCTACCTTGATATAACACTGTCCTCAGGAGCTGTCCTCTTGCTGCGCTATAGGTGAAACCGCATTATATCGAACTTGCTCTGATATGCTGTAGTGCACAGCCCCCTCCCTCCCCCCCCGGAGCGCTGCTTTACCGCGTTATATCCAAATTCATGTTATATTGGGTGGCGTTATAATGGGGTAGAGGTGTCCTTGTACTGATAGAGTTATAACTGAAAGAGAAGAGCAAAGCAAATTCCGAGGCCATTGCCTTGTTATATGAAATTTGACAAGCACAGACACACTGAGAATGAGAACTGAATTCAGATAGCATACTATTAAAGTATAACAACTTGTTAACATGATTTACAGGCTTTTTTTGAAACCAGATAGTTGAGTAGTTGAGTCATCAGTGACCCAGTGACAGAAGTTTTATGATCTGCAATTGCTGGATGTCAGCTTGGTATATTGTGTGGATTTGTTAATGCTCAGTTAGATGAGATCACCAATGTATATAATAGCTGACACCAAGTTTTTACACATGGCTTCTGCTGCTGTTTTCTAAACAAATTAAATATTGTCATTTGTGGGCTACATTTGTAATAAAATATAAGGGGTAAACCAGAAGCTAAGTGTGCTTGTAGCTTATTTTCAGTACATACTGAAATCTGAAGGCGGTTTATAGTGTCCCCATGGATTAGGATTTCTGTAAAAACAAGTGATATGATTTACTGCAATTTACTCAAATTTTATGCATGTCTGACTGCCCAGATATCACTCTTTATCAATTGAAATCAATGTAATTGCACCAAGATTAAAAATACATGAATTAATGCGATAGTGATTCAGGTCCTATGTTTCATATGAGTTACAACACAAGAATTTTCTGTGTTTTTGTTTACTGTTCCCATGATCCCACATGCTTTCAGTGCCAGGAGGCAGTACACACCGTGCTATCTCCTCCACAACAATCAATATCTGTAAATTACATAGCACAATTTCACACTCTGAGTCACCTTCTGTTGTTTGTTTTAGGATTGCTATAGTGAAATGAGCTAAAAAGGAACTTCTAAGGAGATATTTTATGTGCCTACCTTTGTCATTCTCAGTTCACTGGATAATCTTTTAAAAAACTTTAGCTGATGTATGATTTATTTAAAATTGCTAATATTTAACTTGATTTCTAAAATGCTCACATTCTGTTTCTGTTTGGCTCTATTTTCTTAATGGTTTTACACTGTATTTCTATTCTGACTACAAGCTAATAGCTGTTTTAAATATCAGGATAGCAAACTATATTTCACAAAACCTGGTATAAAATTCAAACCTTTAAATATGTATTTTATTTATTCCAATCTATGAAATAAAACTATAGGTGCCCAGAGCATTGGATAGGCCCCTACCTCATAACTTAATAAGTACAAAATAAAGAATGACATGCCCATAAATATATCTACCTTAGTCCCATCTGCTACCGCCTTACAGAAAAAAAGATGGGCCTTGTACCACATCCAGAAGACTGACAAATCTAGGCTCTGGCAGACCAAGGGGTGGAGCAAGTCTCAGAATTGAGGATACTTTTTGCTAGTGGAGCTTCTTCCCTCTGTTCCCAGAGCTCAAACTTGAGCATCTCTGCTGATCTCAGCTGGGGCAACCGGTCATTTGAGGGGAGGGGATGATTTCACAGTAAGCAGGTCCCACACCATTAAAGGGTACAAATAACTTGAATTGCAGCTGGATTTTATAGGGTTGTTAGGTGTCCAGTTTTCAGCCAAATACCCAGTCAAAAAGAGACCCTCCCCAGCCCAATGAAAATGAGCGAGTGAGTGAGGGTGGGGCAGAGCGAGCGACAGAGGAAGAGGGGATGGATTGAGCGGGGCAGGGCTTTGGAAAAGGGGCGGGGCAAGGGTTTTGATTTTGTTCGGTCAGAAAGCTGGCGACCCTACCTGGAAGATAATTGGAGCCAATGCAGATCCCAGAGTGGTGGTCTAACATGCTTCCAATGCACAGCTCTGCAGCATTCAACACTGGCTTCAGCTTCCAGATGGTCCTAAAGTATAGCTCCAGGACATTACAGCAATCCAGCATTGATATGACAAAGGCATGGCTAATTGTGGCGAAGTTTGCACTTGGAAGAAAAGGTCACACTTGTCTTACTAGGAACAGACAGATAATAGTACTCTTAGACACAGCTGCTACCGAACATCCAGGAGCAGCTCAGGATCTGACAACACCCTCATGTTTTGCACCTGTTTTAGAAATGGTGGTCACACTCCCTGTATGAGGGGCACTCCACTCTTTGGTCTGCCAGAGTTCCATGAACTCTTCTGGCTGCTTCTCTCAGCATAACAGCATTACCCAGGATCTCACCACAGCACTAGATAATTTGTTCCACAGCTCCCAGCTGGGTCTCAGGACAGAGACCTAAGGCAGAGTGTTGTTAGCAGCAATACTACTGCAATCTATGGCTCCTCACTAACACTCCTGGAAGCCTCATGCACATGAAATCAGAGATGACCATACCTAGCCCTTAAACCAACCCACAAGAGAGAGTTCTTAGGGCAGAATAACGACCTCCCCCAACTCTGAGTTTTGTGTAGAAAGATAAGGATGGATAGTGCAAGAGCTAGGACCTGCTAACAAGTTAAAAAAAATCTCATTGTCAACAGAATCGAAGGCTGCCAGCCAAGTAAAAGAATCAGTGTGGATACTTTATCTTCATCCACTGCTAGGAGGATATCATCCGCTAATGCAATCTGTGTAGTTTCTCTCCTATAACTAGGCTGATCAGAGTCATTTAATATAAAAAATGAATTAAGAACATTTTTCCAGCAATGCTGCGTAAGACTGACCTTCTCTTAAGGGAGGTTTGGAACTAAACAGGTTCATGGTGTCCGTAAAAACCTCCTTGAAAAACAAAAACAAAACTGTAAATGGAAATAGTAATTGAGAACAAGAAGTTCAAAAATACCTTTTTATCCATTTACGTCTTTCACTAAACATAAAATCTTAACCTTACATCTGTTCAAGATTTGACCCATTTATTTGAAGAACACTGAAATAGCATGGGAGATTTAATAAAACATGTTCTCAGACCCTTTAAAACAATATTTGGGAGTAATCCTCCTTCTGTGGCACTAAGGCAGGAAGATATATACAAAGCAGCTGAGCTCCAACATCACATTTGTAAGGTAAGTGTAATGTCTATTGTCCCTGCAATATGACAAAGATATTTAGAAAGGACTCCTATTCTGCAATCCTTCTCATGTTCAGCAGTGCCATAAACCAAAAGTGATACCTTTTAAACTGGAAAAAGTGCCTTGCAATATTTCAAATGCCAAACCAAATAAGAGATTGTGACACATCAGATGTTATCAATCAATTTGGCCTGCTGAAAGACAAATTTCCTTCTGTGCTAGAGCCTCAGGCTTCTTCCTAAAACTGAAGGCATACCAGGTAAGGCTAAAATGTAGGACCAATGACCCTTTTATTTAACCAATCATGAAAACCGAACAAAACTAACTAACAAAAATACCGCCTAGTGTAATAAGGTTTAAGATTCTGATTGTGCACTTATCTTTTATTTTCTTTGGTAACCCTCTCTGAACTTTTGTGCCTGCCACTTATCACTTAAAATCTATCTTTAGTTAATAAATATGATTTATATTTTACCTGAAACTGTGTGTTTTGGTTGAAGTACTTGGGAAATCGCAGCTCAGGTTACAGGGGCTAGTGTGTGTACTCTCATGACGGGGGAGGGGAGGACTGAGTAATGAGTTTACCTTGGTCAGGCTTCTGACCAAAGCCAGATGGTTCATTTCTGGGGTGCAAGGCTGTGGGCTTTGGAGATTTGCTGGTGCCTTTCTCTGTGTGATTTATGAGTAGCTCTGGGAGCATTCATGCAATCTAGCTCAGTGGGGGGCTCCACATGCTGTTGTGGTCAGTGATAACAGTGCGTGGAGGGGGTTTGCTGCTTGTCACTAGTAAAACATTGTGAAAGACAGCCCCAGCTGGAGAGTTAAGGGGGCACAGCGGTATCCCAGTTCCAGGTTGTAACCCAGGGATCCCATCACAAAGGCACTTTGGGTAAAATTCATCTCTGTGAAGGGAGATCGGTATAAGGACTAGTCACATCTCAAGTCCAACTTAAGCTTTATTTTGAGGACTTCAATGGAATTTAAGTTGTGGGGAGGCTGTGTGTGGTCCCTTTGTACAGGAGATGAATTTCAGCCTTCCTGCATTGTCTTTTTTGTGCTCAGTAAACTCCTGCTCAGTTTTAAACAGAGATGTTGTATGACTTCAGTAGATGCTAGCCCAATATTCATATTTGTGCATTCCTGCTCACTTTGTTACAAAGTGGCAGCGTATTGCATCTCACCCTCCCACTTCTAGCAGATTTTCCTATATATCATTTCCCTCCTGCGGGTAAAGAGACAAGGCATGTAATTGCTACATTGTCCAATCTTTTGCCAGTTGTTTTACAGGAAAACTAACAGGTCAGTGTTCCATGCCCTCTGGGATACCACCTAGATTTTTGACTTTCCTGTTTTCAAGAATATCTAAATTGTTCTCAAAGGCTTTTTAGTTAGCAATTAATAACGTGTCTCATACATTAATACAGAGCTCTTTAAATTAGCCACCTCTATCTATCACCTTAGGCAGCAGTGCAGGAAGAGGTCTTTTAACCACGAAGTCCTGGCACTGAGCTTTCTTGCCTCAGGCTCAGGCAATGCACACAACCCAATTATTCTCTAATCAAAACTGCTTTCTCCTTTATAACCATTTTACATTCCCCATCAACCTCTTCGATCTCAAAGCCCCAGGCATGCTATAGGCTTGCTAACCATGCCCCTCACCAGGAGGGCTGCTCAATATATATCAGACAGTAGAAGAGCAAGGTAGGGTGGACATATAGCAAGGTAGTGGATCTGGATGGACTGTGGTTCTTTGGGGGCAAACATGGTGCAATCTGAACTGTACTCTGAGGGGTGCTGTGGGGAGGGAAATGGGGCTCTGTGTGGGGACATGAAAGAGGAATGAAAGTCTGTGATGAAGTTAGGGGAAAAGGCACGGGAGTCATTGGGGCTCTCCAAGGAGGATTATGCATTAAAAACCTGGGAAATTCCCCCCACAAAAAAACACTTATAATTGTGAGTGACAATTGGTGGAACCTATAGCCAAGAAAATAAGTCTTTACTTTCCACAGACCACATCTTCAGCCTCATCCTCAATAGTCAGTGTGCAACTTTAATTCTGAACATACATATATAATGTATCACTGGATCCAATTCTGAAATTACTGCATGTAAACTAATAGCAATTTTTCATAATCATGAGCGGTGTTTCTCAAACTGGGGTCACCGCTTGTGTAGGGACAGCTCCTGGTGGGCCGGGCCAGTTTGTTTACCTGCTCTGTCCACAGGTCAGACCGATTGTGGCTCCCACTGGCCGCAGTTCGCCGCTGCAGGCCAATGAGAGCTGCTGGAAGCGGTGGCCAGTATGTCCCTCGGCCCGCGCCACTTCCAGCAGCTCCCATTGATCTGGAGCAGTGAACCGCAGCCTGTGGGAGCCGTGATTGGCCGGACTTGCGGATGGGGCAGGTAAACAAACTGGCCCAGCCCACCAGGGGCTTTCCCTACACAAGCGGTGACCCCAGTTTGAGAAACACTGATGTACAGCATAGATCACACATCCATGTAAACATTCCTAAACCTTACAGAAAAAAACATTGTAATCTGATACCATTCCTCTCATTGCTTACACTCAGGCCTGGCCTACACTATGCATTTAAACCGAATTTAGCAGCATTAAACTGATTTAACCCTGCACCCGTCCACACAATGAAGCCCTTTATATCGATATAAAGGGCTCTTTAAACCGATTTCTGTACTCCTCCCTGACAAGGGGAGTAGCACTAGAATCGTATTGCCAGTGTAATTAGGGTTAGTGTGCGGCAAATCGACAGTATTGGCCCCAGGGCGGTATCCACAGTGCCCATTGTACCGCTCTGGAAAGCGAATCTGAACTTGGATGCACTGGCCAAGTAGACAGGAAAGCCCGTGAACTTTTTGAATTTAATTTCTGTTTGCCCAGCTGGAGCTCTGATCAGATGGGTGGCGAAGCCAGTCCCAATTCAAAAGAGAGTTCCAGCAGGACCGTACGGGAGATACTGGATCTCATCGCTGTATGGGAGACAAATCTGTTCTATCAGAGTCCATTACAGAAGTTAAAAATGCCAAAGCATTGAAAAAATCTCCAGGCTAGATACGAGAGTCCAAGCACAGTGCTGTGTGACAAGTTGTATAGGAAAGCCAAAGAATCAAATGGACGCTCAGAGGGAGGGAGGGAGCGGGGACTGAGGACTCCAGCTATCACAGTCTCCAAAAAGCATTTGCATCTTGGCTGAGCTCCCAATGCCTGAAGGGTCAAAAATTTTTCCGGGGTTAAGGGTATATATGTTTGTCAATGTAAACCCTCCCGCCGCACCCCGCGCGAAGAAAAGTTGAAAAAAAATTTTCTCTCTTTTTCAGTGTCACCCATGTCTACTTATGCTGCTGATAGTACGGGGAAGTGCTGCAGCGGCGGAACACCAGCATCCCCTTCGGTGGCGAGACGGTACAAATATGACTGCTTCCATTCGTCGCATCAGCCCGTGAGTGCTCCTGGCTGGCTCAGTGAGGTCGGCCGGGTGCTAGGATAAAATGGGAATGAACTCCGCATATTCCCGGGCAGATGGTACAGAACGGCTGGTAACTGTTCTCATCATAGCAACTGGAGATCTAGCTCTATTCAGACCCACCTTATGTCTAAAGAAAAGATTCTGTACATGCCTGGAGACTATTATAGCAGCGGAGGCTGCACTCTCCCCCACACACACCTCTTTAATGTTTGGCTGGACTATCATAGCAGCTGGAGGTTCCTCGCCCTCTATTTTATCTCACTAAAAATCAGTGTTTCTTATTCCTGCATCTTTATTACTTATCACACAAATGAGGGGACACTGCCATGGTAGCCCAGGAGGGAAGCAATGGTAGGGTAGTTGCAGGGACTAGAATGGCATGGCAGGCTCATTATTTCGGCAGGATTCTGGGGCTCTGACACGGAGTGGCTGTGCTCTCTGGTTCTCATAACACTTGCCATATACTAGGCAGGACTGATCTATTTTTAGCCAAAACATAAAGAAGGGAATGACCGGGGAGTTCAACTCCATTTTTGTCAATGCGCCCTCGGATCCTCAGCAAAGGCCAAGCAGGAGCACATTGTCACGGCAGACTGTACAAAATGACTGATAACCATCACTCAATCGCAATTTACAAGGCAGAGTAGACGGGAACATAGGGAGGGTAAGCATCAGTATGCTCACGCATTGCTAAGGCAACTGAATGCTGCTGTGGTGCATTGGCAGTACGCGGGATCTGTGGGCGTCTGTCAGCAGCATCCAGTACGCATACAGTGACAGTGACAAAAGGCAAAATGGGCTCCATGGTTGCCATGCTATGGCGTCTGCCAGGGCAATCCAGGGAAAAAGGGCGCAAAATGATTGTCTGCCATTGCTTTCACGGAGGAAGGATTGAATGATGACATTTACCCAGAATCACCCGTGACACTGTTTTTGCATTGGGATCTCAACCCAGAATTCCAATGGGTGGGGGAGACTGCGAGAACTATGGGATAGCTACAGGATAGCTACCCACAGTGCAGCGCTCCGGAAATTGACACTAGCCTCGGTACACGGATGCACACTGCCAAATTAATGTGCTTAGTGTGGCCACGTGCACTCGACTTTATACAATCTGTTTTACAAAACAAGTTTATGTAAAATGAGAATAATCCCATAGTGTAGACATACCTTCAGCAATACAAAACCATGGACAAACCTACATACAATGTAATTTAAGAAAGCCAGTGTCGCTATAGATCAGGGTGGAGAAAAGTTAGATCTTTTTATTTCAATCAGATTTTTGTAATTTATATTAAATACAGGTTTACTTTTTTAAAGAAACCTATTTAAAATTAAGTTTGAAAATGTCAAACTATGTAAAGGCCTAAACGTATAGTCTATTAAAATAATTTAAATACAAAAATATAAGTAGTACATATTTTTTACCATGTTTTAAAGAAAGTAAAGCCACTGAACAGGTGGAAGTCTGTGCTAAGCATCTGGAATCAGTTTGCTGAAGTGCTAAATCAGATTTTGACAGCAGTAGTCTCTTGTATAGGTGTGGAGAGAATATTTTCTTCATTTCAGTTTATTCAACTAGTTCAATTCATTTTCAAGTTCATGAAACAAATTGGGAGGCGAAAAAGTAGGAAAGCTTGTTTTCCTCTTCCAATCTATGAATAAAAACTAGGTGTTAGAAGATGAAGTTTACTAGTTCTAAAATCCTGAAGGACAGTGACCAAAAATAATCTGTTCAATTGGCTAATTAAAGATAATACTTGCTTTGTTCAATAAGTTAGCTAGTTGTAAATGAAAAACAAGTTTAAATTAACTTTTTGATAAGGTTTTTTCCCTTATGTTTCCAGCACATTTAAGGTAGCTTTATTTAATAATAATAAAAATAATTAATAATAATAAAATACTTTTTATACATTTTACTTGACTTTCCATCCAAACAGAGCATGACACAACTCACAAGTAAAAGAACTGATCATGATCAAGTAAAGAAGAAATGCATCATCACCCATTTTCTAAAATAATAAATGTAAAAATAATCTGATAAATGTACATAATTGCTTCAATAAATGTGTATTGATATGGTGTATTCTTCTGGTTAACAAAAAGAAACACCAAATTTTGTGTAAAGGCTATATTTAGTTGCAAATCAGCATTTTTAATGGTCATGAACCAATGAGAATTAACTTTCTTTAGGAAAGTAAATAAATAATGCAAGCGCAAAATGCGATTAAAATTGATTATTGAATTTGTTTCCTACTTGCAGATTAAAATCATAATTAACATCAGTGATTTAAATCAATCCACTCTTCTCTAGATCATCAAAACACGTGTGCATATAATTGTTAAACATGGTCAGCAATCACATGTACCCCTGGATTGTTCAGTATGAGGACTGACTTGGGTTGTGAAAGGAAGGTAATCAAGGCTTAGAAAAGGAGCAGTGGTAGCCATGTTGTATGTCTTAACTGTATTGCCCTAACCAGCAGACTTACTGAAAAATTAAATCTTGACTCAAGGTGGATACTGTAAGTTTGGAGAGGATGCGCTATATCCTTCATTCATAAGAGGATGTTAATTTTTTAATCAAAGGCCAATTTGATGAAAAATGTCTTTCTGACCAAACCAAATGTTTTTTGCAGAAATTTTTCATTTTAGTTGAATTTTTCCATTTTTTCAGTGAAAATATTTTAGTTCCTTCTCTCATCCTTCTCTACTTTTTTTCTCTTTCTCCTCCCCTTTCATCCCTCTCATTTCAAGGTGGAGGGGAAAGAGAGAGAAGGAGGGGGGAAATTACAGCTGAATTTTTTTTGTGTTCAGTTTTTGAAAAGCCAGACAGGTTGAAGAAAATGAAAATGTTTTGTTTCTCTTGAAACTTTTTGTGGAAGATGTATAGTAATTTTTGAATACAGAACAGAATACAAAAAATGTATTCCTGACTTTAAGCGTGAAACACGAATCAGTCTTAACTGTGGAGGCTAGAATCCATACAGCCTCCCTTGACTAATTTCCTTTCTAATTTTATGCATCTCTCCTTGTTTATTCATAAATGTTAAGCCCAGAGGGGACTATTGTGCTCATCTTGTCTGACCTCTTGGTAACACAAGCCAAAGAACCTCAGTCAGTAGTTTCTGCATCAAGCCCATAACTTTTGCTTGAGCAATAGTGCACCAGTTGGAGAGAGATTTACTTTTGGTTCAAAGACTTCAATGTTCTGAAGCTAATAAAGCTTCTTTATACTGCTGAGTGGAGTTTATCTGTTTAGCCTTTTCCTGCTCTGGTTTGCCCTCCCTTTCTAAATCATATCCTTAGTTTGATCATTCAGATGGCGTGATATGGACATTTCCTCATCCTCCCTTGAGCTAACAGTTTCACTCTCTAAATACTGCAAAATATATTTGATAAACCTCTGCAGCTGGGACAATAGGATGACTCAGACTTTGTCTGTGAAAGTTTTTCTAAGATATAGGAGTAGTGTTCTCTTGAAGTACCTTAGTTTGTACAGAACACATGACTTGGCTGTGGCTGTGGAACAGCAATTAACTAAGCAAGGCTGAGCCTTATACAAAGAAAAAGCAATTAGCGTGGCTGCCGCCCCCACCGTAATGCATCAAGGTTCCCAGACACTTAACTATTCCCTCCCTAGCCTCAGCCCGCTGTCACAGAGAGGTGTACCTCATTGTCCCTGAAAGTCAGATACCACTTCACACAACTACTGGCCTTGTCAGTGCCAGGTCCCCACCATACCCTTTTGTGCAGTACTTCAGAGCAATTTACAATCAGTCCCAGGACAAGGTACTAGGTTGACCAGATGTCCTGAGTTTATAGGGACAGTCCCGATATTTGGGGCTTTTTCTTGCATGGGCACCTATTACCCCCTACACTCTGTCCCAATTTTTCATACTTGCTCTCTGGTCACCCTACAAGGTACTGACTCTGCCCTATGTCTCTTTACTCTGATGACCAAATCAACCCCTTGCAAATCATATTCACTGAGGTGTACAGTAACCATTTCAGGTGGTTGCTTCCTGGCTGCCAAAGAGCGTAAGAGGGGCAGCAGCTGGCCTCAGAGCATGCCCCTCCTGCCAGGCTATCTCAGCATTGCCTCGCCATCAAGGCCCAGCTGAGAACCTTCAGGTGCCCTGGCTGCCCCTTATAGGCCCAGTGCACAATACCATGCCCACAGATCCAAACATGTTCCCTTGCTCCCCAGAGCAAGCACTGCCATCCATCCAACACAGAGATGTCTCAACTCTGAGACCCAAGAATTGGTTTTCCCAGAGGAACTGACCAATCTGTGAGCCAAAAGCATAATATTACAGCCAAGCACCCAGTCACCAACTCCTATGACCCATATAAACCACATATAAACCGTGGAATTATCCTCCCTAACTGGGCCCTCCATACCCTTCTATGCGTCTGGTCCCACCATTGAGAGGCATAACTCATTGGAGTCTGTTAGGTATTAAAAAAAATTTGGTGGTGTTTAACATGTTCGATTAGGTATTTTAATCATGTATTTTTGAAGTAACGTTAAGTAAATCACTGGCTTCAATAGAATTTAATATGGAGTATATGAACTATGACTCTTGGACTCCATCTTAGTAAGCAAAATTGTTTACAAATTAGATTCTGGAGTCCTCTGTCTCAAACCTGACTAAACCGGCTTTTCCCACCTTAGAAATTATATATAATCTTGCTCAGAGCCTGCACAGGGCTGTCCATTCCAGTGGCAGTGTGTTCACAGTTGGGTCTTCCTAACGCTCCAGAGCTAGAGAGAAGAGTACCATCTATCTGGCAGCCAAGTTGAGGAAGGAGAGGCCTGTCATCACTATCCCTGCCACAACAAACTGAATCCATTTTGCCTGTGGAGGGTCTTGCTTTCCTGGTGTCCATCATCCCAGAGGGCCTTCAATGACTCAGACATAGGTTAGGGGTTTGTTATTGAAGTGGATGGGTAAGATTCTGTGGCCTGCACTGAAGAGGTCAGACTAGATGATCATAATGGCCCTTCTGACCTTAAAGTCTATGAGTCTATGACTCCCCAGTAGTCCTCCTTGAAGGCTCTAAATCAGCCAGAGAATAGAAGGTCCTGGGCTTTGCACCTGTGTGCTGTGTCCACTGTGCCTAAATCATAGGAAAGGTTTCTGTATTGGGGTTTCATTTATCCTTTTTCTGAATGCTAAGGGAGGTTTTGTGGGTTTCAGCTTCAAGCTTCTAAAGCCAGTCACTGAATAACTGTATGGTTAAGTTTGTGTTTCTTCCTCTCCATTTCCCCCATTTTCTGTACCTTTACCCTTAATACATTTATCTTTGTTTGTACCATATTACCTTGTCTTTTCTTCATTTTTATTACATCACACAGGGAAGAAAGGACACCCTTATTGGAAGCTAAATCCACCAGTGACAGACATGGAAGGGAGCTGAGTCTGCTCTTCTGAGAAAAGGGGCTTTTCTTTTCTATTTTTTCCCCTACCATTTCTCAAGTATTTTCTCTTGGAAGTGTTATCTTACCCCCCTTGGGGTAACAGGTCCTAGTCCAAGCTGTGATGTGGATGTAACCACTCCAGTTCTGAACAAATGAGATCCCACTTCACCAGAGGAGTGTCTACAATTTGTGCTCTTTGACATCACGATGAATTGAAATTTCCTTTCCCAAGGCAATCTTTTTTCTCACAAGGAAAGCGGGTCTGGCACCAGCAGTGTTCACACTAGGCCAGTCTGTACTGCTTTGAGAGGACCAATCCAAATCCTCAAATCTTTGTAGCACTATGACATACCTTACCAGCCTTTTATTGGTGTTTTGACATCCTGAGTGTCAGGGGGTCAGGTCTTCCCCATGCTGCAGATTCCAAAACCCTCTTTAAATTCTCCCTTACTTATCCCTTATTAACCTTGATAGAGAGAGCCCCTCCAATAGCCCAAGTAAAACCTGTTAACAGGGTTCTGGTAACCAGATAGCCTCATGTAAAATGTGCTGCTTGATAAATGACCCGCAGGAGCAAATGATGCCAGCCCTCAGTGCACCCATGATGGCACCACGTGGAGAGCTGTCTGTTTTTTACTTTACTTCTCATGCGTCTTCCAAATCAAATTTGTACTACTTACCCTGGTGGGAACCCAGACCAAGATGTTCTCAATGCATCTGAATCAGCTTCCAGGTCCAACTCTGTCATGCAATCCTCCCTTCAAGGAAACGCTACGGCATTGATTCAAGAACTGTCCAACACTCAATAAATCCTCTTTTTCTTAATTTTTCCAGTAATAATAAATTGGGTACTACCTAGGGTATGGAACTGAGGAAGGCCAACCTTGTAGCTCATAAAAAGTAATCTACTTTGGATGCCCCAGCCCTCTTAGCCAAGGGATTCTTTGTATTTCTTTTTCTGGCAATCCTCCTAACCTACCTGTCAATCTACCATGAAGTCAACTGATTTATATCTCCTCTTGAATCCATCTTTGTCAAATGAAGTTTTTTTTCCAGGGAGTCCGTCTCCTTTAAGTCACAAATCTGATTTGTGTCCCATTATCCTCTCTGACATGGTACTGCTCCTTTGGAGGCTGAGTGCAATCATGAGCATCTCATGGTCTTTGCCTATGAAAATAACTTGACACCGTAATAGGGAGTAGCTGGAAAGCTGTTTTCTGAAAATATTGCTTGTAATCTGCTAGCCCTCCCATGTTTCCAGCAGGGCATAAGAAGAAGAGAGATCATTAGTCTAGGTCTTTCCCATCAATCACTAATGCCCTCGTATGATGGTAGTGCCTCCTGCTGGGGTGGCATAGAAAGCACTCTCCTGACAACTGGTGGGGGTCAGGACAGGCTGGCCACCTGCAAAGCCATTCTTAATCTAGCAGCAAGGGACAGATTTTTCTCATAGCCCTGCCTCTGTGTGGGCTGTGAGTCAGGGTGCCTTAACTAAAGAGTCTCCCAATATCCTCTGCCACTCTCTGTTATAGGCAGCAGCATCATGGGTGCTTTATATGTATCTTGGGCTTGTCTCACCATAGGGTAGGAATCCTACACAGTACTTCTTAAACGCCTCCCTTTCTCTACCTTCAGTTGGGTTCTTAGCCACAGCAACACTCAGCTGTGCCCCAGTTTCGCCAGTAGGGGAAGGGAGTGGGCTAGCCCCTAAGCCTGGCCTAAGTGGATTTGGGCAGGCTTCCTTCCACCTCCCGCCACAGATCATACGAAGAGGGCTATAACAAGAAGGGCAAGGCTTATATATCTTCTACTGGGTGCACAGGGACCAATGGCTTAACCGAGTCATACAAATCTGCCTACCCATTCAGGTTATGGTTTTCCCCCTTTCAACCTTGGGGGCCACTATCTCTTTTTTTCCTGCAATTTCAGGCAAAAAGGTTGAGGTTGTAGGGAGTATATTCTAGTCCTGAACTAGGTGCCTACAGCTGTGCATAACCCAGACAATAACAAATGACTTTTCTTAGAGAACAACAGAAAAGGAGCCAAAAGACAGTCACTCTTCAATCTGCATTACTAACATTCTCCTCCTGCCATCCCCTCAAACCTCCTAGCACAACAAAATGTTTGCTCCCACAAGAAGACCAAAATCAGACATGAAAGGAATTTTATTTCTACACTTTAAGCAGAATTGCAGAAAAAAAATAATCACATCCAACCTTGATGGCTGAGGTTGTCTGCACAACTGCACCTGTCAACCTCACCTGCCTTTTGTTCTTTCAGGCCTCAAGCAAAAAGTCTTTCCTTCTCAGGCTGGAACATTCAACCTGCTCAGGGACCCTGGTTCCAAACTCTCCTATACTGAAACTGCAGGGAGGTTCAACCCGAACCTCCAGGCTCTACACATACTACCTTTAAACTTCAAGGATGAGTGTCTGTGTTGCCTCTCAGAGTCCAGGGGAGAAGATGATAAGCTTTAAGCTGCCTTTTGCACCCTCCTGACTGAGGGCTGAATATCTTTCTTATTGTAGATATTGTTAATAGTGATAAAAACTATAGAAAAGAAATGGACGCTGTCCCTTTAAGTATAGCATGGGGCACAGTGTGTGAGCTGCTGCAGGGGCTAGAGTGTTCAGAGCCTAGCGCATGCTGCTGTGAGAAGAGGCTGGCCTGCAGCTGTGTGCTGGGGAGGTCTCTGTATGCAAGAAGCTGCTAAAACAAGAGGTTTGACTCAGAGAATAAAAATGGTTCTTTGAAAAACTGTGCCCTGTGAGTAAGGGCGCAGCAATCCATCTGGAGGTCACTCCGAAATTATTTGGTCTGGGCCTTTTTGAAGGAGTGCAGTTGAGCAGCCACAAAATGGAGACTGAAAATGTGCTGCTTGAGACAGAAAACTGTCTGCCTCCAAGCAGAGCAGGAGCTCCTGACTGTGACTGAATGGCTGCAAACTTCAGGGGATGATCAAAGAAATGTAAGGGGCAAAATCTGCAGAGGTTTGATCAAGTATATTCTGCAGCATTTAGAGAGTGAAACTGTTAGCTCAAGGGAGGATGAGGAAATGTCCATATTACTCCATCTGAATGATCAAACTAAGGATATGATTTAGAAAGGGAAGGGCAAACCAGAGCAGGAAAAGGCTAAACAGATAAACTCCACTCGGCAGTATAAAGAAGCTTTATTAGTTTGTCAGAACATGGAACAAGTAGTGCTGCAGCAACAAAAGACAACAGGGCAATTTAGAGCTAAACTGGTGAAAACTGAATCTGCAGCCTACTGAAATTAAAGTAATAAGGGAACAGCGTCAGATCAGTCAAAACCTGCTATCAGTATTTAGGAAAGATTTCAGAATTACAGGACAGACTGGTGATTTCACACAAGAAGACAAATTGAAATGGATTAAATGAAGGTTATCCATTGTTAGAAAATACAGAAGGTGAAATTTATGCAGCCAACTCAAGATTAAATCTCCAAAGTTACTTGGAGGGCAAAAGTGAGCTTCACGTTGCCCAAACTAAGGCAGATCCTAGAAACAAATTGGAAAGAAGAAAATGCCACTGATCTCTGTCAGAAATTAACTAAGGCAGTTCAAGAACCCAAAAGAGATTCTACTGGATTTTCTGGAGCGTGCAGTGGATCTTTGTCAAAAAATTAACTTTGCATCAGAGAAGAAGACACTCTTGCACTAAGATATCAACCTGAATTGGTGCAAAGTCAGTTTCTACAGTCTCTTTGGAGTGGGCTGCAAAATTAGAATATTATAGCTGATTTAAAACAGAATTTACAGGATGTCATAAGTAGCTAGGTAAGGTAAGGGTTAATTTTCTTTTACTGTAAAGGGTTTACAAAGGGAACCAAACACCTGACCAGAGGACCAATCAGGAAACAGGATTTTCAAAAGTAAGGGTGGGAACCTCTGGAGGTTTTTGGCTTTGTTCT
>NC_133771.1:57153998-57166475 GCF_003597395.2 Chelonoidis abingdonii | reverse complement strand
GATAGGACAGACTTTTCTTCTGGGCTGAGTGTGTAGTTGAATAGATTGACGATATTGCTGGGTGGGTTAGGGGTACCACGGTTGTGGCCCCATGTGGCAGGCAGGAGTTTAGACAGCTTACAGTCTTTTTTCCTTTGTAGAGAGGTGAAGTGAGTAACATAGATCTCCTGTCTTATTTTAGTGAAGTCCGTTTTTATGGAAGTTTGGTTATTAATGAGAGTCTCCAGGTTGAAGAGCTCTTTTTTGATGTTTTCCTGTTTGCTGTATAGGATGCTCATCAGATGGTTCCTCAGTTTCTTTGATAGAGTATGGCATAATCTCTCACTGTGGTCTGTGTAGTATGTAGATAGCAGTGGATTTTTTACCTTTAGTCCATTTGGTATAATGTCCATCCGTTTGCATTTGGAAAGGAAAATGGTATCTGTCTGTATTTGTGCAAGTTTTCACACCTCAGCTGCTAGAACAGGGCCTCATCCTCCCTGATTGAACTAACCTCGTTATCTCTAGCTTGCTTGCTAGCATATATATACCTTCCCCTGGATATTTCCACTACATGCATCTGACGAAGTGGGTATTCACCCACGAAAGCTCATGCTCCAAAACGTCTGTTAGTCTATAAGGTGCCACAGGACTCTTTGCTGCTTTTACAAATTTATTAGCTAATCAGGTAGAACAGAACAGTGAAGCAATCTGACAACCAGCAATTTTAATGGCTGCTTTCACAAAGACCGAGTTATTGAAAGACCTCTAGTAATTCCCCAGATTTTGCAAACCAGAAAGGACAAGCACCAAAGAGTTACCAGAGATGCTGCCAATGGGAAAACTCAGCTAGATATGATCACTGCTACAAGTGTGGTAGCTGTGAAAGATGGGCAGTGTCAGCAACTGGAAAATGAGAGGTGCATGACCAGGGACCAGGAGTGATGAGCCCAAAATGAAAGTCCCAATACACTTGCTCCTTTTGCCAAAAGAAGGGAAATGAAGAACATTCTCTTCAGTGTTCCAGGTGCCTTTGGGAACTGCATTGTTCAAGGAATTGTCAAATACAGCACTGGTGGAAACCTAAAACTAATTGCCAAACCCTGGAGAACAGCAGTAAGTACCCAATCTGTGGGTCATCAGATCTGTAATGGAAGGGCTCCTAGACAGCAAAGAAAAGTTGCCAAGTAGGTTGGAAAAATGGTGTTTAGTGTGGTATTATATCAATGACAGGAAAGTAACAGCATTATGAGATACAGCTGTAGGGTTGCCAGCAATCCCTTATTTTTTCATCTCTGTACAACAAGATTGGGAGTTGCAAAGTGCTGCAAAGAGCAGCAAGAAATACCCATGGCAAACATAGGTGTTGGAACTAGGGATGCTGTGGGTGCTGCTGCACCCCCTGGCTGGAAGTGGTCTCCATCGTATACAGCATTTACAGTTTGCTGCAGTGGCTCTCAGCACTCCCACTATACAAATTGTTCCAGTCCTCCTGCCAGGGCTGGCTCCAGGCACAAGCATTCCAAGCTAGTGCTTGGGGCGGCAATCTGCAAAGGGTGGCAGTTTGTGTGTTTCTCCAAGCAGCGTGCCAAATTGCCACTGCGGGCGGCAGGGGCAGTCCATGTGCCCTTAGGGTAGCACGTGTGTTTCTGCAGTTGCGGCAGTTCGGCAGCAGCTTCTATGTTCGGCTGTCTGCGGCGGCGCAGCTTCTGTCCTCCGGCTGAAGACAGAAGCTGCCTCTGAATTGCCGCCACTGCGGAAACACGCTTGCCGCCCTAACGGCACACGGACTGCCCCCACCGCCAGCGGCAGCAATTCAGCGCGCTACTTGGGGCGACAAAAACAGTAGAGCCAGCCCTGGCCCCTGTTGATGGATGTATGTGAGTACTGCTTATTATTAATTAGCAGTAATAATTAATTGTTGTTAATGATAATATTGGGAGGTGGGGTGGAGTGCTTAGAAAACAACCCTAAGGTGCCCAGATATCAATGATTAATAAAAAAATGGAAAGAGGGGGCCATCTCCCAGAGCAGGACGCAAGACTCATTGAAGAGGTGTTAGATACTGAAGGCAGACTAGCTTTAAAAGCAGTGAATGGCACTGAAGTTCCTTATGAAAGCAGCCATTAATCATTTCCCTGCCATTGTGGGGACCTAGGGCATTGGTCCCTCCTATTTCTCTGCCTGTGACACCTAATAGTCTAATCTCTGTGGGGTGTAATACTTTGGTTCAGTTGTTGGGTTTGGTGTGCAGGTGCTGGGTGGGAGGCCAGACCACATGATCTAGTGGTCCCTTTTGGCCTTGAACTCTGATGCTATAAAAGTTGGCTTGAATTAGAATTCTGCTTATCACCCACTGCCAATCATGCCATTAAGATACATGTACTTATACTAGTGAGGTGTGGGGAGATGGAGCGAACTGTAATGATCTGCCTCATGCCACATCTTCTGTGGCTCGGCCCTCCGGCTAAGTCACATAAAGTTCAGTCCTGATCTGGGAGTAACAACAAAGTCCCACTGAAAGTTCACAAAACTTCTCAATGCAAAAAAGCCTTCAGCCCCCCAACCGCTTGGGATATTCGTCAGTCCAATCTTTGGGGTGAGTCTACAGCCCTACTCTGGGCTCATTACTCCTTCCATTGGGCTTGCATGCCCCTTCCTCAGCCGTGGTAGGGAAACACAGGCTTAGCCTTTGGTCCAGGTTCCTACCCCAGGACCATGTATTAGGTCAGCTTCTTCTTCAGACATGCTGCTGTTTCCCTGGACCATTTCTTACCACTAATCACCTCGTGCTTTATCCCTACAGCCAATGCTTAACACAGCCTGCCTTTGCTTCCCAGGCCTCTCTGGCTTCTTCATAAGTCCTCCCAGCTACTCCTTTCTCTGATGAACTAATCACTCTTCCACCCTTCTTGGGCTCCACTAGAATTCTTTCACTGACCGTATTTAGAGTCTTCCCTGTACGAGTGTAACCTACTCCCTGTGGTTTGTCCTACCTGGGTTCTTGCTGGTTTAAACCCTGTGTCTGGGCTCCCCCACCAAAGGAGCCTGGTCTGCTCTCAGTGGGTGTCTTTGTGCAGGACAATCCTGCCTCATCTGCAATATTTCCCTCTACTGAGTTCCCTCTGGTTCCTTGTAATGTCCAAGTGCCTAGTGACCTTTATCCAGCTCCCCCATTTCTGGCCTGTGTCAATCACAGGTGCACTGATTGGCTCTAACACCTTGTCTAACAGGTGATGGGACTAAGCTCCATCATGTTGTGCAACTCTTAACCTCAGCTCTTCATATAGAGGTAATTGTGCAAAGCCTACAGTTAATTTAATACAATAGAAGGGCAAAAAGGCAGAGGATATTTGCACAGTCAAGAAAGAAGCAAGAGTTCTCACTGTTCCCAAAAGGGCAAGCAGTTGAAGTGATGTGTATAGCAAAAGCGAACGGCACAGAAAGCAGTACCATGGTACTATTTATTCCAAATGAAACAGCACCACAGCCTGAAGATCTGGAGATTACAGAACACCAAATGTGTTTTCCCAAAGCAAACTCTCAGATGTGAGTAAATACCAGGAATATCACTAAACATGTTATCATCTTAAAGAGGAGAACCATAATAGGATGATTACAGCAGGTCAGTGCTATCTGCCCTACCCAATTACCACAGAAGCCAGAAAGTGAGTCCCCATTGAAAGGAAATGAACATTGTAATAACCGATCAACAATGCAGGCTGAGTATAAAGATGTATCACAAAGCCCTAGTGAAAGATGGGCTCCCCCTGTCAGCTTGCGATACCTTTCAGAGGTGGAACAAGAAGAAGTCACAGAGATGCTGCAAAAGAATGAAGTGGGATTCAGATGTAGGGTGTACTGAAATTTTGGAAATGAACATGAAGCTGGCTGACAAGGTTCCTGTCCAGAAAACATAATGTCACTCCCTGACCATTGTACAATGAACTAAAGAGCTGCATAAAAGATCTTCTTGCCAGAGAGTGGATAAAAAAATGTAAGTCACCATATTTCCCACCTGTGGTTTGTCTCTGTCATAAACAGATAGCTAAGGGTTAATGTCTATTTCACCTGCAAAGGGGTAACCAAACACCTGACCAGAGGACCAATCAGGAAACAAGATTTTTCAAATCTCAAGGGACAAGGAAGGAACTTCTGGGGTGGTGTCTTTGTGTTTGTTGCTCTCGGCTCTGAGAGTGAACTCTCTCTCTTCAAGCTTTTTCTAATCTTCTGTTTCCAAGTTGTAAGTACAAAGGTAGAAAGACAGTTAAGCTGCTATTGTTTTTTTTGTATTTACATGTGTGGTAGTTTGCTGGAATGTTTTACAAATTGTATTTCTTTTTGGATAAGGCTGTTTATTCATTTTGTTTCTTTTAAGCAATAGCCCTGTGTATGTCAACCTTGATACAGAGATCATTGTTATGTCTTTTTCCTTTCTTTTTATATAAATCTTTCTTTTAAGACCTGTTGGATTTTTTCCTAGTTAGAACTCACCAGGGAATTGTGGGGAGAAAGGAAACAGGTGGGGAGGGAAATCTCTTTGTGTCAGAGTTGCAAAGCTTACCTTTGCAGGGACTCTGACTTGAGGGTGAAAGAACTTGATCTCTCTGTGTTTGCATTTCAAAGACTGAAACGGTATCTCCTAGTGTACCCAGGCGGGAAGTTCTGGGATGGAGGTAAAGAGGGGGAAGGGAAGTGGGTTATTTCCCTTTGTCGTAAGACTCAGGGCATCTGAGTCTTGGGGTCCCCCAGGGAAGGTTTGGGGAGACCAGAGGGTGCCAGAGACTGGAAATCTGGCTGGTGGCAGCGCTATCAGATCTAAGCTGGTAATTAAGCTTAGAGAAATTTATGCTAGGCACCCACATTTTGGACGCTAAGGTTCAGAATTGGAATTTATGCTTATAACAGTGTCACAAAGAGAAATGGAACATTTTGACTAGGCATAGACTACAGAGTTAAATAGACCAAAAAAACCCAAACAAACAACTATTACTGATGGACATCCTACCCAGAATTAAGAGATCCTCAATAATTTAGGCGGCAATTGATAGTTCTCTGTCCTTGATCAAGGTAAAGCTTATTATCAGGTTTTTATAAGTGAGGAAAATGCACACCAGATTGCCTTCATCACACCCTGGGAATTATATGGATGGTTTGCATTACTCATAGATTCAGTAATGCCCCTGCAGAATTCCAGCACTGAATGGAAGAATACCTGGAAGATGAGAGATGAAATATGCATACCCTACTCACCTTGATGTGCTTGTCTGCAGCAAGGGTTTCATGGATCATGTAGACTATGCTAGGAAAGTTCTCAAAAGTCAAAAGAAAAGTAGTAACAAATTATGCCCAAGTACCTGTGATTTGTTCAAGTACGAGGTGCACTATTGTACAAAGATAGTGTCAGTTGAGGGGTCTAAAATGAACCCAAAAGATGTACAATCTTTGAAAGAAAGCACTCCTTCCATGGTAAGGGAAGTAAAATTTGGTTGGGTTCCTTAGCTGTCACAGGGTATTTATACAGGATTTTGAGGGTTGGAAAACCATAGTGTGATATCCTTTCCAATCCCAAATATCCTTGCTTCAAAAAGAAAAAAGATGTCAAGGGAACAGGACAGTTACCTGTCAACAAACCAGTGGTATGGCCAGAACTATATTGAGGAATTTTAGAACAACAGATTCATAGTCTGTCCATTTCTCTGATTATGGCCTACCTAGATTTCTAGAAACCATTCAGTTTGTGTACTGATGCCTCAAATGAGGGCGTTGGGTCAATCTTGTACCAGCATCAAGAAAGAAATCTCTGGATGATTGCTTCTGCATCCACAACTCTGACACCTGTATAGAAGAACTACCACTTACAGTCTTGGAAACTGGAGTTTCCAGCTCTGAAGTGGGCTATATCAGAAAGGTTCAGAGATTACCTCTTCTATTCACCTTCATTTACACTCTGCAGTGGCAATCCACTGACATGTGATGACACTGGCTGAACTAAACGCTGCTAGTCATAGGTGGGGTTCAGGAGCTTTTAGATTTCAACTTCACCACAAAATACCATCATGAGACTGTGAACACTGATGCGGACAATTTATCCAGGGAACCTTTAAATATGGAAGCACACATGAAAGAATGCACACATGGTTGTAATCCTGGGAGCATTCCAGAATTATTCAAGCTGTGAAAATCCAAAATGAGGGTGATGTGGAGTGGGTTTTGGCAACTATGCCAAATCTATGTACTCCACAAGCAAACAAATACAACATATTGAACCCCATAGCTTAAAAATTATGTCCTGATGAGTTAAAACCCCATTCTTCAAATACTCTCTGCTATGCAGTCAGTGCAATTATTATTACTATCACTATCATTTATTTGTATTACCATAACTCCTAGGAGCCCTTGTCATGGACCCTGTTGTGCTGAGTGTTGTACGGACACAGAACAAGAAGATAATCTCTGCCCTAGAGTGCTTACAGTCTAAGTAAGAGCTTACAATCCAGTGACAACTATCTTTCTTCCAGGCTGGAGTGGGGTTTACTGCACGGGTAGTTCCCCAGAAGAGAGACTTATAACATTGGAGGTTAGGAGATGGGTCCACAAATTAGAAGCTGGGTGTCATGTATTTTATTTACATGCTATGTTTCCGGGCTTCTACTAGCAGGTCAGGCTTCTGTACCAGATCTGGCTACAGAGAGCTTTCTTCCCAGAATGATACACACCAGATGTGTTCACTGTAAGATACTTTATTATTCTGCAAGGGGTGGCTGAGGTTAGCTGAAATAAGGTTTGTTGCACACAGTGCCACCTAGTGGCTGAACACAATACATTATGCATTCCATTCCGTTTGGAACTCAGCCTACATACGTGTCTTTCTCAACACAGCAATATTTTAACATTACTCTTATGTGTTATTTTCAAACCAATTCTGTTTTCCATGTTGTGTGCCTGTCCTCTGCTCTTACACTTCAATTTCACTGTCATTTGGAATCTGATATAAAGAAAGAGGCCTGAACCAAAACTCTAGGTCTGAACACCCTCAAACAGTGGGGCTTTAAATCTCAGTATTGCTAACTCCAAGTATTTCAAAATCACGAGTCAGGCCTTCAAAAATCATGTGATTAACTTAAAAATCATGAGATAATATCCATGCAGTACTGCATTTGGAGCTCCGTTTATTTGCCTTCTGACATTTTAAATTTTAGAGTTCACATTTTCAAGCTTTTCTCTGGAACCAGGAGGGCTAGGAGTTAAGAATTGTTTTTAAAATGAATGCTGAGAGTCTGTAATCAGGGTCTGAGGCTTTAAGAAAAACACCCAATATCATGAGATTTGTGATTAAAATCACATGAGTTAGCCACATTGAAACCCGGATCAAATGTTTGTGGTATTAGCCTATTTCTAGATATAACTCTATATGAAAAGAGGGCATAATACTCCTTCCTCTGTCTATAAGCACAATACTGGTTAACTGACAGCTTGTTAAACGATTATTGCAGTAATTCCTGGTTTTAATATCTGTAATAAAATGTAGCATTTGTCCTCCCTTTTTTAGTAGAAATGTATTGATGCTGGAGATCATGGCATGGCTATTCTTCACAGAAGAGGAAAGCAGCTATCAATGAAAGATTTCTATTGAAGTAGCAAACTGTAGTGTGAGTTTAAAATTATTGATTTTCACTGAATTTATTACTTGAAGCTTTATGCTGAGAGACATACATTCAGTGTTTGTCTGATGCCAAGGTGCAGGGAAATATTTCTGACAGTGTTTTCCTTGTGCCCTGGACTGACTGATCTAAATTTACAGTTGACCTCACTGACAATAATTCTGTCAGTAGATAGGTGCTTCAGGCACATTGCCAGTTCAGACATGAAACTCTGCAACTGGAAGAATGCAGAAAGTCTTTTACATTAAAACTCTAGAGTGGTGGAAGATGTAAATTTTTCGTGACAAAGCTAGCATTACAGTTCCTTTGCAACTCTCTCCTTTATCACTTTTCTTCCAAGCAAAGGGAAAAAAATGATTTTTTCCCCTCCTGGGTAGAGTCCAACCATATTAAAATGCTGATTTAAAAATGCAAATTTTTCATTATTATTCTTGAAACTTTGTCCACATAAATGAAAATTTGTAGCTACTAATAACATGTTCGTTATGTCCTCATTCTGTGTTCTGAAATAACTTTTCTACTAACTACTAATGGAAGAGTTTGAAATTGTTGAATAAGTGAGAAATTTTTTCTTACTAATAATTTGCTGCAGGGGTTTTACTGACTCTATATATAAACTTTAATGTTGGTAAGTGCATTACATTTTATTTTATGGGTAGGTGTGTGAGAGTGCATGTGCGTGCGTGTAAATCATGCATTTACAAATATTAATCTTACCAGATTCTTACTTTTAGTGAACTAGATACTCACTGGTATCAGTGAGTTATAGAGAAATTTCTTACAAGGAACATAAAAAAGAATTATAACTCTTCAGTGATTATACTGTTTTATAGGATATTGTTTTTCTTTTTCTTTACAGAAAAGCAAAGCTTTCAGCATAAGTGTAATGTGTCCTTAGATGAGAGTTTTGTGCTGGCATCTGTTATTTATGTAGATATGCATGTTATGCGTAGGTGGTAAAATATCTTTGCCTGATAGGCCTGTCTGAATTTCTAAACCACCTTTTCCAACTAGTCAATAAGCTATGGTTCACACAAATGAGTGCCTCCCAGTTATATAGCTTGATATAAAAATATTAACATATGCTAGATATGTCCTTATCAATGTAACAAGATAATATGTCCATAATTGCTGAATTTGAGCTATAGCTGCAGCTGTACTGCCTTATATTGTGAGCCCATCAGATCAGCCAGGTTGGGTCATATCATTAAAGTGTAAGGTGACCAGATGTCCTGATTTTATAGGGACAGTCCCGATTTTTGGGTCTTTGTCTTATATAGGTTCCTATTACTCCCCACCCCCTGTCCCGATTTTTCACACTTGCTATCTGGTCACCCTATTAAAGCGTTCCACAATGGTTTCCCAGAAAGTATGGCAGAGAGTGGTGGGGACACTCTCCCCTGAATTGATACCAAGCACAGGGCTAGCAGGTACTATGCTACTTAAAGTACCATCTTTTGGACAAGTTCTTGACCAAATGCTTAAATATCTGGGGTCACTTTCAGAGATTTAAGTGTAGCCTTATGTCCTAGATAAAAGCCAGTTTGGATAACTGCATTCCGCCTTCCTCAGATTCTCCTTTAATATAATGAATTCTTTACTCCTGGCCCCTATACCCTTGTTCGCTGTTGCCATGTATTGTCAAATAGCTACTGCATTTCAGTATCTGGTACACTGTACATTTGTATACAGATTACCTTTGCTAAGAGAGCCTTTGGGATGAAAAGTACAATATAAAAGTACTGTTGTGAGAGGAAGGATGATATTAGGGTGCTCGAGTAGGGATCTGAAATCTGAGTTCTCCCACAGACTTACCCTGTGACCTTGGGCCAGCCACTTGGTCTCTCTTGGTTTCATTTTCCCATTTGTAAAATGAAATAATAATTGTTTCTTTCCCCCGTGCTAGTCAATCTTGCTAATTTGGATTCTAGACTCTTTCAGACAAGGTGTCAAAATATATTTGTACAGCAGATACCACAGTGGAGCCCTGATGTCACTGGAAGTCTCTAGGTTGCCGTAATACAAATAATTAACAACAATAATGTAAATGTGATTTATTGTTGTTTACACCCAAATGGCTACAAGTTTCTTCTGTTAATTTGTTTATACATGTAGAGCCCTCCCCCTCCAGCCTAAATGCATTTTTGCTTTCGCATAAGATTTATAATGTGAGGAAATATTTCATTTGATTAACCTTCTGATTTATAAAAGGAGACATTTATCATTATTTCAATGACACATCATGACTGTATGTGAAGAAATACAGTAATGAGAGTTCAAATGTACATCGTCTTCTCTTGGAAACTAAAATTAGCTATTTAAAACAAAGCCACGGATTGATCCTATGTTGATTGAAAACAGAGGGGTCAAATATGTATTTTAGGCAATCTTGAGCCCTTTAAGTATGGACTCACAAGGGAGATGGAATGTTACTAATATTAACAAGGAACTGTACAGGAGAACTGATATAAATTCAAGATTGACAAGTCAAATTATTTTGGGAGGGGTGAACTCTGGGAAAAATTAGCATAAGAAATATATTATAAATAAGCACAAAACATTGAGATGAATGTGGAGAACTCCCTTTAGCGCTAATTAAGAAAGCTAATAGGATTGACAGAAATGTAAATGGGAGAGTGAAAAATCAAGACTTAAAGAGCAGAGAATGGTAACCTGAAAATGTCCAAATGTTTAAGCATCAGAAGAGCACAGTGTTTAATCTTCTCTTCTCTACTTTCTTTCCTCCATCCCATTTACTGTTAGATGTTAGGCAGCTTCTCACTACTGAGAACGTATCACAAGTTATAAACAGACATGGTCCTGAGCCTCACATTTCAGATTAATTCAGGTTTTGCTGATCCTGGGTTTTATTTCTGGGCCATCTCTGATCTGAGAGCAGCTCTGTTCATTTTGATGTCTCATTTAAGTGCTAGTAATCCTTATCCAAAACCTAAAATTGCTATTTACTATGAAGTAATACACATAAATTAATGTCCACAATATTGGTCTGTAACACCGTTTTCCAGCCATGTATATACACTGAAGGTATAACAGATTCCTGGCCCCTTAAATATAAAAGTCTCTTAAGGGCAATTACCACTTCCTACCACTGGAGGACCAGTCAATCCATTCAGTGGAAGCCAATTAGGTTCAGGAAGAGTTTTTCCCTTAATAACATAGTGTTGCATAATTAGATGTATTGTGCGGAGGCAAGGTAGCTAACAAGCAGCTGGGAGTGGGTCCTGGCCAAAAACCAACCAGATGATGATATTTAACTTTTTACTGTAGTGTCTGAGGACTCAGTTAGGCCCAGGTCCCCTTTGTGCTAGATGTTGTCCAAAGAGAGAGAGGACTGATCCCTCTTCTGAAAAGAAAAGCCACGTAAGAGGTTTGTGTAGGGGGAAAGTGATTATCAAAATAGGCAATTATATGTGTATACACACACACGCACATTTTGCTGTTACACTAATAAACGTTGACTTTCCACAACTTCAGTACAGTCCAGTCTATAAACATTGGCTGATTTCTTGTAGGCATCATAACAGATGTGGTTCTGTGAAGGGTTTCAAACAATAAGGTCATTGGGCTGTTCATTATGATGAGAATGTTTCATGTGTAGTACCCTTTTAATGATGATTGTAACACTGTGCAATAAGCTTCGTTTATACTCTCACAAGAAACTCATTTTTACTCTTTTGCCCAAAAGCATTCTTTCCTCTAAAATATCCGCTTAGGGCCCAGATCTGGTCCTACCAAAATTAATAATAATATTTCCATCGAGTTCAACAGGAATAGGACTGGATTCTAAGGTACTGATTCAGCAAAGTACTTATACAATCTACTTTGAATTGGGGATGCAGTCACTACCTTTTTGAATTTTAACAGTGTTTTCTTTTCATGTGGATGATAAGGAATACAATTAATAGTCTGTGCTCAGTAATATGTATGAAAATTCCAGAGCTGCTCTTTTTCATAGCATATAGAAACCATAAATTATTTTTTTAAAGAATTATACCTCCAACCACAAAGAAAATTATGAAAGGGAATTAAAAAAAACAAAAAAACCCACTAGTTCTGACTTTTCAAAATGTAACATGCTTTCTACAGCCTAGAAATCTATTTTATTGCTTAACTTGAATGCCCTGGATGATATATTCCTCTTTAGTTTTAATATGCTTATTTGCAATATGGAATACCTGTGAAGAATCACAACTATGAACCAAAGAAAGCAGAGTTAAATGAAATATACAGGATACCAAGCAACCATATATACTTACTAATCTATACTATTCATAAATAACATAGACCAGTCTGCTCTACAGCTAGAACCCTGTTCTATGACTAATATAAATGGACCAGGAGAAAGAACAGGCAACTTCTTCTATTCATTTCTGGTCAGTCTTGCAAAGCCAATTAGAAAGTGCATCTCTATTAGCTCTTTGGCAACCAATAGAAAATTCACGACCACGGACTACCCATATTTTGATAAAACAAAGAAGTCTTATGTGCCACTAACAAAAAAAATCTTTGTCAATAGCTAAAATATATGAATTAGGCATTAACCAGTGAATGAGATTTAGGTTCAATTCCTGCTAATTTTTCTCATTCACGTAGTTCCATTAACTTCAGTGGAACTACTTGTATGAGTAAAACTAACAGGCTTTTGCCTATAGTGGCCCATTTCCAAAGAATTAATTTCTATCAAAAACAAAACTGAGATGTGCCTGTCATAAACAGATAGCTAAGGGTTAATGTTTCTTTTACCTGTAAAGGATTAACAAAGGGAACCAAACACCTGACCAGAGGACCAATCAGGAAACCGGATTTTTCAAAG
>NC_133771.1:57144984-57153491 GCF_003597395.2 Chelonoidis abingdonii | reverse complement strand
AGAGAGAGAATCATTTCTGTTCCCTTGTATTTGGTTGTCTCTTTGTGGAATAGAGGAGACATGCTTCTTGGTATTGTGATGTAAAGAGATTGCATCAGTAACTCTCAGGTTAGCCCAGAAAGGAAAGTCTGGTTGGGAGAGAGAGGGGGAAGGGAAGTGGGTTATTTCCCTTTGTGGTAAGACTCAGGGCATCTGAGTCTTGGGGGTTCCCCAGGGAAGGTTTTGGGGAGACCAGCGCGAGACAGGCTCTGTAATTCCTGTCTGGTGGCAGCGAGATCAAATCTGAGCTGGTAATTAAGCTTAGAGGGGTTCATGCAGGAACCCAGATTTCTGGATGCTAAGGTCCAGATTTGGGAAAGCTTATGATAGTGCCCCTCACATCAGATCCAATAAGAAGTTCATCAAAATCCACTAGGATTTGGGACATTTCTTAACCTGAAAGGTGTGGCTATGGGAAAGTCAGAAAAGTGTTTGCAGTATGAGGGCACCGGGCAGTTATGCTATTCCAGTTCAAGTGCTGTGAATCGTGGGGCCCAATCCCAAACCTGAAAATATTTTATGTTCATCATAATAAGGAAGGAGAGTCCACACACAAGTCGTCAGTAATCTGTTTTTAACATCCAGCTTCTGCCAAATGCGTAATAGTGGTTCATCGGAAATCAGTAAAATCAATGGTTTACAGCTGTGTCTTGCTCAGGGAACATTTCAGGGTGGAGCAGAATGGGGGCTGGACTTAAAATTAGGACCAGCACCAGAGCAAGAGGGGATATTGGTGAAGAGGGTGGGGGATCCACTGTAATTTAGCAGCCTGGGGTTCTGGTTCCTGCTGTGGCTTGGGGTTTTCCTTGGGTTTGTCAGTGCAGGGGACCTTCCTCAACTGGCTTCTCTGGGTAGAGGTGAAAAATCACACGCTCCTTGTGCTCTTGGTCTTCTGGAGCATCCTCTGTGGTCCTTCCTGCCTCTTTGCCTTGGCCCTCATCAGCATTTGAATGAGGCCAACGAGGTGGAGGAGGGGGTCATGAGCCACTTGAGGTTCTGTACTAGAAGCCCTTGACAGCACCCAGTCCAGCTCATCATAGAAGGAGCATATACAGTGAGCCCTTCCAGAGAGACACTTGAGTTTTTTGCTCTCCTGTTCCAGAGCCTCCAGTGCTTGATCCATTCCTGGCATGGGCCAGAGTCTGCTCAATGCCTTCCTGCTCCAGTCTCTGTGAATGATCTTGCTGCTCCGTGAGAAGTCAGGGAGGGTGGTGTACTCTGACCACACATTGATCAGTAGTGACCCAGGTGTGATCAGGAGGCCAGGCAGTTGCTCTCAGAACAGGAGCCATGTTCACCTGCATTGATCAAAAGAAAGTGGCAGAAAACTGTTCCGATGTGGTTAGCGCAGCTTGCTACTACTGGCAAAAATAGGGGGTGGGGACCTTTATAGATTGGGTAAGGGTCAGGCAGAAAAGGTTTCTGTGAAATTGGGGGGGAGGACTATTGAAACTCAAGATCTGTCACTTGCCCCTTAACCTTGTATGCACTGCAAATTGGCATGGAGATGGGCCATGCCACAGCCTGAGATGTGTATCTACTACAGCCTTCAGGCATGGTAGTTAACTCATCCTCTCCTCTCCTTCAAACACATGATTCTTGGGGCATCTAGATGTGGACATGGGGGAGAGGGTTATGTCACAGCCACGCACATGGACATGTGGACAGTCACTGGTGTAGAGGTACCCTAAAACTCTGAGAGATCTAGATGAAGGTAGAAGTTATAGCAGCTTAGACTACTGGAGATTTACTTAAAATCACCCCTGAATTAGGCCCAGTGAAAGGCAGATTTTAGTGAACCATATATTATAGTCTTGAAACACTTACGTAAATGTAACCACCTTTGATAGGAAGCAGCACAAAGATATTAATTTTTAAATTGGGTGTACTCTTCAGTGAAGGTTTCTGACAAAATCCATCTTAAATCCTATTTAAAATGGAAATCTAAACAAGATGTCAGAGTAAGAAACTGAACAGGCCTGTCAACTAACTTCTAGTACAATATATTACATAAGAAAGATTTCCAGCAATATTCAGTTACTGTGAAAGTCTACTTTTAAGCATTTCTGATAAAACAATAAAACTTTTATTAGAATCAATTATGTATGTCTAGATACATCTCCTTTTAACTATAGCTTTTAAATGAATAAAGATGGATACATGCATTAAAAACCACCCCAAACCTGTGTTCCTCTAACTATTTGAAATTCTCAGTGCATAGTCCCAAAATCTCCATTCTCAGTGTGAATTTAGAGACAAGTTTTAGTGTGTTCAACTGGTGTGAGTCTCCAGAAGGAGTTGAGATGGGAATAGTAATGGCATGCAGATCTCACATGGAGTTTTGGTCCTTTACAGTGTTGGCCTAACCCAGGCTAATTGTCAGGATGACTTTAATGTTCATGCAGAAAGTGGCTGTTCAAGATTCTGTTTTTGTAGCCACCATGCCAAATATGGGCTATGAGAAGGCGTCTCACTCTCTGTATTCTACCAGGCACACATGGGTTCTTGTTTTGGGTAGCATTTCATTACTGGGGAGAGAGTGAATAGTACATTTCCCCCCCTCATGATCAGATCATTATATCTAGTAATGTGAGATGTGAGTCCGCCTTTGCTTAGATTAGGATAAAGAATCAAAGTCAATGGTCCGCCTGTGAAGACGAATAGACCAAATTCAGTTTCAGAACTTCCTAAAGGATTGTATTTTTAGCTATCTGTCAATGGTCTCATAAGGCAGTATAACTATCGCTTGTTCTCAACCATTTATCCTAAGTATTGTTTTGCTGTATGTCATGCACACACATCATTGTAATTTGCAGTTTCATTAGACTTATACAACAAAGTATTTTAAAAAAAAGAGAGAGAGACCCTTCAGATCTCTGTCAGAAACAGGTACAAACTGGCCACCTTCACTGTGGTTGGGTTTTTGCTATGTCTGTCTGTTCCTAATGCAATGACAGATTGCTACATAGGAAAGAAAAGGCAGAGCCCATGCTTTCTGCAGAACTAGAACATTGTACATTTTTTTCTCAATTTTTTAATATTTTTTCTTATAAGTTAATGCAAGTTTATCCTGCTTTGGACAGTGGCATTCATAGATGTCTTGCAACAATAAGACACACGATAGAGTGAAAATATTGGAAATTGCATTCCAAGTCATAAGAGTTTTTAAAGTCCTGCATGGTGTTTCTGGTGGACATAGAGAGATCATTCTTTGCTTGCACCATTGCATTTGTGGAATTTCATCCAGCACGTCTGGTGGTGGACACCTTGGTAAGTTCCATCCTCAGAATGAGAACCAGACTTTTTCCCCTGTGGTTAAGAGTTCTCTCTCTCTTTCACAGAAAAGATCAGCTAGCTATGGTCTGAGTTGAAGGGTACAAATAAACCATCTTCCCGTGGTTGAATTTAAACCAGTATTTCTCACTGAGAGGCAGCTCTTCAGTTGATGTAAATTGGCATAGCTCCATTGGACCAATAGAGCTATGCTAGCTTGCATCAGCTGAGGTTCTGGTCTTGGGTTTCATCTGGCAACTTTCCCCTCATGGATGATTAAAATCAAGTGGAGATCAACTGAGTCCACTGTTGGTTAAGAATGTTATTGCATCCCTGTTGGAGGGCAGGGTGCTGTCTTCCCTTAAGTCTGCAGTTCTTAGGCCTTTGTTCAAGAAGCCGTTCCGTGATACTGGAGATCTTGCATGAACCAGCTGCATATCTGACAGAATGGAAAAGCTATTGCATATTAGTGCAAGTGCTCCACAAATTCTTAGCTGGTGGTTTTTAATCATGCATAGAAATAAAAGAATAAAAGCAGGAGGGAACACACTACTACTTTATGTGAGAAACATGTAAAACAGAAACAGCGAGGAAAAACTAATCAACTACTAGATACACGAGCTAATCATAGCTACAAAACAGAACTCCCCTATATAACTAGGAAATCTTTAGTCTTTATTATATATTTAGCCAGTTACCCAGCTATGTAAGAGGAGAACTGTAACTGAAGAAGAAAGGTAATTCCAAGAAACTTGGAAAAATGTTAGACACAGCTGTGGGCCCATTCAAAGAGCTTTTCCTCCCAAATATTCATATTTTGTCCTTGGCTATAGTTGTGCCAAAATAACACTGGATGAATTCAGGCTGATGCTTCATTTGTGCTGTTCAGTCAGTGGTTTTACACAAGTGGAACTGACTGGTGTAGTGATGTGGAAGACATGCAGTAATGGCAACAAGTTACATCAAGTCAATCTTTTGCCTGCTGAGGACTGAACTGTAAGGCTTACTTTGGCAGGATGGCAGTTACTTCTATTTGAATAAAGCATTGTCCATGCATTATTCCATTTCATGCTGCCCACTGAGCGCAAGTACATTCCCCTTCCACTATCTCCTATGTTTTTCACAGCCTTCCTTTTGGTGTCTATACCAGTGGTTTCCCCAGGAATTGAAATTAGGGGAGGTGTCTGAATTTACAGGGGACCAATGAGATATATAAAAGAGATATGAATAAAGTAAATGTTTTGTTAGGATTATGCAAATTTAACATAAGAATAATGCAAGTAACACCAAAACACATAACAGATATAGATTTCTAAATAATTTTTTTTTTAAAGTATTTTAATTGACTTTTGAAAAGTAAGCCATCATGGGGTAAGAGGAAAGTCCTCCGTGGATCAGTAACTGGTTAAAAGATGGGAAACAAAAGGTAGGAATAAATTATCAGTTTTCAGAATGGAGAGAGATAAATAGTGGTATCCTTGAGGGGTCAGTACTGGGACCATTACTGTTCAACATATTCATCTCGAAAAATAGGTAAACAGTGAGGTGGCAAAATTTGCAGATGATACAAAGCTATTCAAAGATAGTTAAGTCCCAGGCAGACTGCAAAGAGCTACAAAGGGATCTCAAAAACTGGGTGACTGGGCAACAAAATGGCAAATGAAATTTCAAATGTTGATAAATGCAAAGTAATGCACATTGGAAAGCAATCTCAACTATACATACAAAATGATGGCATCTGAATTAGCTGTTAACACTCATGAAAGAGATCTTGGAGTCATTGTGGATAGTTCTCTGAAAACATCCACTCAATGTGCAGCAGCAGTCACAAAAGCAAACAATGTTGGGAATCATTAAGAAAGGGATAGATAATAAGACAGAAAATATCACATTGCCTCTATATAAATCCATGGTATGTGCACACCTTTGAATAGTCTGTGTGCAGATCTGGTCACCCATCCTAAAAATATATATATTGGAAATGGAAAAGGTACAGAGATGGGCAACTAAAATGATCAGGGGTATGAAACAGGAGGAGAGATTAAAATGACTGGGAATTTTCAGCTTAGAAAGAGATGACTAAGGGGGATATGATAGAGGTCTACAAAATCTTGACTGGTGCGAAGAAAGTGAATAAGGAAATTTTATTTAATCCTTCACATAACACAAGAACTAGCAGTCACCCAATGAAATTAATAGGCAGCAGGTTTTAAAAAACAAAGGAAGTACTTCTTCACACATTATAAAGTCAACCCAGGGAACTCTTTGCCAGGGGATGCTGTGAAGACCAAAACTATAACAGGATTATAAAAAGAACTAGATAAATTTCTAGAGAACAGGTCCATCTGTGGCTATTAGCCAGGATGGGGAGGGATGCAACACCATGCTCTGAGTGTCCCTAGCCTGTTTTGCCAGAAGCTGGAAATGGGCAACAGGGGATGGTCACTTGATGATTACCTGTTCTGTTCATTCCCTCTGAAGCACCTGGCCTTGACCACTGTTGTAAGACAGGGTACTGGGCTATATGGACCATTGGTCTGACCAGTATGACCATTCTTATGTAAAAATTAATTATAATAATAAAAATGTTTAGTACAGAAACTCCCCAACATAATGACCTCCCAAGATAGCAACAATGTGAGATAACAACCTTGGCAAATAATGCATTTTAAAATCTTGGCCTACTAGGAAACATATTTATATAAGTTTCCATTCCCAGTCACAAATCTAGCATTCTGGAGCAAAGTGACTAAAATATAGTCCAACAAACAAATGTTTATTTAACATGCCCTTCACTTTTCCCTCCACCACACTCCACTCACTGGTGTTGTCCTTGGTCAGTGGAGAGTAGACTCAGAGTTCAGAGGTGCTTTCATGTGAGTACACCTTCCAGGTGGGGGACAAGAAGCATCTTGCTTGTTCCTCCAGCTTCTCACTGTTCGCTCTGGCCACGTCTGTTTCGTTGTGCCACCGTTCACTCCACTGCTCTGTGCCAATGGCCCTGCACAGTCACCTTCTTGCTGCCACCTGCCACTGTGACCTCTGTGAGTTGGTCTCTTGAGGTTCCACCAGCTCTCAGTGATTTCAGCTGAGCTCTCAGTGCAGGAACCTCTCTCGCTGCTAGTGCAGTCTGGGCTGTCTCTTACACAAAACACTTGTACCACAGGAACACTGTCCCCACAACAGGACTAAGCACTTAGACCTGATTGTCAGTGATTTCAGCTGCAGTGGTCACTTAACAGAACAAAAGACTATCTATGGAGCCTAATCAGCTCTGTCTTTAAACAGTGGAGAGGGACAGGTCCCCACCTCTCTCTTGATGCCTTCAAATCATCACAGGCTAAGTACAGTTCTACTGCCCTTTACTCATACAATAAGAACAACATTTCATCCCCCCATTCTTCCATTCAAGTGGTTTGTAACCCAACCCCAGCCAAAATCTATCACTTGGACAACACAGCTCTGTTTGCTGGATACCTAGGTAGATTACGTGTGAATGTAAATATGATCTGGCCCTGAAGCCTTTCCCCGCAGCCTCAGCTCATCACTAGCTGTCAGGGAGAGCTCATTTAGACTTTGCTTACAAATAATCATTTGAAATTATTAGGTTGGCCAACATCACCGAAATGAATGCACTGACATCATAAAAAACAGCTGCATAAGGAAGCAAGGAAGCTAGTCTATGTTCATACTTTTCAAATCTATTATACTTTTTCAGTTACACATTTTATCATACACTGTATAAGCTTTTAAAGTGTGTATTAATGTTTCAGTTTAAATTCAGATTTCCAAACAGTCACTAAATTGGTATGTAACTAGCTTACAAAACTAGGGGTGGTGTTGGGGAAATTCAGGGGGGGTGTCGGGAAATCACTGGTCTATACAACATTATTATGAACAATGGCTTGATGCTTTACGAAGTGTGAGAGAGAACACTGGTTGGTACTAAAAGGTGTGGTCCATGGTGTGTCAGTGTATTTTGGAGATGAACAGGATTTCTTGCTTATAGCAGCTATAGTCGTAATCATGCAACTAGGATTAATTCTGAATTTCTGTGTAGTCCCATTGACTTTAGTGGGGTTACTCAAAGGTAAGAAGTTAAGCATGTTTGTAAGTGTAGCAATGTTGGGGACCATGTCAGAAGGGTGAAATGTTCCCGTGACAGTGCTAACTGGGAAAGCTTCATAAGCAAAAGAAATCATGTTTAGAGGCATTTGTCATAATATCAGGGCCACTTCAAATTTGCATGTAAATGTGTGAGAATGTTTTGTAGACAGGATGGATGATGCCGTGCATAGGGCACCAGTCTAGCACTTAGAAGACCTAGGTGCTGTGTGGCCTTGGGCTGTCACACAGCCTCTCCCTCCCTCAGTTTTGCCACCTGTACAATGGGGATAATGACATTTCCCTGCCTCACAGGGGTGTTGTGAGGATAAACACATGAAGGATTGTGATATGCTCAGATACTATGGCAATGGGAGCCATGTAAGTACTAAAAAGAGATGAAAATAGGTTGGCTATAGCAGTATCTTCTTCAGAAAGCTTTGTTCCATATAGATAATCTAATAAAAAATGATATGGAGAAGAGATCTCTGTATTGCTGGTGCAGCTGGGACCACATTTTGACGTTTTTTTATGATAAGCAGCAGGTTCGTGCAAGTTGTGGTGTATTGCATGTTGTTGCATATACCTATCATTTCAAGGAAAAATAGCATTGAGATTTTGATAGCTGGGTGTTAGTGACATTGAATAATAATACTTTGCATTTAAATAGTCCCTTCATTTAAAGATCTCAGTGCATTTTAAAAACATTTTTTAGTTCTCACAAACGTCCATGTGATACAACACTCACCATTAAAAATACATTTACCAGCAATTACCCCATAGTAACATGTGAGAGTGAATGTATTTCCTACTGGAATATAGCAAATACAGCAGGATCTGATCTCACAGCGTGGTAACTATTGGTAAATGCTACATTTTAACGGAAGGCATTATAGGCAAATCCTATTATTCTCATTAAATAGATGGAAAAATAAGTCTGACAGGTTGAATGACATGCCTAAGAATACACACAAAGTCAGTGGTAGAACTTTCTCTGTCTTGTCTATTAGATTTTAAGCTCGATGGGGCAGGGACCACCCTTGCTATGTGTTTGTAGAATGGTTTTGTCATAAACAGATAAGTAAGAGTTA
>NC_133771.1:57126142-57144346 GCF_003597395.2 Chelonoidis abingdonii | reverse complement strand
ATTTTCCTCTCTGTTTAAGATTCAAGGAGTTTGAATTACAGTGATCTTCCAGGGTAATCCAGGGAGGGGAAGCCTGGGAGAGGTAATGGTGAGGGAAAGGGTTTACTTTCCTTGTGTTAAGATACAGACGGTCTGGGTCTTGGGGGTCCCTGGGAAAGGTTTTGGGGAGACCAGAGTGTACCAGGCACTGGAATTCCTGGTTGGTGGCAGCGCTACAGGTTCTAAGCTGGTAATTAAGCTTAGAGGAATTCATGCTGGTACCCCATCTTTTGGACGCTAAGGTTCAGAGTGGGGGTTGATACCATGACAGGTTTGCATATTGTATCATTATACAAATAATGAATAATAACTCGGAATCAAACCCAATGTTCAAGATTTCCAGTTCTAGGCCACATTTCTTCCCTAAAAAATCACACTCTGTGACCAAACAACTGAAGTGTGAAGGCAAGTTCTGTCTTAGCTGTTGCCAAACTAAAGTAAAATCCATTATAAAAGATGGAAACTTTTTGTTTATTAACTCAACTCACACTTCAGTTGTTTGGTCACAGAGTGTGATTTTAACAAGTGACTCAAAGTGTTGGTGCTCTTGAACTGAACATTTGAACAGTTGGACTCTCAGTTAATGGTAACAGATGGGAATTTCTCCACCTAGACTGTTCAGCATGAGACCACAGTAATGCTGTGACAGGGCTTGCCACAGAAAACTCCATGTAGTATGGTAAATTTATTAGGTTTGTGGGTTTTCCAGAAAATTCGATACCAAATTTTGCTGAAATGCTGATGGAAACTCTGGGAGCTAATAACCCACTATTTCCTTCATGTTTTGATGCAACATCCCCATATTGAACATGAAAACATCTGGCCATCAGTCTTTCCTTATATTTTTAGGATCTACTCTCAGTATAGACAATGACAAAATTCATACTGGAGTATCAAAACGCCCTTTAATTTTCTCTACTTATCTATTCATGTTTAAAATAATACTTGTACAAGATCTTGCTGGAGGCATTTCCAATGAAGACTAAAATATGGATGGATACCTAACTGTTGCCAAATTAACAGCAGTCTATGTAATAAGGGTTTTGATTATAGCCTTTTTCTCACCACTGAATTTAGAACTGTCATCAGAGGTCTCACTTTTATTTTCTCTACCCCAGGAGATGTCAGAAAATGTACAGGACATTCAACATACATATGAGACTGCTAGGAGAATTAAAGAGGAAGGAGCAGCTGTGGTGCTTTTTAGTATGCTAATGACACTTAGCTTTCTATCTTCATTTCACCCAATCCATCCAGTGGCGTTGAATACCCAGCCCAGTGTCTGAGTCTGGGGCATGGATGAGAGATAGCTGTTGGAAGGTTAATCCACATAAAACAGAAGTTGTCTCCCTGGAGTGGTGTGTAGATCTCAGAATGTGATCAAGCATATTTTGCGTATGTCTGTGTGTGCTTAAATCTAATAAACTGTTAGACAAGAGCATGCTTACTTGCTTTTAATCCTTGCTCAGACAGAATTGCTGTGTTCCTGTTGATTTATTCCTGACATCACCTGGAGTGAAATAGTGAAGTTGCCCCTGCTGGGGGTTCTGAAAATCCCAAGTAACAGATTTTGGCAAGTCGAGCCAGGAGCTGGTGTAGAGGACAGGAACGGTTGATGCAAGTGGTTTGTTTGTTTGTTTGCAATAGGTGAAGGGGGCAGTGCAACTGGGTAGCAATCTGTAATTCTCCACTCCTGAGTTCTCGTACTCTGTGAGCTGATTGGCGGTCACATTCCGTTGTTGATTTACGGGCTTGGGCTGAAAAGCTTGGCTGAGTAAAAAATTATTTCAGAAGGACAGGGAACACTTGGAGAGAAAGAAAAGCTAGAAGTAGATTTGTATAAGATTTCATGCAGGTGCATGATAATGGTTTTGGGAAGCCTGGTTGCTGTACCAGTCCTGGAGCATTCCTGCAGTTTTGTAAGCAGATGGTAGAGTTAAAGGCAGAAATACAAGAGTTAAAGAGGAGGGAGGAATAGCTCAGTGGTTTGAGCATTGGCCTGCTAAACCCAGGGTTGTGATTTCAATCCTTGAGGGGGCCATTTGGGGATTGGTCCTACTTTGAGCAGGGGGTTGGATTAGATGATCTCCTGAGGTCCCTTCCAACCCTAATAATCTATGATTCTATGAAAGAGAGGAGAAAGACACAGAAATTTCCAAACGGAGGGCGGATGAGGGGATAGTACTGCAGGAGCAGGAGTATGACAGTGAGAGAGAAAATAACAGGCTGGTGCAGGAAGTATCTGGATTGAAACAATAGAAAACTGAGGCAGTTCTTGGGGAACATAAGGGTGAAAGTTGTGCCCTCAGACCCATGTGGGAAGAGCAGAAGGAAATAGTGGTTATGATTCCAGGGAATCAGGGGAGGGGTGAGTCAGAGCTGGATCTCTACTCATATTCTGCTCATTATGAGGTTGAGAGGAGTGATACCCTTGAGCTTCCATGTCCCTTGGACTCTTCTAGGCAGTCTTTGTATGGTCCCATGCTGGAAGAGCTGTATGCACCCATAGGCCCCATGGCAAGTGAGCTTGGTCCCCAAGTCACAGTGGGTAATCCAGAAGAATGGGTAGAGATCAGGCTCTTCACCTCTGACTAGGCTAGAGCCACAGGAAAACTGGTTGGCCCATTAACTCAGAGCACAGCCTGGAATGGCTGGCAAGGGCAGTTGGGATTCCCATATCTCAATCCAGTGGATGTGACAGCAACTCCCACTCTCCTCTCTGAGCCAGGACAGGAGTTGAGGTAGGGAGTTCCCAGAGTCTTTGGCCCCTGGAGCCCTACTTCTGGATTCCTTGTTGCTGTCTGTACTTTCCTTGGCTTAGGTTTTCCTTTTTCCCTAAATTGTTCTTTTCTCACCACCACCCCCTCCCCATCTCCTATTCCTCTCTCCACCCTCCCTCTCTCTGCTTTTCCAGTCTCTGCTTTTTCTCTCCCCACCCCGCACTCCCCCCTCCTCCCACTCTCTTCCCCTTCTTTCTTTCCCACCCTCCCCCGCTGACTGTATTTACTGTCTTTGAAGATATGGTTGCCAGGCAATTACTGATTAGGGCCTGGAAAAACAGTTTTGAGAAAAGCAATAAATTAAGAAAAGAAGGATCAGGCTCAAAGATTGAAAAGTTTGTGCCCACATGAAGCAACCTTGTTTAAAGTCATGGCCCCTCCTAAATAAGATTTTAAAGGAGGGGAAAAAGGAAAAGGGCAAAGTGAATGAAGACAGGCCCTTCAAGGGTTGAGTCAAAGCTCTTGATCCCTCGTGGGTGGAAATTTGGAGACAGCTTTTAAGACTGTTCCACCCTGGAATTTTTGTTAAGACTGACTGAGCACATAGGGAAAATCCCGACACTGCTACCACAGCCAGCTGCCTCCCTGTAGGGAGGCCAGGCACCCCCTGCTCCCCCAACAGTGGCACATTTTGGACGCCGATGGGTGGGGAAGGTTTATGGTTTGTGTGGACTTTGAAGGAGGGGCGTTTGGACAGAATTTGTTGTTAGATACATATACCACTTACTCTTTGATGAGAACCTGCTTGGCCCTCTAGCTGGAGTTAAGAACTAACAGGAGTTTAATGAGACAAAGACTTTGTTCCCTTTTGCAGAATACTTTCTTAGATGTGGAAGAGGAGAAATAAAAAGCAATTTGGCTAAATGAATTTGGGAGGAGAAGGATTTTGGGGAATTAATGTTTTAAGAGAATTAAAATTGTTAGTTGATTTTGCTAACAGGGTTCTATGGAAAATGCCTCCTGTCACATCCTGGGAACCAGCAGATTTCAGCAAGCTACCGGATAGTGGCTCTTAAGGTATCTGAAGAATTGGAGTTGCTCACATGGACTATAGAAATTCTGGCAATTGTAGAGAAACACTGGGAGGTGTGGGCCAAGAATAAAATAGGATGTGGTAAAACTGAGGCAGAAATCCTAGTTACAAGCCCTGATCCCCCACCCCAGAAGCAGTACAGGTATCCAAAGGAGGCAGAAGTCATCCTGAAATAAACAATTGATGGGCTTTTAAGCCAAAGAGTTTTAGTAGAGCAGTCAAGCCCCAATAATGCTGCTCTCTGGCTGGTCCTTGAAAGGGATGGCAAGACCTGGAGGCTGCTAGTTGATTCCTCCCCTCCTTTAATTGGTTGACATCACTGATAACCCCTGTAGTGGATTTGGTCAGTGCTTTCTTTGCTATCCCTTTGCATCGGGACAGCTATTACAAATCTGGTTTTCCCTTTCAAGGGAAGCAGTTGTTTTTTGCTAGGGTCTCCCTGTAATCAAGATGTGGGATGGGATGCCTCAAAGAGACAGTGTGATTTCTTATGTGGATGACATCTTGATTTGTACTCAGACAAGAGAAGAGAATGTGGAACAAGGGCAGCTCCAGGCCCCAGCACACCAAGCGCGTGCTTGGGGTGGCATGCCGCGGGGAGCACTCTGCCGGTCGCCGGGAGGGCGGCAGGCGGTTACGGTGGACCTCCCGCAGGCACGCCTGCGCAGGGTCCGCTGGTCCCGCGGCTCCGGTGGACCTCCCGCAGGCACGCCTGCGCAGGGTCCGCTGGTCCCACGGCTCTGGTGCCTGCGGGATGTCCACCGGAGCTGCCTGCCGCCCTCCTGGTGACCGGCAGAGTGCCCCCTGCCGCATGCCACCCTGCTTGGGGCGGCAAAATGTCTAGAGCTGCCCCTGATGTGGAAGTATTGGATAGAATGTTACAAAAGAGTCAGAAAATGGGGTTTAAAGTAAGCCTAAAGAAAGCCCAGTTGTGTTCCCAGCAAGTGAATTATTTTGGGGCAGGTTTTTATCATTTCAACTTGGCCAGGAGATTCTGGACATCATTTTCAGATATGGGTCTGGCTACCACGATCCATGAGTTTGTTGCCTCAGGACTGCATTACTGCAGTGCATTATGGGTGGTGCAATACTTTAAATCTGTGCCAAAACTTAATCTGATACAGAGTGCAGCATACTCACTAAGCAGCACGTCTCAGTTGTGGGCAAATCTTCCCAGTGCTCCAAGATCTGCGTTGGATGCCTGTTGGTTTCCAGGAATGTTTAAGGTACTGATTCTGAGTTATAAAGCACCAATGGCTTGAGACCTGCCTACCTGAGCGACCACTTCCCCAAAATGTCACATTCTGCCACAGTTAAAATCAGCAGAGACCTCTGAGTTTGATCCCGCTCATGAGACAGAGGAGGACTTCCGGCAGAGCATTCTCTGCAAGATCTCTTTTCCTAGGATTGCTCTGCTACGCAAGGTCTGGAATTACCTGACTTTGTTGATGTTCCAGAAATGCTAAAAGGACCATCAGTAGAAGGAGGAGGCATCTGAGGATTTCTGTCTAGTGGGAAAATGGGCAAAGAGGCTTTAAGGAATGTTGGTCACATGACTGATCAAATCCTATGTGGTCGAGTGGGAATAAGTGCTACTCCTTTAATCACAGTTTTCTTTGTATATTGTATTGTCTTCTGCTTAAATGTACTTTGAATGGGAAAACCTGTGAAGCTGAGTTTATATAAAACTGAAAACTAAGTAAATGAAAAGAATAGCTCAGTAAACAGTTAACATTCTGCTTGCGGAAGTGGAGGACTACCTGAATTGTTCTGTGACAGGTGAGTGACTTTTTAGTGTGTGTACTCAGTATGCATTTCACTTGTCTGACCCAAAAGAATGGGTGACTGTGTGGTACATACTGAGTGGGATTGGATAGATTGGTGGAGTTAGTGGATCCCCTGCTCTTATTGTCATCACCAATGGGATATAGTTAGGCATTTCCCACAATGTTGTGTCTTCACCATGTCTTTGCTATTAAAGTTAAAATTGTTTTTCTTATCCATACTTGTTACTACCCAACAGTGGAGCCATTGATTACATTTCCTTAATAATAAATATATTTCAAGAAATCAAGTTCAACTCTTCGGCGGTCTGGCAGGGATAATATACTGCAAAAGTAGCTGTGAAAAAGAGTTTTGTAGCTTTGAAAGAGGTCTCTCTGAGGTGTCAGGCTTAGATTAGCCATTAACGTTATTTTCTTTTATTATAGTAGCTCCTAAAAGGCCTTCCCTGAGGTCATTCCCCCATTGTAGTGTGGGCTTTATATATACACGTATGCATACACACATGTACGTGTCCCAGCTCTGGTCTTTTTACACACAGACACACCTGCCGTAAAGAGCTTACAATCTAAGTAGATATGACAATGGGTGGAAGAAAAGAAGCATTATTTTTCTATTGCTTGGGCAAAGTCACACAGGGAGTCTGTGGTAGGGCTGCGAGAGGAACTCTGAGTCACAGTCCAGTGCCTTATCAAGACCACGCAATGAAAGATTTCTTCCTCTTTTTTTGTTCTAATCATTAGAAGAATGCTGACTTACCCTACACTTGTATGTCAGTATTGATCCTGTTACTTTTTAATATTCCTGATATTATGCTACTGTTAGTCAAACAAGATTCAATAAAAAGAAATAAAAATAACAACCCCGTCCCCCCACAAAGAAACAACCCACTTGTGACTACCTCACCTGCACTTAATGCATTTGGTAATTACTACAGATGGGTATGTATTTTTGGCAGTACACTTTTAAGGCTCTTCAGCTGATGCAGAAAGAGGATGGCTTCCATTATGGGAAGAAACATTAAGTGCGGTATAAAAATGATCTGAAATCTCATAAGGCGTGAGGGAAATAACAGGAACTCTGCCAATCAGATAATGAAGCTGTGGGTGATGGAAAATATCAATAAAGAGTCAACAAAAGCTGATCTAAGCAGTGAGCTAATATGCTCCTGTTTAATAGCATAAGACTTTTTTCCTTTAAAGAGGCACTGTCAGATAAATAGGCCTCAATGTGATCTTCCATTAAGGTAATTTTAATCTGGTGGGAATGTCCTCTTGTGTTGAAATGTCTATTTTGTTTTTAAAATCCCTCACTCTGTGAGAAATTTGAAAAAGAGAGTAACTGCTTAGACAGGATTTACATATAAATAATGTTATGCCCTTGTATTCCCTCTAATACCTTTGCAGCAGCCAAAACATGTGCCAAGATTTTTTTTAAAAAATCATTCTTAGTCATTTAATTACTAATGGAAGCCAAATCAGTTTACTGAGAATTAAATATGATTTGGAAATCACTTGAATACAAATGGAAAAGAGCCAAGGCCACAAACCTGCAACTCCTGCATTTGGACTGGGGTGAGGAAGAGGTATCATGCCACGTAGGTCTCTAACGTTTCTGGTTCCAGACAAAAGCAAAGCACTGAGAACCACATTTTGGTTCCAGTTTAGATAGGGCCTATCTTAGGTATCACCCATTCTTGTGATATTTACCTAACATCAGTAGTAAGGCTCCATTTTTATCTCCAAAAGATTCCCCATCCCCATCTGCCTTCACTGCTCTCCCCTCCCTTGTAGATGCATCTCCCACAGAACCTTTCTTGCTGCCTGAGGAGAGGATGAAGAGTCATGGATTGTATGGAGGGAGCGGAAAATGAAAATATCTTCCTTCCACACTGATCCAAAGGGGATCATTTCTCCCATTAACCACTAGTAGTCCCTGTACTTCCACCTCTCTTTATGTGGACTAAAATGCCTCCCTGTGAGTTTTTCCTTCCTGCATGGTCTTAAGGAGCTGCCCGAACACTCCCCAGACCCCCATATCACTTATTTTAGGAACATAAGCCCTCAAAGGCTGCAGAATTCTGAGTGTGGAATGGATCAACCTTGAGGAAGGGCAGCCAAGTCCATAAGGGAGGAAGAAGGGAGCCCACACTTATTTGATGGCCAAACAGGTGGAGCTACTTGGATGGGAGGGAAGAAACTATAAAAGAGCTTCTGACAGCTCTACCCATCATTTTTTCCTCCTGATAGGACTGTGTAAAGAGAGAGTCATTGCATCCATAGGATGTTAGCTATTCACTTTCATGGCTCCTAATGGGGGGCTGAGTGGAGGGGGCCAGGGACTGGTCCTCAGCTGCTTAAGAATAGTAATCTGCACCATATGAATGTCTTTCTCTTCTCTTCCCTAGTTACCTGTGGGGGGATTTTTAGCCTGATGGATTTGAAGGAGCTCAGATTCCAGTGATGACTAGGATTAAAGACCCTGAATAGTACAGCATAAGTACTCTTACTGAAAGGCAACACACATTCTCACTGTCACTTCTTTTATCAGTCTTCAAGGGCCAGATGTGGTGGATGGGTGGGTCAGAGTCTCAGACTACACCTCTCCAAAAGGAGAGAAATTGGTCAGTCATATAGAAAGCTACCTCAAAGTGGCTCTAAAGTATCTGTAGAAGCCTCCAGAACTCCCATGGAAGCTACTTGAGGACAGGATTATATCCATAATGTACACCTGCAAGGGACAAAAAAGTTAATGTTGGCACAGGAATCTTATCTATAAATTTTGAGTTTAAAAACTTAAATTTAATGGTGCATCAACTCGGTAAGTAAGGTTTTAGATAAGCAATATGTTTCAGAGGCTAATGGTATCTTAATCTCAAAGGCTCATAAATGGAACAGTCTCACTTCTATTTGTTCAAACATTACTCTTAATTGAGCGACGGTCTTCCAGACTTGTTGATTCATATATCAAAGTCTAACTTGGAGATAAAGGTTTATGACTGAAGGCAAGTTCACTTGCTAACAAATTGGCTGAATCCTAAGTATCCTGCAAACTGATTTCAGATTTGGATAATGATGGTTAATAAATAAACAGACAGGCTGGACTAGCAGGGGATAAAAGGGGAAAAAAACCTAGCAGCACTAGAGAAGTCAGTTTGTTGTGACTTTAAAGAGATATTCTCTGTTCTGCCTCTGGAGTGTCTGACAGATGATGAGAGAGTCTCTGTGAGAATCCCTGCATCCTGCATAGTTTGTAAATAAACATACCATTATTTCTGTAACAATTTGATGAGCATAATTTATTCCATGTATATGATAAACCCCAACAGATTTTAAATTATTTGCTCTTTCTAGAAATAACTTTACATTCCCAGAGGATGAAAATTGACACCCTTGATCAATAACTTCCTTAGTTTTTCCCAGCCAGTGTATTTGGAATGATGTACCCTCTCTTTGTTTTCATCTAGTGTAGCTTTCCTCTGCTTACACAGGGAGTTAGAAAGGGTGTAATGGATATAAAATTGCACAGCTGACTGTGGCCTGGTCTACACTACTGGTTTATAGTGAATTTAGCAGCCTTAAACCAAATTAACCCTGCACCCATCCACACAACGAAGCCCTTTATATCGATAAAAAAGGGCTCTTAATATTGATATCTGTACTACTCCTCCCCAACGAGGGGAGTAGTGCTCAAATCGATATTGCCATTTCGGAATAGGGTTAGTGTGGCTGCAGTTCGATGGTATTAGCCTCCGGGAGCTGTCCCACAGTGCACCATTATGACTGTTCTGGACAGCAATCTGGAGTCGGATGCACTGGCCAGGTAGACAGGAAAAGCCCCGCGAACTTTTGAATTTCATTTCCTGTTTGCCCAGCATCAAGCGCTGATCAGCACAGGTGACCATGCAGAGCTCATCAGCACAGGTAACTATGCAGTCTGAGAATCGAAAAAGAGCTCCAGCATGGACCTTTTGGGAGGTACTGGATCTGATTGCTATATGGGGAGAGGATTCCGTGCTAACAGAACTATGTTCCAAAAGACGAAATGAAAAAACATTTGAAAAAATTTCCAAGACCATGATGGAGAAAGGCCACACCAGGGACTCAGTACAGTGCTGTGTGAAAGTTAGGGAGCTCAGACAAGCCTACCAGAAAACCAGAGAAGCAAATGGAAGGTCAGGGGCAGGGCCGCAAACATGCCACTTCTACACTGAGCTGGATGCAATTCTAGGGGGGTCTGCCACCACTACACCACCTCTGTCCGTGGATTCCGAGATGGGGGTAATCTTAGCCTTGCCTGAGGATTCTGTGGACAGGGAAGATGAGGAGGAGGAAGAGGAGGACAAGCTTGCAGAGAGCATACAGCACTCCGTTCTCCCCAACAGCCAGGAGCTTTTTCTCAGTCTGACAGAAGTACCCTCCCAGCCTTCCCCCAAGCCACTATCCCAGACAATGAAGCCATGAAAGGACCTCTGCTGAGTGCACCTTTGTAAATATAAAACATGGTTTAAAAGCAAGCGTTTTGATTTAATGATTAATTTCCCTGAGGACTTGGGATGCATTCAAGCGGACAGTACAGTTACTGAAAAGTCTATTAACAAGTCTGGGGATGGAGTGGAAATCCGCCAGGGACATCTCCATGAAGCTCTCCTAGAGGTACTCCAAAAAGCCTTTGCAGAAGGTTTCTGGGTACGGCAGACCTTATTCCAGCCATGGTAGACACTTGACCATGCCATGCATGTATAGCAAGTAATCTGGTATCATTGCATGACAAAGCCTAGCTGAGTATGGTCCAGTGTTTTGCTGGCATTCAAGCAACATCCATTCTTTATCTGGTTGTGTTAGCCTCAGAAGAGTCGATATATCGTTTTCATGGTAACCTGGTTGAAATACAGGAATTTAATTAAGGGTACAGAGATGGTTGGGCTGTTTGCCTGTGCTTAAAAAGAAATCTCCTTCCCTGCATTTAGCCAAACGGGGAGAATGGGGGTGTGATTGCGCTGAGCTTTTACGCGTTTGGCTAGCTGGGATCTTCCTTGCTACCAGCCATGTGGTGGTGGGAGGTGGCTAGCAGCATGATCTTCCATGATAACAGCCACGTGGTGGGGGAGGAGTAAAGCAGTCATCCTAGAGAATTGGATGGGGGCGGTTCTGGTGCTGCACTATTACTAACAGGAAAGAAGCCAGCACTCAACGGCTTTGCCTTGCTATTTGGGAAAGGAAGGGCGCTGGATATATGAAGGCTGCAGAAGCTGAAAGACAATGGCTTACCATGCCGCAGGTATTATAAGCATAAATCCCAATTCTGAACTTAGCGTCCAAAATGTGGGTGCCTAGCATGAATTCCTCTAAGCTTAATTACAGCTTAGATCTGATAGCGCTGCCACCAGCCAAAAATTCCAGTGTTTGGCTCACTCTGGTTCTCCCAAAACTTCCCTGGGGGACCCAAGATCAGATGCCCTGAGTCTTACCATAAAGGGAAATAACCCCCCTCCCCTTGTCTCTCTTTACTTCCTCCCAGGATTCCCCCCTGTGGGTTATCCTGGAAGATTACTGTACTTAACTCCTTGAATTACAAAACAGAGAGGGCAATTTACCTTCCCCCCTCCTTCTTTTTCCCTCCCAGTCTTTCCCTGAGAGAGACCGTAATCCTGGCACAGAGATTTCTATCCCCTAGAGACCCTCACTTAGAAAAAGAAAATCCAACAGGTTTTAAAAAGAAAAGCTTTTATATAAAAAGAAAGAAAAGACATAAAAATGGTCTCTGTATCAAGATAATATACAGGGTCAATTGCTTAAAAGAAAAATATGAATAAACAGCCTTATTAAAAAAGAAATACAATTTAAACATCCCAGCAACTACACACATGTAAATACAAAAAACCAATAAAAGCCTATTGTTTTTCTACCTTTGTACTCACAACTTGGAAACTGAAGATTAGAAGCTTGAAGATAGAAAGATCCCTCTCATAGCCAAGAGACAGACGGAGAACAGACAAAGGGAACACACACCCAAACATTCCTTCCCTGAGCTTTTTAAAAATCTTGTTTCCTGATTGGTCCTCTGGTCAGGTGTTTGGTTCCCTTTGTTAACCCTTTACAGGTAAAGAAACATTAACCTTAGCTATCTGTTTATGACAGGCATGCAAGCCGAATTCTGATGCCCGGACCTGCGTCTGTGAGATCTCTAACACCAAAAGCCGCAGGGCACTCAATATTAAGATGCAAAATGCGACCTTGTCAGGTACATCACGTGCTATTTAAGGTGAATAGTGTTGTTCACCGAGAAAGAGTATAACCATTTTTGTAAAATGTATCTTTTAAAATACTTCTTTCCCTTTTTTCCCTTCCTCCTACAGCTGCAAATGTTGTCAAGTCTCCCTCCTCTGTCAAGTTCCTCCATCCGAAGGCTATCTCATCGATAATACAGCGGAAAAAAGACACGAGACACATGTTCCGAAATGTTCTTGGAAATCATGGAAATGACCCAGAATGAAAGAGCTCATCTGAATGAGTGGAAGGGGCGTGGTATCAAAGTACAGGAAAGATGCCAGTGACCGTGAGGACAGGTGGGATGACGTGAGGACAAGAGGACAAATGTGAGGAGAGAGGGACACTCGAGATGAGAGGTGGCGTTCAGAAAGATCAGAGGTGTCGGCAGGAAGATCAACGGAGGTGGGATACAACTCTGGGGCTGCTACATGATCAAACTGACATGCTCCGCATCTGGTGGAGCTTCAGGAATGCAGCAGGATCACAGAGTGCCGCTGCAGCTCCTGTATAATCACCCCCCCACTCACCATGTTCCTTAGCCTACTCCTACACCCTAGACGACTAAGAAGCATGGTGGGAGGCTCCGTGCACCCCCCATTCCACTCCAGTGGGACAGGCCCAACCCAAAAAGCTGTCATTATCTTTGAAATTTTTTAGTGCCTTTTCCTTCCCTCCTATCCTCCTACCAAACCCCACCCTGGCTACCTTGTCAGTTCTCTCCTCTTTTTATAATGACTTTTAATAAAGAATACATGATTTTTAAAATAAGAATGACTTTATTCCCTTAGGAAGCAAGCAGTAATTGAAGGGAGAGGGTGGGTTGCTTACAGGCAATGACTTAATGGGGAGGGGGGGAGGTTCATCAAGGAGAACCAAACACAACAGTCACATCGTACCTGGCCTGTGATGAAACTGGTTTTCAAAGTTCTCTGATGTGCACCGCTTCTGGTGTGCTCTTCTAATCTGCCCTGGTGTCTGGCTGTGTGTAATCAGTGGCCAGGTGATTTGCCTTTGCCTCACACCCCACCATAAATGTCTCCCCCTTACTCTCACAAGATTGTGGAGACACAGCAAGCAGCAATAACAAAGGGGACATTGGTTTGGCTGCGGTCTGCATGAGTCAGTAATGTGCGCTAGCGTGCCTTTAATGGCCAAATGCACATTCTCCACCATTCTGCACTTGCTCAGCCTGTAGTTGAACAACTCCTGACTACTGTCCAGGCTGCCTGTGTATGGCTTCATGAGCCATGCATCAAGGGGTAGGCTGGGTCCCCCAGGATAACTACAGGCATTTCAACATCCCCAATTGTTATTTTCTGGTCTGGGAAGTAATTCCCTTGCTGCAGTTGTTTAATCAGAGTAGTGTTCCTGAAGACGTGAGCGTCATGAACCTTCCCGGCCATTCCCACGTGGATGTTGGTGAAACGTCCCTTGTGATCACCAGTGCTTGCAGCACCATGGAAAAGTATCCCTTGCGGTTTATGTACTGGGTGCCCTAGTGCTCCAGTGCCAAGATAGGGATATAGGTTCCATCTATTGCCCCACCACAGTTAGGGAATCCCATTGCAGCAAACCATCCATTATTGATGCACATTTCCCAGAGTCACATCTTTCGTAGCAGCAGCTTTAATGAATGTTTGGCTACTTGCATCACAGCAGCCCCCACAGTAGATCTGCCCACTCAAATTGATTCCCGACTGACCGGTAAGCTGTCTGTGTTGCAAGTTCCAGAGGGCTATTGCCACCTTGCTTTTCAACTGTGAGGGCTGCTCTCATCTTGGTATTCTGGCATTTCAGGGCAGGGGAAAGCAAGTCACAAAGTTCCATGAAAGTGCCCTTACGCATGCAAAAGTTACGCAGCCACTGGGAATCGTCCCACACCTGCAACACTATGCGGTCCACCAGTCTGTGCTTGTTTCCTGGGCCCAAAATCGGCGTTCCATGGCTAGAACCTGCCCCATTACAGCATGATCTCCAAAGTGCAGGGCCCCGTGGTTTTGAGAGAATTCTGTGTCCTGTCCTCATCACTCTCGTCGATGCCTGTCGTAGCTGCTTCCTCCTCGCCTGGTTTTGCAAGTCCTGGTTCAGCATAGACTGCACGAGAAATGCGCAAGGTGTTTACAATGTCCATGATTGCTGTCTTGAAGCTGAGGCAGTTCCATGCTTGCCGTGCTATGGCGTCCTTGTACAGTTTCACCCAGGAAAAAAGGCGCAAAATGGTTGTCTGCTACTTGCACAGAGGCGAGGGGTGAGGCTGTACCCAGAACCACCCAATGACAATGTTTTTTTGCCCATCAGGCACTGGGATCTCACCCAGAATTCCAATGGGCGGGGGAGACTCCCGGGAACTATATAGCTACGGAAGAGCTACCCACAGTGCAACACTCCGGAAATCGACACTAGCCTTGGTACATGGATGCACACTGCCGAATTAATGTGCTTAGTGTGGCCACGTGCACACTACTTTATACAATCTGTTTTTAAAAACTGGTTTCTGTAAAATTGGAATAATCCCGTAGTGTAGACATACCCTGAATAGTCGCAGTCTGACTAGCTTATAAAATTGGTTTGCCATTTATTTTTGTCATTTATGGTGAAATCCTGGTACCTCCTTAAAGTTAAAGTTAAGACTTTTCCCAGGTGACCAATGTGGGATTGAGAAGAAGGAATCCCTTGCCAACCTGGAGGTGGTTTGAAGTTCTTAAACAGTTATGTTTAGGCTTACCATGGAAGAACTGGAGGGGTTGGCCCTAGAAGAGCAATTTATATATTGAAATAACATATTCCCAAACTTTTTGTTTGTTTCTCTTGTCACTTTAAAGATTGCAAGCTCTTTGGGGGCAGGGAATGTTTCTTCCTGTATGCTTGGAAAGAGATTGGAGCAATCACAATACAAATAACAAATACTAACAAACTACTAAAACTATTTTGTTAGTGGCTTGAAGTCATCAATTTTTGAAAAATATCAGTAATTAATGAGCAGTCATAGAAAAACTCATTGGGTGACACAGCTTTAATTTATTGCAATGAAAACAGTTATTGTAAGATAGGAAAAAAAAGAGAGATTTTAATGGAACCATCAGATATGGCCTCTTTAACGGCCTATATTCTATTTTCTTGCTTGAGGCAGTAACTAAACATTGATGGAACACACATGGTGTTTTGAAAGCTGGGAATGCGATGTAAGGTAGCAATTTGCATCTTCTAGCGCAGCTGCAATCTGGAGTAACCATGAATAAATCAAAGCTGGAAGGTTTGAAGTTGCTGTTGAGATATATATTACTATTTCTTTTTGACTGCAGTCTACTCTGATTTATATTGAGAAAACGTATCATGGCATTTATTGTTTCAGGTGAAAAATTCATTATTTTCTAAATTCTAGGGATGTGTTGTAGAATCAGAAGTTATACTGTATTGGGCAAAGTCCTAGCCCATCTCCATGCAAGTGCAGGTTTGTTCCCTACTGAAGTCTTGTGCAGTTTGGTTTGAAATATCCCATCCCTCCAAATATGGGGCTCCATCATTTCCCTAGAGATGCTATTCCACAGCCAAATAGGTCTCACCATCAGGACTATTTTCCAGGTATTTCTAGATTTTCATTTCTTTTATTTGACTCAGTTACTCCTAGTTATACTCCCTTTTACTATTCTAAAGAATGAACCCCCCTTTAAGGTAGAGGTTTGAAACTGGAGCAGATGACAAGAGCCTTAGCATTAAGTGTTGATTTCTTGAGAATGGGTCATGCTATTGCCAGTTTAAGAGTGGATGGTAGTGTAAGGAAGGCAATAATTAACTCTGTCCCTAGCATATCCATTTGCGGTTGCTAGTTTGTTCCCACTTTTCTTACCACTTTTCTGGAGGCAGGAATTCATGCAGGATTCCCTCTATCATACAGATCTCCCCCAACGCCTTTATTAGCATGTGCTATCTTTGCAAAGAACTGTCAATGAGAGTAGAATGTAAGCCCCAGATGCCTAAAAGGAACTTTACCTCCATCAGTCACAGTCTTTACTGCCTCTCCAGGCTCAGCTTTTAGTCCTGGATTAAGACTTCCTTCCTGCAGTATTCTATTCGTAATCTGGGGACAGCTCATAGATACCACAACTCAGGCTGCTTCCTAGGCCTGTCTTTCAGCTCTAAGAACAGACTCTTGGCCTGCTATGTTCCTGCAGAAGCATGTGCTGTCTTCTGCAGCCCATGCCGTTCCTTCTTGTATGTCATTCCCCTATTCTAGCCAGAGGACAGGTGGCAGCAGGAAGAAGAGGCAGGATTGCCTGCCAGCTCTCTAGCCAATCTAGGTTGTGAGGAAGGGAGAGGCCAGCTTCTCTAGTCTGCCCAGTCACAGGCATTTGGGGCTCCAAGGGTGGAGCCAGTCTTCACATCACTGCAGCTGATCTGTGGAGTAGGGGTTCCACAGCAATTCTCTGTAGGTTTTCACAGCAGCCAAGACAAGCATAGTTCCATTTTTCAGGGGGGAGGGTCAAGGGCTTCCATTAGTTCAAGGGACTTCCCTCAGTATTTGGGTAAAGGCTGAAATGGGGTCTCGATGAAACTGCTATAAGATAGGTGCAAAGCTGGTTTCAAAAACATGCTCAGAGTAGTTATCAATGGTTCACTGTCAAACTGAGGGATGTACGTAGTGGAGGCCTGCAGGGATCAATCCTGAGGCTGATGTTAGTTAACATTTTCATCAATAACTTGCATAATGGAGTGGACAGTGTGCTTATAAAATTAGCAGATGACACCCAGCTAGCATTCTGGAGGACAGAATCAGAATTCAAAAGGACTGTAACAAACTGGAGAACTGGTCTGCAATCAATAAGATGAAAGTCAATAAAAATAAGTGCAATGTACACTCTTAGGAAGGTAAAATCAGATGCACAAATACAAAATGGGGAATAACTGAAAAGGCAGTAGTACTGCTGAAGAGGATTGGGGTGCTCTAGTGGATCACAAATTGAATATGAACCAAAAGTGTGATGCACTTGCAAAAAAAGGCAAATATTCTGGGGTGTATAAATAGGAGTGCTCTCTATGTAAGGAATGGGAAGTAATTGCCCCACTTGCCTCAGCACTGGCAAGGCCTCAGCTGGAGTTCTGTAAAGATGTGGACGTATTGGACAGAATCTAGAGGAGAGAATCAAAAATAATGAAAGGTTTATAAAATCGGACCTATGAGGAAAGCGTTAAAAAATTGGGCATGTTTAGTCTTGTGAAAAGAGGACTCAGGGGGGCGGGGGGAAGGAACCTGATAACAGTCTTCAAATATGTTAAGGGCTGTTACAAAGAGGATGGTGACCGATTATTCTTCATATCCACTGATGGTAGGAAAAGACGTAAACGGCTTACTCTGCAGCAAGGGTGATTTAGGTTACATATAAAGAAAAACTATCTAACTCTCAGGGTAGTTAAACTCTGCAATAGTCTTCTACAGCAAACTGTGGAATCTCCATCACTGTTTTTTAAATACTGGTTAGACAAACACCTGTCAGGGATGGTCCAGGTATACTTGTTCCTGCTCAGTGCAGGAGACTGGACAAGATGACCTGTCGAGGTCCCTTCCTGCTACATTTCTCCAATTCTGTAAATCCTAATTGATGGAATCTGATCCTCATCAGGACCCTTAAGCAGGTGGGTATCACCCTTGACTCCAGTGGGACTACTCATTTGTTTAAAATTAGAAATGTGCTAAATTCTTTACTGAATAGGGGCCCTTGTAAGCATAGAAAAGAACCTACCAGGCATGGCTAGGAGTGGTTCCTGCCTGTTTGTCCCAGTGCCAATCATTAGGCCTAACACCTGTCAGGGATGTCTAGATAACACTTAGCTTTGCCTAGAGTGCAGGGAACTGGATTAGAAGACCTCTCAAACTCCCTTTCAGTCCTACGATTCCATGATTCTGTGATTGTGAGGAATCCTGATGTGATGGGCTGGGTCACAGAAATCCCCTTGGGATTGCCATCTGATGTTCTGAGACTACCTCTGAGCCTGTTTTTCCCTGGCAGCTTGGGAATTCAGTACCCTGTCTTTTTGAGCCAGACACGCTAGCCTGCTACAAACACAACAAGCCCATGTCCCTCTGTCATAAATAGATAGCTAAGGGTTAATGTTTCTTTTACCTGAAAAGGGAACCAAACACCTGACCAGAGGACCAATCAGGAAACCGGATTGTTCAAAGCAGGGGAGGGAACCTCTGGAGGTTTTTGGCTTTGTCCTTCTCTTTGTTTCTTTCGGCTATGAGAGAACAGCTTTTCTTTCTATCTCCAAGCTTCTTTCTACCCTGCTGTTACCAAGTTGT
>NC_133771.1:57112218-57125206 GCF_003597395.2 Chelonoidis abingdonii | reverse complement strand
AATTACCAAGCAAAATAAAACAAACACATGCAAGTTTAAGCCTAATATATTAAGAAACTGATTACAAATGAAATCTCACCCTCAGATATGTTTCAATAAGCTTCTTTCACAGACTAGACTCCTTTCTAGTCTAGGCCCAATCCTTTCCCCTGGTACAATCCTTGTTCCAATTCCGGTGATAGCTTGTAAAATATCATTACAAAGCTTATAATCTACTGACTGTAGATTATATACTCATGGGGGATTTCTCATGACTGCAGCCTCCTTTGTTCTGTTCCACCCCCTTTTATAGCTTTGGCACAATGCAAGAATCTTTTGTCTCTCTGGGCCCCCACCCCTCCTTCTAAATCGAAAAACACCAGGTTTAAGATGGATTCCAATACTAGGTGACATGGTCACATGTCCTGTGAGACCCCAAGCCTTCATTTTCCCGGCCTGACTGAGAGGAAGGCTTGCAAGTAAACAGAGCCATCTACAGTCAATTGTGCTAGTTAATGGGAGCCATCAAGATTCAAAACCACCATTAATGGCCCACACTTTGTATAATTATAGTAGGACCTCAGAGTTATATTTCATATTTCTAGTTTCAGATACAAGAATGATACATACATACAAATAGGATGAACACACTCAGTAGATTATAAGCTTTGTAATGATACCTTACAAGAGACCTTTTGCATGAAGCATATTCCAGTTACATTATATTCACACTCATTAGCATATTTTCATAAAATCATACGGAATGCAATGTCACACCTGCATTACTGCTACCTGTGCTGTATCTGTTCTATGGATAGAGGATTTCAGTCACCAAGGCTTTCCACCTGGCACCTTTCATGAACACTAAAGCCACTTCAATTCTCAGAATTTTTCAATCCTATAAGGGAGCAGGGGAGGAAATGGCTAAATATACTCTTTTCCAGCCTGACAGCAGATGTGCCATGTTTGAACCTGAGAGGATTTTATTTTTTTTAGCCAAGTTATAAATCCCTTGAAAAAATACTTTTTATTTATGTATCATATTCTATCCAAAGATCAACAGGTGTTCCAGAAGAAAATTATTTGCAGCTCCCCTGTAAGATAAAGGTTGAAATGTTATCCCAATTCTACATGAAGAGAAAGGGTACGGAGGTTAAATGTTTCGTCCGCTATCATATAGGTGTGTTGAAGAGCCAGGATTAGAACTCTCGCTCCCAACTCTCAGTCCTTTGATCTTTGCCACTTAGCCTTTCCCATTATAAATAATTGTATACACTGGAAGTGCCTCCCCCATAGTGGAGCTGCAGCTCTGCTATAATGATTTTTGAAAAATAAAGCTGAAAAGGGCATTTGCTTTAGTATCAAGCTTTTTCAGCCATTTTCTACTCTCAGCGACTGCTCTACAGAGAGACTTCACTGGACATATTAGATTCCTCTCTTTTAATTAGAACATTAATATTCCCACTGTTTCTCTAGCTTCCAACTCTGACTAGTTTTAATCCCCCGCCTCCAGTCACTTAGCAAAGAAAGTGAAGACTTAGTATCCAGATGAAGTTCTGTGTGAAAAGCTTTCTGAGTCACAAGAGAGAGGGCTGAGTGTTATACCTGTCAGATTTTTCATATGTACATATCCCATATCCATGCAGACAAATGTCACTATCTCTGCATCACAGTAGGACTTACTTGCTTTGCTTCTTTACTCCCCTCAGCAATATTATCCTTTATTTTGAAGCGAAGGGAATTATATAACACAATCATGTTAAAAATGGTTGCAATGCAACAAAAGTTTACCTCTCCAATTTTTTTTTTTTAAATCAAGCTGTGCAAATGAACATGTTGCCTAGCAACATGATACTGCAAGCTTGAGCAACTGCTGGGTCCATTGAAATTGACAAGGGAGCCATAGATGAGTGACTGAGCTCCACTACTTAACAATTCTGGGAATGAAAGGGGGAGAGAGAACAAGCAGAAAAAAAATAAAATTGAAAATCAAGTAAGATGAACACGCACAATGAGAACCTAAGAAAAGAAAGAGATGTCAATAGGCAGGAAATAGGAAAGGAAGAGAGAAAATACAAAGATTCAAAACAAAAAAAAAAAGGTGGATAGAATTAAATTGAAAAAAAATAGTGGGGAAATTATTTTGGCCAAGTGATATATTCAACATGTGCATCTGAGTGTCTTAAAGAAAACTGTTGTATACAATAGCACATGTGAAATTACATGAATATGTAGGGATGTGGAGACAGACATTTGCAGATGTGGTTATGTCTTCACTCACTCATGATTCATGCTCAGATATTTTGTTTACACGTCAAAGTGATTGTTTTACCAGTACAACCTTTCAACAATAAGTTGAACACACCCTGATGGAAGTCATTAACCTGCATAAAGATTCAAGTCAACCTCCTTTTCTGCAGTGTGTAAAGAGCATGGATGGGCCAAGCTAGCACAGCTAGTGTTTCCCTGTAGAGTTCTGGCTCCCATGTCCCTTCCTGGAGGCCACTAGCAGCTGGCCTCACCTGGAGCCATCTGAAATAGGAACAGGTAAGTTATAGCAGTAGTTGATTAATACATTTCCAAAGCAACAAGTTGATGTAAAAAGTGAACCCCAGGCTTTAGTTATAGTCAAGACATGCACAGGGCAGCTCAAGGTTTGGGAAGTAAAAGTGGCCCAGTCCCAGGCAGACTTGTCATAACCAGGCTGACTTAGCACTAGTCCCACAGCGTAATCCATTGAGGGAACACAAAGGCTGTCTTTATTCCCCGCCATTCCTGAGCTGAGCTTCTGTTGTGTCTCTCTTGAATGTAGCTAATGATCTGGACCTGCCATTCTAAAGCACTTTGCAGGGTATGCTTACTGAGTTGTACTCTGAAAATGTGTGCAGCAATAATTACTAATACTTTAACTTCAACTTTTTTCATGGTGCTTCTCATCCCAAAGGATTCCAAAGTGCTTTAGAAGTATAATAGAATGAAATACATACTGTTCCAAATTCTGCTTTCATTTATTCTGGTGTCAAGCAACAGCAGTTCCGGAGATTTTAACAACTACTTCAGCCCTACACCAGTGTAAATGAAGGCACTGATTCACTGTACCTTCACTGTACCTCACCAGCTTTGGATGTGCAAGGAATGTAGCAGTGAGCCCTGGGTACATAGACATGGCTTCACATTCTACTCAAAGATAGTAACCTCTGGTTGGAATGTATGACAACTGTCTAACAACAAAATAACTTGGCTGTTTATAATATACCATAATCCTTTGAGCGATGGTTGCAAAAACATATTGTTAAGTAGTTGGCCTTCAAATAGTTTCCAGGATGTATATTTTATTTCAGATGATTAATTACAACAATCTCTCTAGTCCTCCTAAAGATTGACATTTTAAAACACATCTGTTATCATTGGACTGACACTGATTGAATATGTTGACATGTTTTATCATTTAGCTGGTAGGTAAGTTTTTGGTTTTCTGTGGGTTCAATCTATACCTTCTGTTAGAGATAGAGTATCTTATATGCCATTATGATCATACATTGCTGACTATTGCAGATGATTGTAAAAAGAAAAAAAGTGCACTGGTTCCCTTCGAATAGTATATCTAAGTTAATACTATGATCCATAATCCTCTGTTATCTAAGAGATTATAGGTGATGTCCTAAGTTTTAAGAATATTTTCTTATAAATTTACTGAAACATTGACAATTAATTTAGGAAAAAATGAGAACCAGACAGATACCAGAGGGTTCAGTAAAATGTATGTGGTACCAGTTTTGAAAAAAGTGAAAGAAGGTCTGTCCTGGCAGTTACCATTTTAGGAAATCCATCATCATTCCCTGTTAAACAATGGAGCAAATATAAAAGAGGGGAGGGGAAATCTTTAAGCAGTGTGAAATTTCTTGCTTTCCTGCCAGCTATGTTAAAGATAGTATGTGAGCTCAGAGGGAGGAGGACAGCCACATCCTCATGCAGCTGGCCCTTGCCTACTAAACTTGTGTTATGATGCAGCATCTGAGCATAATGCTTTCTGCCATCTTTGGTTTGATAGGAGACTATGGCATCCTGTTGGGTGATGAACTGGCCTCAGTTATCTATGCCTTTGTTACCTCCCATTTGGACTATGGCAGGGTTCCCAAACTTCACTGCATTGCAACCCCCTTTTGACAACAAAAATTATTACATGACCCCTGGAGCATGGACCAAAGCCTGGATCTGCCTGAGCCCCACTGCCCTGAGTGGGAAAGCCAAAGCCCAAGCCCCACCGCTCCAGGAAGGTGGACATAGTTGAAGCCCAAGGGTCCAACCTGAGCCCTGCCACCCAGGGCTGAAGCCCTTGGGCTTTGGCTTGAGCCCTGGGTATTGCGGCTCAGGCTTCAGCCTCAGACTCCAGGAAGTTTAAACCATCCCTGGCAACCCCATTTGAAGGGGGTTGCAACCCACTTTGGGATTCCTACCCGCAATTTGAGAACTGCTGGACTATGGCAATGCAATATACCTGGGCGGAAAGCCTGATCCCTTAGGAAAGGCCAACTAGTACACAATGCCACATCACATCTCAGCAACATAGGCTATTGTGAGCACATCAGACCTAATTTCTGCTTTCTGCACTAGTTCCCCATAGAATATAGAGACAGGTTCAAGGTTTTGGTTCTTATCTTCATGGCATGACCTTGGCCCAGGATATCTAAAAGAACTAAAGCTCCTGGGTGAAGACCATGGTTGACCACTCCACTTCAGAGGCAAAATAGATCTTTCAACCATAAAGATAAAGCTCACCTGTGCAGTAGACAGATTTCTCAGGGACCAGTCTCAGACTGTGGAAAAAATTCCCCCCGGAACTAAGGACCATCACAGCTTCACTGCCTTCCACTCCAAGTACAAGATGAACTTCTTTGATCTGCCTTCTCTAAAATAAACACAGACCAGTGCATATAGTTAAAAAAAAAATCACTCCCCAAACTCTATCAGAACAGACTACCACACTATACATGCAAATATCTCCTGGGGTGAAGATAGGGAATGAACCACACATGACAGACGTTAGTAGTGTCTCTTCTTGCATTGTTGGCAGCCACACAGATAGTAAGGTGATGAGTGCAGTATAAGATCCCATATAGGATAGACAGGGGTCAGCAACTTTTCAGAAGTGGTGTGCCAAGTCTTCATTTATTCACTCTAATCTAAGGTTTTGTGTGCCAGTACTACATTTTAATGTTTTTAGAAGGTCTCTTTCTATAAGTCTATAATATATAACTAAACTATTGTTGTACATACAGTAAATAAGGTTTTTAAAATGTTTAAGAAGCTTCATTTAAAATTAAATTAAAGTGCAGAGGCCCCAGACCGGTAGCCAGCACCCAGGCGGTATGAGTGCCACTGAAAATCAGCTTGTGTGCTGCCTTTGGCATACGTGCCAGGGGTTGCCTACCTCTGGGATAGAAGTATCCATTCAACTCATGTTCAAGCTTGGTTCAGCTGAGTCTAGTGTGGCTGGTTCAGGTAGGCTCAGATTACATCTTTAATTGTGTTCCCAGTCTAGATTGATTGGAACTGTGGTTTATAGTGTAAAACTCTTGCTCTCTGAATTGAAAAGTGAATGTGTGAGACAATGTCCATTCATGGATTTAGCTTAGATATTAGGATAAACTTTCTAGCTATACCGATAGTTAAGCAATGGAATATTCTTGCAAGGGAGATTGTGGAATCTCTATCTGTTCTAAAAACAGATAAGATAAACAGGGTGGTGCAGGTGGGAGGGGCGAACTAGTGCCCTGCAATGCGAATTCTGGGCAGACTCCACCTTCTATGTAAATTCATGTCTGCCTGGGAGAAGGGAACAGAGGCAAGAGTGGGACTCAGAGGGGCTAGAGTGGTTGCTGCAGGGGCTGGGAACAGGACCTGAATTGACTGGAACAAATATTCAAGAAAGAACTCTTCAATCTAGTAGAGAAGAGTATAACATGATTCAGTGGCAGGAAATTGATGCTAAACAAATTCATACTGTAAATAAGGCATGCATTTTTAACAATGAGGTTAATTAACCATTGGAACAATTTACCAGGGGTTGTGGTGAATTCTCCGTCAATTTTAAAATCAAGACTGGATGTTTTTCTAAAAGGTATGCTCTAGTTCAAAGAGGAATTATGTTAGGGAATTTCTGTGGCTTTTGTTATGTAAGATGATCACATTGGTCACATCTGGCCTTGGAATCTATGACTATGTTAGCCACTTTAAAAATAAATTAATAAATGAATGGAACTGCTGAGGAGAGGGAAGGCAGTGCATAATTGGTTTCAACTATATTACCCGGACACACTTCACTGGAGGTACAGTTTTAGAAACACATCCAAGTTTTAATCCAACGTGCTTAAAAAGGGGATGAGAGATGCACCAACCAGATCCCTGCCTGTTTCTGGTGATTATTCAAGTGGAAATTAAAAGGTCCCATAACACCCTTTGAAAGGGTGGCGGCGGGAATAACACAGATTTCCTGGCACACATTCCATCTCACAATAAAAGAGTCTGTGATGTCTAAAGCTGTGTATGAGTTACTGCTTGAGTGCACAATGCTACTGCATTTGTCAAAATAGCCACTACACAACACTGGCATCTGACTTGTTATTGTAAAGTCCTCTGGGATATCTTCACTAGGAAAAGCATTCCCCAAACCTTCCTATCATTTATTAAAAATTAAATTTATAGAGACACATCTTCATGTTGTTTCCAAAGGGCCTTTTTTGTCCCCACTTTGACACATCAACCAGTGCTTAATTTGTGCCAGGGCTTGCCAGGGCTGAGCCATGTCACCTCTAGGCTTGGCAGTTCATAGCCCCTGCACCTCTGGGGTTTGCTGTATCAGTTATGAATGTAAAAAAATTGCTTGAGCCCTGGCACCTTTTTCATTGCAAATTAAGCACTGACATTAACCATTTGATTTTTGTGCAAATCTCAATGTTCTTTTTGAGTATTCGGCAGAGATAAGCCGAATACTTGTTTCCTGCCTCCGTATCTCAGAGAAATGTTATATCTATAACCAAGGCCGTTGTAGCGGGGGTGCCAGGCCCTGGTGATAGACCCGTCACTTTTGGGACTGACCTGCCACTTCTGGGACTGACCGCGCCCCTGCAGCTTTAAAAGATTGTATGAAAACATTGAGTAATTGCTGATGAGATGCAACTTATCTGTTAATGATGATCAATTAAAAAACCTTTCTAATGTTTCAGAAATGGAATGTGAAGGATTGAAAAAACTGGGAAGTAATGTCTGATACAGTGTAAAACTGGCAGATAAAGATACTGCTGTGTAACTAAGGATTAAAGACCAACAAAAACTAGACAATTAAATGATGCCATGTATTGTTCTCATCTAGTAAAACACAGTTCTGCACTGGAATTTCTGTTAGAAAGTAACCGGCTTTCAGCAGAGAGCATATACACAGCTTTCGTGCTAATCTTGTCCATTGTTAAACATTTACCTTGAACTTCTGACACAATTCTTTTAAATCTGCTGAATTAGGGCAGTTTTATTTTTGTCCTTGAATCTATTTTACCTTTGTGGACTCACAAAAATCTTGCCTTTTATTTTTGTGTTGTTGAAATCTGTAATAGATTTATCAGACTGGATTCAAATACTTCAAGGCATCACAACACTCTTTCAGGAGTGGGACATGCAAAGGTTTCAGTTCTCTGGGGCTCAGGCGAATTACTATACTTGATTAGACCAACAGTCAACCTAGGCCAGTAACCTAAGAAGTATCACATAGTTCTGTACTCTATCCAGCTACTCCACCAATATTGCTACTCTGACACTGAAAGTGGTTAAATTACAAGAAGGATGGTCTAACCATTCTATTAGAGCTGATTGAATATTTTGCACTGAATACATGTATTCTAGGAATTATATCCTCTTTCTATTTGCCAACTGTCCATGGATGGATTTCAGTACTGTCTAATTTAGATTTATTCCTGAATTTCTGCCCTAAATAATTCTTTGCCTGATGATCATTCACAAACAATTAATTATGAATATTAGCAGTTCACAACCTATGTTGAACTACTTGGATAGGTTGATTGTTAAACTTCTTCAAGAGACCGAATAACCAAACTTAGCTAAGTTTATTGTCCAGAGATAAAACAGTACAATACACGAAGGAGACATACATACTTTCCTTCCAGCAAGCAAATTCTCATAATATGTTCACTTAACACTGAAGGTGTGGTTCAAAAATACACATATCTAGTAGTATGTATGATTTTACAAGTTACAGAATTCTTTACATCACTAAAATCCAACCCACCAGTTTGTACCAGTTCCTTAACTTGCTGTCCTGTACCTTCCTTATTTTTACTTTGGATACTAGCATTCCAGGTGGTAGAGGAAGACTGAGATTATATGAAGAGTCTCGGTAGATAGACTAGGACTGAGGGTATGTCTATCCTGCAAATAGAAATCGGTGGCTGGCCCATGCCAGCTGACTCAGGTTCCCAGGGCTTGTGCTGCAAGTCTGTTCCATTTCAGTGTAGACTTCCAGGCTCCCACCTCGCAGGTTCCTAGAACACTGGCTCCAGCCTGACCCCACATGTTTACACTGCAATGAAACAACCCCTTAGCCCAAGTCCCGCGAGCCTGAGTCAGCTGGCATGGGCCAGCTGTGAGTGTTTAATTGCAGTGGTGACAGGGGACATGGGTGAGAAAGGAGAGCAGGCAACTGGAAAAAGGAAGGAGAGGCTGGCAGAAGAGGGACAGACATACTGGATCAGGAGCCAGGAAGAAGGGAACTGGCTATGCCAGAAGACAGGGACTGGGATGAGAAGCCTGAGAAGTAGAGACTGAAGTTGTCTAGGTGTGGAAATGGGACTGGAATTAGGAGCCAGGTTTGGAGAAGAGACTGGACTGAGACAGGACAGCTTGGAGAGGATGGGGCAGAAAGGGTTAAATTTGAAGGGAATGTACAGAACTGTCTGTGACCACTAGAGCCTGGAATGAAATCCACCATTTCTGAATCTCACCATTCCTCTGCTGTCAGCAAACGTCTGTGGAACCCATGGCAAAGTGTCTTTTTCAACTCCCCCTAGTGCTGTTCGATATAGAGAAGAACAATCTATTACTACTATCAATTGCTCTGTTAGCTCAGGTGGCATGTGCAGCGGATGTAAAAAATCCAGGACTGCTGATGACCCATCTGGGGGTGGATATGACACCACTGGGATGGGATTTTTCTTTTCTTCGGTCTGTTTTTTTAAGACCTAGGAAATCATGTACCAAAAAATACACTAAAACATTATTAAGTCGGTCAAATTAAACACTCAAAAAATAGCAAATGCCATAATTAATGCCAGTGCAACCTTTATTCAACCCACTGGTGCATATGTATTATAATACAGTCTTTTACTTCTATTTCATTCAGTGCACAGAGTGAATGATACTTACTTAATGAGACGCTATTTAATATTTTGTTTTAGCCTCATTGTTCAGTATGTGGATATATATCCCAGTATCTGCTAACACATAGGATCAGTTGTAGTCCAGGTAAATAACCTGTTTGTTAAGAACATTGGAAGGAAGTCAAAGATAGGTAAAAAGTATTATTTTATTATACTCATGTAATGGATATTAATAGATGGGACACAAGAAGGAAAATTATCAATGCACAAAGCAAATCTACGACATATGGCAGTGGTCCCTAACCTTTTTTGTCTGGCGGGTGCCAGACGACGAGCCATGGAGGACCATGGTGGCAGACGAGCATCTGCTGAAATTCTGTTGACAAGTGGCAACGTCAATAGGTGTTGCCGCCGAAATGCTGCCGACAAGCAGTGTCATCCAGAGGCATCGCTTCCAAAATACTGCTGAAAATCGGTGGCATTTCGGCGGTGTTGCCTCTGGATGACGCAGCTTGTTGGCAGCATTTCAGTGGATTCTCATCCTCCGGCCAATACGCGGGCGCACTTAGACACCCCGGTGGGTGTGATGGCACCCGTGGGCACCACGTTGGGAACCCCTGGTATATGGTAACTCTTAAGCAAATTATCTGAGAAGACATATCAATTCTGTGTAACAAATCATATCAATTTCCAATATCACTCTGCATATTTTTAACTTTGCTCTTGCTGAGGATCTTTCAGATAAAACAGAGTTGTATCTGTAAACAGCAAGGCTTTCGCTGCTGGAATAGCCTTCCTATGAAGAAGAATTATGGTTGGAATAGAAGTTTACATTGCATGTGGGCACTTTCTCTTTATTCAGTATTTTAAAAAATATTTTATCTACTTTATTGTAAACAGGAGCCCCTATTTCTATAATCCTTCTCTGGGGGTGTCTAAACAACAAGGGCTTACAGCTGGTGCTAATGTCACCTCTTGCTCCCTGTATTACCGCTCTGTGAGATGATCTGAGTTTAAAAATGGCAATATGGACATTTATTCAAATTGTTGATTGCTAATACACTGATACAGGTCCGTTGGATTTCTCAGTCTATCTGTTAACCTGCAGTCATAGCACTATCTTTTACCTTAATAAATTCATCAACTGCTCTCTTGTCAAAGCGTTGCTGGCTTTCTGTAGCAATAGAGAGTTACGTAACTTAATTCCAAACCATTTTACAATGCTTATCACATGCAATCTTTCCAACAGAGGATTTGTGAAGTTGACCTGGCATCTTAAAAAGGCATTGGCTTTCCTTGGAGATGATTTCTGGAGAAATGCTGCATTCTCTGGGAGACAACAAAATTCTCTAAAGGCTCCTTAAGAAATTAGATCTGTCTTAACGGGAGGATTGAATACATCTGGTGAAGAGTAGCATTGTTACTTTCATTGTGAATGATGACCTTCTTCTTAGGCACTGAATTCCATTAGTTTGAGGACTGCTCATTTTTATAAATAAATACATGCCAGAACCCCAGCTGGAGTAATAGGCATAGCTTAGTTTTAGTCTGTGGAGCTACACCAATTTACATCACATGAGGATCTTGTCATAAACAGATAGCTAAGGGTTAATGTCTCTTTCACCTGGAAAGGCTTAACAAACAACACCTGACCAGAAGACCAATCAGGAAACAAGATACTTTCAAATCTCAAGGGAGGGAAGCCTTTGTTTGTGGTTTTTGGGTTTGGCTTTGTTCTCTCCGGGTCCTGGACAGGACTAGAAGTGCAACCAGGTTTCTGCCAATCTCCCTGCTACGGTCTCTATCTGTTCAGAAATAGTGAGTAAGTAAAAGGTGTTATAGTCTTTAAATAAATGTTTTCTTTATTGCAGATGTGGTATTTGCTGGAAGTGTCTTAAGTTGTATTCTCGCTGGAGAAAGCTTTCTTCTATTGTCTATAAGCTAAAAAACCCGTGTATCATTTACACATCTGATTACAGAGACAATTTTATAAGGTTTTTCCTCTTTTATTAAGTTTTCCTCTTTTTTAGAATCTAAATTGATCTTTTGGTTATCTTGGGTAAGACTCCAGGGAAGGGAGTCTGCACTCACCAGGGAATTGGTGGGAGGAAGAAGACGGGAGAGGGAAAACCTGCTCTCTGCGTTTATCCCTTTGTGTTAGATTCATGGAGCTTGAATCTGTCTACCTCTCCTCGTAAACCCAGGTTGGGAAGAATCTGGGAGGAAGAGGGGAGGGGGAAGGGAATGGTTTATTCCCCTTTGTTGTGAGACTCAAGGAATCTGAGTCTTGGGGTCCCCAGGGAAGGTTTGGGGGAGACGAGAGCTTATCCGGGGCTCTACCCTAAGTCCTGATTGGTGGCAGCACTACAGGATCTAAGCTGGTAATTAAGTTTAGAGGATTCATGTTGGTACCCATATTTTGGACGCTAAGCTTCAGATTTGGAAATTATACCATGACAGATCTGGCCTCATATTTTTTTCTGTGGTAGTCATAACTACAGTATCTGGCCATATCATATATATTAATTAACTAAGCATTGCAACACGCCGGTGAAGTAGAAATGTATTAAAATAATTTTGTAGTTGAACAACTGATTTTCAAAGGTATTTAGGAGCCTAAAGATACAGATTAGAGACTAGTGGGATTTCCAAAAGCACTTAGGCACCTAACCTGCCTGGACACTTTTCAAAATCTTACTAAGTACCTAGCTGTATTTTTAGGTATCTAAATACATTTACAAATCTGGCTCAAAGAGATTAAATGATTTGCACAACACCTCACAAAAAGTCTATGACAGAAAACTCAAGGCAGATTTTAAAGGTATGTAGGCACTTAAAGATACAGGTAGCTGCCTAGTGGAATTTTCAAAAGTGTGTAAATGCTTGATTCCCAGTGTAGTAAAAGCACCCTTTCAAAAATGGCCCCTCTTGACTCCCTTCCACTGCCTTAATCACAAGATCTTACAAGGAAGTATGTAACTAGCTAATATTTACCACTGGTTATGGTATAAAACATAAAGTGATGTTGATCACAAAATTTATTCAAGCTCAGGGATTTGTGTCTGAGAGCAGGGAGACATACAGTGGTCTTATTTTAAAGGATGTACAATGATTGATGATCTGCCAAGTTCTGTCATTAATGAATACACTATAGTGTTGCATTATAGTACTTGAAAGGCTTCTTATGATAACAAATAGTTCAGACAATTGATTTGTACACAGTTAACATTACAAGTCTTTGTCCATATAAATACTTCTTGAAAATCAATTACATCAGACCTGTACAATTTCTGGATGTTGCTTAACTTCCAGATAAATGCGATTATTAAAATTATTATTATTAGTAGTACTAATATTAATATTTTATTTAGTTTTATTACCATGATGCCTAGGCACCCTAATCATGAGCTAGGACCCATTGTGCTAGGCCAGAGGTCAGCAACCTTTCAGAAGTACTGTGCTGAGTCTTCATTTATTCACTCTAATTTAAGGTTTCGCATGCCAGTAATACATTTTAATGTTTTTAGAAGGTCTCTTTCTATAAGTCAATAATATATAACTAAACTATTGTTGTATATAAAGTAAATAAAGTTTTTAAAATGTTTAAGAAGCTTCATTTAAAA
>NC_133771.1:56996265-57111754 GCF_003597395.2 Chelonoidis abingdonii | reverse complement strand
ATTAAATTAAAGTGAGAACAGAGGCCCCAGACTTGCGTCGGCACACGCATGGGGCCAGTCTAGTATGCCACTGAATAACATGCTTCAGCTATAGAATGCTTCTCGAGAATAAATGTGTAGAAATTAGCCTAACTTCTACGGTCTGCACTGAGAATGAAATATTGGCTTCTAGTGATAGCTGTTTAGGCTCCAACTACCAGCAGTGGAATGTGGCCTGGCAGGTGATTTTAGGCTTCCAGTGCCGTGACCGAGTACAAAACAGGAGCTGCTCCAGATTCTTCTTCAATATGGAAGGTGAATTCTTGTAGCCTCTGCAAAACACATCACGATGCGGGTGAATGGCACGCCTCAACATCGTTCACACCCCCCACCCGATCCAGATTGAGTGGCACGACTGATTCAATTGATTTCATACGAAGATGAGTCTTCAAAGCTGTTTTGGCTGCATAAATAGGCAATGTATTTGCCATCAATTTCCAAGAGTGAGTCACCAAGCAGATTCCACAACTGACAAGGAAACCTCACTGACAATCAATATGAAACATCTTAATTTGGAGGTGCAATATAACATATCATGACCAACATCAAGTGGCAGCTTTGTGGCGATTTGAACGTGGTTGCTCTACTCTCGCTTGGTCTGCAGATCACTGGACATATCCAACAAAGGACTAGCTGTTTCTCTGCGAATAGGGATAGTCATATGCAAGTAGATTCCCACTACATTTCAAGAAAGATTGGCCACCCGACTAGTGTCTTAGGATGCTGGAAGAAAAGTGTCATCAGCATACCACACATCCACTGTGACACTCACAGGTACAAATTTTTGTTACCCACTCTTATAACATCATTGCTGGGTTGACTATGAAGACTTTGGTATAGCCCAGTTCTGACACCAAAACAAGCACGCTTCCCAGTAATCCCACATATCACGGGAAAATCTATACCAAGGTTAAAGTGAAGCTAAGATAACAGAACGAGTTTGTCTTGGTTTGGTCCTAAGAGATTTTGAACTTCTTCGAGGATGATGCATTTGACCATGTCACGCTAGCCAAGGAAACCAGCATGGAAAGCTTAACACCGTTAGTATGGAGCAATAAATTTTCTATATTCAGAAACAAAAAAGGCAGACAACTACAGCTTCTGATTGAGGTGGAAAACCTCCTCAAAGCATACAAAATGCCTGTTTCAACATAGTCACTCACCCAACGAGATAACACATTTTTTCGCCTCTACATCATTCTAAGATGTATTTTCCACAAACGCGGAGAGACCCAGTAGAGCGACAGCACAGAGCGAGCGGAGCTCTTCACCAAGACATCTGACAAACATGGAGACAACTTCTAATCGGCAAAATGGAGCACTCAACCCGCTTCGCAGATCTATTGCTTGGAACAGTGACAAAGAGACCTGCTCACATTTAAATAAATAACACAAGCAGACAAGCCAAGAAGCGTCGAGAGTAAAAACCAACTGAATCAGGACTAAAACTATGTACAACATAGTTTTTTTGCCTTTGTTCCATAAATGAATTTCATCTTAATACTAACCAACCTCTTATTGAGAGCTGATTTTAAAGTGCTAACTACAAACCAGGACAGGTGAAATATTAATCATAGCTAAAAGCAACCAATTAGAACACATGAAGACTCTAGGTTTATAATTTATGATTAAAATCTACTATCATACACAATATACTCTAGACATAAAATGTAAAAAACTTAAATACTTAGAAATCAGTAGCCAATCGTGTTTTTAAATTGTCATATTGAATTCAGCTACTCAAAATACATAATAAAATACCCACACACCTTTTATCTCTGAAAAACAGAATCACTCTTCTCAAAATTGTACCGACACCAGTAAGAGATCAAGCTGCCTTATGGCATACTACTAATGCCGGAGGGTTTTCTGACCGTAGCTATTGGCAACTATAGAGAGAGATCTGTATATCCCATGTCATTTAATTCTAGATGGGTAGTCAAAATAACATTGGTGGTTTTCAGAATGAGATTACCACGACATCCAACAAAGTTCCCATAAAGACAGTAAGAACGCCGTTTAGTCCACTGTATTTGCAAAAAAGCCAGGAAGTACTTTGTGGTACCTTAGAGACTAACATTTATTTGAGAGACATAAAGCTTATCGTAGACTACAGAACCACACTCAACCCTCACAGCCGAGGAAGCAACAAAGACCCAGCAATCCACATCTGTAAATACAACACAAAGCTCCTCATAGCCGAATTACTTTGTTTCCCTTTGTACTCACAGACTTTTGGTAGAATATTTGAGATAAGAGGGAGTTAGGAGGAAACTTGTTTACTCATAGCCGAGGAAACAACAAAGACACCGAGTATACAAATTCCCGCCCCTGACTTTTAACAATCCAGTTCTCTGATTGGTCTTCTGGTCAGGTGTTTGGTTACCCTTTCCAGGTAAAAGAAACTTAACCCCTACCTTACCTATCTACTTATGACAGGAGTCATGGTGGATAATCAACTGAACATGAGTTCTCAGTGTGGTTTTGTGGCTAGAATGGTTAATGTGATCCTTGGATGCATAAATAGGGGAAACTTGAGTAGGAATAGTCAGGTTATCTGGCATTGGTGTGACTGCTGCTGGAATACTATGTCCAGTTCTGGTGCCCACAATTCAAGAAGGATGTTGATAAAATGGTGAGGGTTCAGAGAAGAGTCACAAAAATGATTAAAGGATTAGAAAACATGCCTTATAGCGATAGACTCAAGGAGCTCAAGCCTTTCAGATTAACAAAAAGAAGGTTAAGAGGTGAATTGATTGCAATCTATAAGTACCTACCTGGAGAACAAATATTTCATATTGGGTTCTTCAATCTATCAGTCAAAGGTGTTACATGATCCAGTGGCTGGAAGTTTAAGCTAAATAAATTTAGACTGAAAATAAAGCATAGACTTTTAAAACTAAGAGTAACTACCCACTGGAGCCATTTATCAAGACTTGTAGCGGATTCTCCATCATTGGCAATTTTAAAATCAAGGTTAGATGTTTTTATAAAAGCTGTGCTCTAGGAATTATTTTGGGGAAGTTCTATGACCTGTGTTATAGAAGAGGTCAGTCTAGATTATCACCATGGTCCCTTCTGACTGTGTAATCTATGAGTACAGAGGTTATCTGAATGCTGCAAACAGCTTGGTGAGATATTGGAATTCTGCATACAGCTCTGCTGTATTTTAAAAAGGATGTTGAAGAATTAGAAAAGGTGTGGAAAAGGGCTGGACATAGTGCTTCACAGTGAGACACTTAAAGGTTTCAGTCTGTTTAGTTTATCACAAAGAAGATTGGGAGGTGACTTGATTACAATGTATAAATACCTGAGTTAGAAGAAAATACTAGGTACTAAAGGGCTATTTAATTGAGTGAAGAAAGGCATAACAAGATCCAGTGCTGTAAGTTCAAGCCAGATAAATTCAAAATAGAAATAAGGAACACATTTTTAACTGTGAGGGTGCTTAACTACTGGAAAACTACAAACAGAAAATACCTACAAAAACTACAAAGGGAAGTGGTGAATTTTCCATCTCTTGACATCTTCAAATAAAGACTGCATACTTTTCTGGAAGATGCACTTTAGTCAAAGCCAGGTTATTTGTATGCAATACAGGGGTAACTAGGTGAAATTTAATGGCCTGTGTTATACAGGAGGTGAGACTATATGATCTAATGGTTTCTTCTGGCTTAAACTCCATGAGTCTAAGAGCTTTTTATAATTATGAATTTGGAAAATACTGCTGAAAGGGATGTGAAAAGTGCCTAGAGGATTAAATTGGTCCTCCTGATACATACAACTCATGGTGGAAAATGTTGCCTGTGCATTTCACAGCTTATTTTGGGGATTCAAACCCCATTTCAACTGTACAGCCTAGCTGATATCTTACTTAACAATGGAGCTGTTTGCATAGTTCCATTATTAATAGAAGTTAAATTTGCAATATATGCTGAGAAGATTTTTTTAAAATTAAAATACTGTATTCAATTTGTAGCATACACCTTCAGAGCATTTTAAAATTACATAATTGCCTTTGATTGATTGACTTCTGGATTTCTGAATCACACATTAATTGCATAAATTAAATAGTGAAAACCTATATTTAGTTTTAGTTGTTTTTCTCACTTGATTGTGGTGTGAAATATTTGTAGGAATAAAATCTAAAGCTCTCAGAATTGAAAGAAAATGTACAACACTTAACATTCTGTACATCTTATTACACAATTCTTTGCCTAAAGGTCTTAGGTTAGGCGAATAGCTGCTAAATAAGACCTGCATGAATATAAAAGACAGCTCTCTTAGAACTGAACCTGTATGTTTCTATTTGGAAAAATCTTGTTCTTGAAAGGTTATGAAAGATGAAATTTTTACCATTACAAGCAAAGTAAGTCTCCTATGTGTTTGGAATTTCAAATATTCTTACTGAGATATGAAATCAGTGGGGTGTTTTTTCTATATCTCAATTGTGTTCCTGAGTTTTGGTCATATCTATATGGTAAAAATTGAAAAATTTATCACTTTCTTTGCATTAACATCTTCCATGAGCTTTCAGGACTCCTACCATTGCCCACCTCACAGAAATTTGTTAGGGATAATCCTCTCTTGCCTGACCCTGATTCTTCAAGTCTCATCCTGCTGGAACTTTGTGCTACATTTGATACCGTAATTAACTTGATAGTTTAACTTCCTCAAATCCATTTTTTTTCAGGCACTATTAATGCAAATGTAGGGAGAGGGTTCATATGCCAAATTCATAACTACTTTACACCATGTAAAACCCCATTGATTTCAATAGGTTGCATGGACTGTACAGAAAGTCAGTGCATGATTTGACATATGGTGTGATGTTTAATTACTGACCATACAGTAATAAAATATCTTGTCGTATCCTAGTTATAGTTACCATGGCCATAAACAAGCCGAACTTTCAAGTCACACAGGGCTCTTTTGACGGCTGTTGTCAATATTACAGAAATGCAGGGCAAGATGTTATGAGCAGTGAAGAGAACATGTGTTATCATTCATAGTGCAACACAGCAGGAGCTGAGAGACCTCACTTCACATATTCCATTAGGGTCTATGTACCAAGCACTCCACATGGATTTATTGAAAGATTATTAACTCCTTTATTAATTATCTTGTAGAGGGCGTTTTTGCACGTTCTCCCTTCTGTTTTGCATGCAGAAAATGTCTATATGATCTATTCAGTTCAATAAAGAGACCTCATTTGCATTAACATGTACAACTTTGGAACCAGCTATATGGTTAACTACCAGAAGTAATGTAAGCTTACTGATAATAGTTATCGTTAGGTTTCCCCTTTCATTCAGCAGGTGCTGTTTGCCATAATTCACCAATAAAAACAATTTTATTTGTCTTGTAAATATTGGTCTTGCACTGCATTGCATCATGCCTCTTTCTCATCTTCTCTGTAGTGGTGATGGTGGCCTCAAACAGCTCCACTCAGGGCCAGGCTGAGAATCCTTCCTCAGCTAAGGGAGCAGCTACTTATGTGAGTCATCCCATTGACTTAAACCAGTGACACTAAATATGCAAGTAACTACTCACCAGTGGGGGGTAAGAGGGTCACAGGTCTACTACTAATGAGAGAGTGGATATAACAAATAATTCTGAATCTAATGCAACATGTTTCATGCAAGCTAGAGGGAAGGAGTCCCACTTGGTTGTGAATAGGTCTCATGATCCTGATTTTGTTTTCCCTCATGCTGGTTTTACATTGATGTAACTCTGTCATAGATTTACAGGGTCTGTGTTATGCCAGGGCCTTTAAACAGTCCCTGGGAGTAGCGCACTAGTGCATCAGATCTCCAAGGGGTCACACTTGTCCGCAAGGCAAGTCACATGCCTTCCATGACTGCTGACTTGAGCCTTTGGCCTCCAGCGTCCCCTGTTAGGCACTGGACTGAGATTCAGGAGACCTTGGTTCTGTTCCCAGCTCTACCATTAACCTGCTGCATAAAAGTGGGTAAGTTTCCCATCTTCTGTCTGTATTGTCTGTTCTTATAGTAAGCTCTTCAAAATGGAGACTGTCTTATGTGAGGTAAGTTCAGCACCCAGCAAAATGAACTCTGGGGACTTTGTGTATCAATGTAATGTAGATAATAATCAAATTACTCTTGATTTACACCAGTTTAAGTGGGATCAGAATCAGTTCCCTTTTATTAGAGTTAATTTATTACATCTATCGATGTAGCTCCAAAAGGACCCAATCGTTGTGCTAGATGATGTATAAACTCATAAGAAGACACAGCCCCATCTCTCAAGAACTTACAATTTGGAACAAGTCACAAGAAGAGAATATACCACATGTTAAGAGGAGCTGCAGGGAAGGAGGATGACTAATGATAAAGTCATAGGTTGACCATATTAACTTCTTGGTGGTTTGAGTTATTTTAAAATGATGATTTTTTCTCTTTATAAATTAAGAGGTTTAGGTCTGCTATCCCTGATGGCTAGGTGTTACAGCAGATGTGAGTCTCGAGGAAGGTTTTTGAGGCAAAGATTGTTTTTGTGAGGAGAACTAGAACATTCTTTCCAGAGTTCATTATTGCAATATTTAACTTAAGCAGTTATGACCTCCAGGACAGGTAGATTCTTGCAGTTAATGACGATCTGAGCATTTAGCATTGCCCCAAACTTCTAACTCTTGCAGAAAGTCATTTAAGCATGACTTAACTTGCCCATCTTTATTGTTCAATTTTAACATGTGCTTTTAGGAGGCCTCTCAGCCTTTCAACATTGCATGGTGCTGACTCTTCTTCCACCAAGTATGGTCTGAAAGCATAATGTACTCTATATATTTTCTTTACACTTTGGTGATTTTCAGGATAATAGCTGGCCATTAACTTGGGTTGTGAGAGGGTGGATGAGAAATTTCCCCAGCTTCTGGTATTTATTTTAATTTGATGGAAAAAAAACATCAGAGTGAAATCATTTTCTGTATTAAATAATCTATGACATTATAACTGAGAAAACAGCTGAGCACTAAACTGTATTATGACAATATTCCTCTACTCTGTTTGTATGGTTCATAGAAACAGATATTATAGTCATATCATCTGAATACAAGTACTACATAAACTGTTTTAATTGTTATTTTAAAAAGCAGATTCAGCTACCAGTCCCTTTTCAGTGTAGATTTAAGTACAGTTTAGCATAATATTTGTTCAATTATACGACATCTGCAAATCTTCCTAAGAGTCTTGAATAGGTCTAGTATACATGAAAGAATATGTTCTCATTCTTCAGCAAACAAATTGAAGTTATTTCAATGGAGTCAAGATTAGATGACAAGATACAATTTTCAAAGGTCATTCTCAGTATTTGGTATGAGCAAGAAAGCAATATTGCTCTTATTACGTTGCCAGGTCAGGGTCTACTAATTAGGATATGTACCTCTGAGTTTCCAACTAGAAATAATCAGCAAATAATAAGTCTTTTCTTCCATTAAAGTGTTGTCCTTGATTTTAAAGGATGCAATCTGATCTTCTCTCACTGTTTGAACAGTAAGCCTGTAGAAATGTGGATGGCCTGTAATTCAGTAATATATTTAGAAGATGAGTTTTACTGCTTTGTGTTTGTCTAAATCTCTATGTCAGTATCTTTGCCTCTTGGTGAAGGGTGGAAAGCCAGAAACAACTTATTTCTATGAACTGGATATTTCAATTCTGTTCCATATAGGAAAGGCATTCAATTATTTATTGTTTGTAAGGCTTGTAATTTTTCTAAGCTTACCAATGCAGTTCAGTTCTTTATTTGGCAATCTTACTATGGGGTCAGGCTGAAGCAAAACATAAAATAAAAGAAAATAGATGGAAAGTGTTCCACTGTTATTCTAGAGAACATTTTGGCACTGAAGTTGGAACTATTGGGGAGAAAACACCAGCATCCAGGTTTGCATTTAAAATATATATTTTACAAACTGGAGAATGAAGAGTGAGTGGGGCATAAAGAGTGTTGGTGATGCCAGCTGTGCATTTGCACTGGCAAACTAAGTGCAGGTATAGAAAATCTCCTCTCACTCAAAAAATAACTGATATTGATCTGCCAGCTGAATTGTGGGGGCATATATACGATTCATTGTATTGTTCATGTTTTGCATCATTCTTCCAGCAGTAATAAATAAGTAGCAACAATCATACAATCAGGACTGGCGCTAGGGGTTTTAGTGCCCTAGGTGCACGGCAATTTCATCACCCCGCGCCCTGGTCCTGTGGCTCCGGTGGAGCTGCCGCAGTGGTGCCTGCAGGAGGTCCACTGGAGCCGCAGAAGCAGCCGACTGTTCACAGGCATGACTGCGGCAGCTCCACCGGAGCTGCAGACCAGTGGACCCTCCACAGGCACAACTACGGCACCTCCACCGGAGCCGCCCGCTGCCCCCTCCGGCAAAATGCCGCCCACCAATAATCCTGGCGCCCTAGGTGATTGCTTAGGCCGCCTAAATGGAAGCACCAGCCCTGCATACAATATAAGATCTATTCCAGCTGTATTAGTATATTCTTGTATTCATGCCCCTGGTTCCCCCTGTGTACCAAAACACTTCCATTACTCACTCTTCTTTCAAAATCATACCTAATACAAAAACAGAGAAGGTAAAAGACTAACATTTTTATACCATTGTATTAGCTGCTTATCAAGAATCAAATTCTGTAGCCCTACTTAGTGGAAATTTCCAGTGAGACAATAAATAGGTGTTTTGTCTTATTAATAACAACTGAAAGTGGCAAGATTGGTCCCCAAATGATAAATTATGTCTTATGAAGATACGTTTATCTTCCCTAAACATTGTAAAACATTCACTCAAAGTACTTATGAATCTGGAGTTATTCATAGGGGCTTATATACCATGTACTGCAATATAGACATTTCTGTGATATAGTAATGAAAGCAAAATCATTCTGTGGCATGATCTCCTTCCCCTTATGAATTAAGGTCAAACCAGCCCCCCCCCCCTCATTACTCTTGATGACATTTAAATTAACGCACGTCATTTACGTAGGGGAATGGAGAGAAATTGCACCATTTTGTTAAGATGTGATATTGCATCATTGTGTTCACTGCTCAGATATGCAGACAATAGGCTCCTTAAAATACCCATGATAACTACCCCTTTATTTCTGAAACCTTAGCATTTTGAAAAGTGATCTACTATATAAGTGGCCGGAGGTAGTTACTGCTACTTTGGGCTATGAATGATTGCTTTTCCATTTGGCTAATGCAGCAGACACTTCAGGCTGGTGCAGAGTGAAACCCTCAACTGTAAAGAGATTATTGAACTTAGTTTTATTAATCTTGGTCAACGGATTCATTATTAAAAAAAAAAAAAAGGGATGTTATGAAGAGATCCCTTCCTCACTTGCCTCTCCTTCCACATCCAATTCGGACTCTGCAGAGCACTTTTGAAACTGCAGTACCCAACTATGTGCTGCCTTTACCTTATCTCTGCTTGTCTCTTCCTGCCCGCACCACGTCTCTACACTCTATCACTTCAGCTTATCTTGTAGCTCCCTAGGAGTCTTTCTCCCAGAAATGACTCCCTGCCTTGTTGGCTGCTGTCCGTTATGTCTGGAACATCTGACCAGAGACTACATGCCATCACCCTCATTCTCCTCCTTACAATTCCTGCTCAAACTTGCTTAGCATTCCAATACTGAACTCCATTCCTCCCTTCTTTCTTGACACCGTCCCCAAATAATATAAATATAAAAAGGGGTTGATGAAGTGTTTATATGTCAATACATAACAGGGTGCCAAGGTCTACCGATATAGGGATATGGTGGATTCGCCATTGCTTGACCTCTTTACAGCAGGATTGGCAATCTTTCTCAAAGATATGTTCCAACTCAACCAGAACTTATGGGCATGATGCAGGAATTAGGGGGTGAAATTCTATGGGCTGTTTTATGTAGGAGGTCAGACTAGATGATGAAAATAGTTGCTTCTTGCTTTAAAAAAAATCTCTGAATTTAGGGATGCAGATGGATGGAAAAAGCTTAGCCTGAGCTTTATGATCTGTTTCTGAGTTGCCAATAAAGCCAAACTCCAGAAAGAGGGGTAAATTTGACCTCAGACAAAATATAGTCTTGATTTGGAGCAAGACTGCTCACATGTGATGTGAGCTTGGTTGAAATCTCCCTCTTCACAAGGAGGGAAAATGGAAGAGGTCCTAAAAATGGATCCTGGAATAGCAGAAATGACTACATCCACTGCAGCAGCAGCAAACCCTGCTGCAATTTAGGAATGAAGAGCAAGCGCAACAGGAACGGCAGCAGACCTAGGCTACAGCTGTTCCAGAATTAATGACTGATGCGAGATTCATTAACCTAGGTGCGCTACCCAAGCTGGCAGTAAGTCCTTTTCTAGGTAAGATGGAACCAGAAGATGACCCACAAGCTTACCCAGTCTCCTCTGGGCAGGCAGCTATTGCTGGTAAGTGTGAGAAGGAAGTGTTGGCAACCTGTTGAAAGGACCCTGTTTAAACTCTCGTTCAGTGATTAGGGCGCCAGCCTAAAACATAGGAGACCTGGATTCAATTCTCTGTTCTATCGCAGGTTTCCTGTGTGACTGTGGACAAGTCACTTAGCACCTCTGTGGCAGCCTCAGTTCCCCAACTGTAAAATAGGGGTAATAGCACTTCCCTATCTCACAGGGGCGTTGGGAGGCTCAGTTCATTAAAGATTATGGAGTGCTTTGAGTTCCGCTGATATAAAGTGCTATGTAAAAGATAGGTATTATTATTTGTCCTGTGTCATGACAGGAGAGGTGTCAGTCAATGTAATGAGCCCTAGCAAGCCACTGATTAGGAGACCCTGCAGATTGCTGTTTTGGCCTAGCTGGGAATCATGAGAGAAGCACTGGTGGGGGATTTGAGGTTAGTTTCCTTCTTCAGGGCTGTAGTTACACTCCTTTTCTCAGGGCTTGACAGACTAAGGGGATGGCTACACTGTAATGTAACCCCAGTGTTTGAACTCAGGCTGAAGCTTAACCTCTGCTTCCATCTATACACAAACTGTGTTAAACCATGGCTTGAACCCAGGAGGGTCTGAATCTGAGTCAAGCCTGGACCCAGGGCTGAAGCCCCATTGTTTTGCAGTGTAGACACAACCCAGCTTGACTTGTGCTCTGAGAGTACATCATATGTATTCCAACTTTCTTTGTCCTCTGGACAGTCAAATTTGGTGCACAGTCACATTGTCCCACACTGTACCATGCACAAAGAGTGGCTACATTTTGGGAGGGCACTAGGAAGTCTGGGATATAGGTGGTTAGATTCGGGCCCACATAATATATGTGGATGCTGGAACCCTAGGTTGGGATGCTGGGCTCAAAAATTCCTAACTGGGCTTACAAATATATGTAGGCATTCAAGCCCAAGGTTAACAAACCCAGGGTCTGCTAACTCCAGTATAACTAGCCCTGGGCTTCCATTGTAGTGTAGGCATATCCTAAGTGATTCATTGACTAAAACTTGAGACCAAGAACAGCTCTTCAGAAATCTGGCTGAGAGCTGTGATGCTTGCAAACCAGGTGCCAGCTATTACCAGGGCTTTCAACCACAGCTGAGCACTGACAAATTCATTGCTGGACACTAGTCTGTTTCACCTGTGTGTTAGTATGTTTAAGATGGGTATTGACTTTGTAATAAGGTGTTTAGTGTTTAGACCATGAAATGCTTGTATGTTGATGCATACATTAAGCTTACCTATACTAACTTTATCACATGCTATTAGGTGATATTTAATATTTTGCTTTGTAACTGTAAAAAATGTTTGCTCTGAAACTGTGAACCTGTCAGGAGGGATTGTCTCCTAACCATCGAGAAGGCCTAGCAAAATTAAGTGGGCCGTTGTAGCAGAGGGATAGCCGTGTTAGTCTGGATCTATAAAAGCAGCAAAGAGTCCTGTGCCACCGTATAGACTAACAGATGTAATGGAGCATGAGCTTTTGTGGGTGAATGCATTCAATGAAATTTACCCATGAAAGCTCATGCTCCAATATGTCTGTTAGTCTATATGGTGCCACAGGACTCTGGGCCATTGTAGGACATCACAGTACAAAAACATTTTAAATTGCTGAAGAGGCTATGTGCAAAAGAACTTATCCCATCGGCTTGAATTCTGGAAGAAGGAAATAAAACAGCTGACAAGAACATTTTGGATCTCTCTCTGTTTTTTTGCTGTTTGGACTCTGAGAGGCCTCGAGGTATGAAACAGAAGCAGTGAGCCCCAGGCTCAATTTTGGTTAGCCCTAAAGGACATTCAGAGTTGACAGATTACTACAACTCAGTCACGTTTTAAAACCATAGCCTGTAACTCATTTGTGTATGTTTGCTTGCCTTATCCAATCATCACAATGCTCTCATTTCTTTTTCCTAGTTAATAAATCTTTAGTTAGTTTATTACAAGATTGGCCTCAAACATTGTCTTTGGTGTGAGATCTCAGGTACAAATTGACCTGGGGTAAGTGACTGGTCTATTGGGACTGAAAGCGACCTGCGTATTTGGAATCTTTGATGTACAGCAACCAACTATCATTAAGTCCAGCTTGCCTGGGTGGCAAGATAGACTAGATTGTCCAAGGGGACTGTCTGTGACTCAGTGGTAAGACTGTTATAATGCTTTAGGAGTTCACCCTTTTTACTGGGTTGATTAATCATAGAACATACAGCCAATTTGGGGTCTCTGCCCTGCTTGTTGACAATCTGCCCTGAGGCTGACACCCCCAGTTGTGAGCCACTCCAAACAGTGTGACAGGAGGTGTCATAAACAGACAGTTAAGGGTTAATTCCTCTTTTACCTGTAAAGGGTTAAGAAGTTCACATAGCCTAGCTGACACTTGACCAGAGAAACCAATGCGGGGGACAAGATGTTTTCAAAGAGAGAGGAGGGAAATCAGTCTTTGGTCTGTTCAGAAAAGTTTGTGCCAGAGTGAAGGATCCAGGAATCAGCCATCTAATATTTCTTAAAAGTAGGTAGTGTTTAGAGAAGGAATGTATTAGATTATGTTTATTTTCTTTTGTGACTTCGTTTTTGCATAGTGGGAGAAACAAACTGGGTGTCTTTGTGTAACTAAGGTTTTTGCCTAGAGGGACATCCTCTGTGTTTTGAATCTGTTGTCTGTGAGAATAGCTTGCATGCTAATCTCACAGAGGTATTTCTTTTAACCCTTTTCCCTTTAATTAAAAGTCTTCTTTTAAGAACCTGATTGATTTTTCCTTGTTGTAAGATCCAAGGGTTTTTTGGATCTGGGCTCACCAGGAATTGGTGGGAGATGAATCAGTCTCAATCCTGCCAGAAAAAGGGGGGCTAAAGACTGGGGAAATATTAGGGGGAAAGACAAGAGTTTCCAAATGACGCTCCCACAAACATTTGTTTAAACTATTTGGTGGTGGCAGCTACTAGATCTAAGCTGGTAAGTAAGCTTAGGGGTTATCTCATGCAGGTCCCCATATCTGTACCCTAAAGTTCAAAGTGGGGGTGACACCTTAACACAGGGGTAACCTATGGCACGTGTGCTGAAGGCAGAGCATGAGCTGATTTTCAGTGGCACTCACACTGCCCGGGTCCTGGCCACTGGTCTGGGGGGCTCTGCATTTTGATTTAGTTTTAAATTAATCTTCTTAAATTTTTAAAAACCTTATTTACTTTACATACAACAATAGTTTAGTTATATATTATAGACTTATAGAAAGAGACCTTCTAAAAATGTTAAAATGTATTACTGGCACGTGAAACCTTAAATTTAGCGTGAATAACTGAAGACTCGGCACATCACTTCTGAAAGGTTGCTGACCCCTGCCTTAACTGGAGAGCATAGACTTCAGTATGTTGAAACAAACTATCTACATTCCTAAGGCTGGGCAGCAAACTGGGTTACCTAGGGAGCATTTCCAGAGAGCTCCCAGAGAGACTTCTACGGCCACAGCTGCAACCTCAAACTGATGGGTATGTCTATACTGCACTAAAACACCCATGGCTGGCCTGTGTCAGCTGACTTAGGCTCATGGGACTCGGATTGCGGTGTAGATTGCAGTGTAGATGTTTGGTCTCGAAGTGAAGTCTGGGCTGTGGGCCCTCTCCCCTTGCATTGCAGACATACAATGGGGCAGTCCAAGGTCACCATGGGCTTCATAAACAATGAAGGGACTTGAGGATCCTAACCATGAGCCATAAAGATGTTCACTCAGAATGTAGGGGGAACCACCAGTCCCTCCAATTAACTATTGCTGCCATTTGTCTAAAGAGGAGTCTGGGAACACTTTTGATTCTTCCTAGGATAAGAATTGTGTCCAGGGAACCATGGAACTTGCTTATAACAAGGGGGGAGGAAACACCTCAAGGAGCCTGACAACCAGATGCTCTTGCAACCACAGGATCCTTTGGGACTTGAGTCCTGAATGGGTTCTACGGAGGAGCTGCTGTGGATGAGGCAGCTCTGACTCTGCTTAGGGATGCAGAGATCACCGCTTTGTTTATTTATTGTTTATTATTTCTCTGAATTTATGGTCATTCCATAAACAGACATGCTTATCCATTGATCCAGTGCTCCATGACATACATTACATCAGGAGCTCCCTTTCACCTCAGAATATACCTATGTAATAACCATATTTAAGATTTTTTAAAAAATCTTCCACTAGTCATCATTGTCCCTCACAGCTAGGGAAAACAAATGGGCCTTGCTGCATGGGTATGTATACTGCCTGCTTACACCATATCTCAGGTTTCTGTTGTTAAATCCTCTAGTGTGGTTTTGCCCATCCATTGCTTATTGTCAGACTTGCCATGTTATGTTTGTCTCTGTCATGAGGCTGATATGGTCCAGAGAGAAGCGTTAACCCCTGCTGCACCAGTGAAGAGCTGATGCATCCCATCACAGTCTCCCATTTAATTTTAAAGATTTTTATTTCTGATAGGTAATATACCCCCAAAAAAGCATAACAAGATTCCTTGGTTGAAAACTGAAGCAAGAATAAGTTTTTAATAGTGAGTAATTAACCACTGGAATACCTTAACTAGGGATTCTCCACCATTTGAGGTCTTTACATCAAGAATGGATGTCTTTCTAAAACATATGCTATAGCTCAGGCAGAAACTATAGACTTGATGCAGAAATTACTGGTTCAGGGTACATATCCTGTGTTATTTAGGAGATCAGACAACATGATTATAATAGTCTCTTCTGGACTTTGAATTTATCAGTAGGACGTATCTGAGAGACAGATTTGCAATTTCTGCTTTGTGGTTATATGAAAGGATATATAATTATGTTACTTATCAGGGACAAAAACTTTAGAGTTTATTTTTCATGTTTTCTAGTCTCTGAAATGGAGGTGACAAAAAATAGGTATAACAGGTTTGGGGAATGCACTATTCAAATATTTAGTACAATATTTCTTTCCCTTTTCCATACCTCAGCTTACCTCTCTGCTGAGGATCAGACCGGAGTTTAGTCTGTTCAGGACCTTGGTATTTATATATAATACAGAGGTAAATTTCAGAGAGAAAAAACGTGTAAGCAAATCTCGAAAGGAAAAAAATATCTATTGCTCATCTTCGTAACAGTTTACTTCTAACCCATGAAACGGTTGTGACTGTTGTGAATAACAACACCTTTAAAGAAAACACTCTTAGGGGAGTTTCTGCCACATGTTCAAACTGAAAATATAATTATGCATGTGCATATACACACAATTCTCTAGGGCTCTTCTTTGGGAAGATTTACTCTTCTCAGTCTCTGTGGAATGGCGTCTAAACTCGCTTTAGTGATTTAAAATCTGGAGGGAAAGTAACAATCTCACATCCTCCTTCAAACTTCCCTTGAGTCCCTACAATATCAGTCTGAAATTTGCACATAAAATCTAGTCCTCCTCTTCTTCTCCAGCAGGGTGAGGGAGTCTGTAGACAACAAAAATGGCAAACTCTCTGGAACACAATCCTTTCAGCAGACCTTTCTTCACCACTGAGTTCTTCAGTCTGCCTCCCACTTCTTCTATTTATAAACTCTTCTCCTTGAGTTCTAATTGGTTCCACTCTTAGAGAGTGACTCCAGGTGTGTGCTGCCATACTGCTTGCCCACAATGGAAATCACTCAAGTAGCTTCACTCAGCTAATGAGCATACCTAGTGCCCACTAGAGCCCTATTTCTGGATGATTGTGGCTCATCCAGCAGAATCACCTTGTCTGGCTCCAGAAAGTCTGTAGGCACACACAGTACCACAGAGCAAAACCAAGAAATTATTTATCCTTCTCACTGTTCCTTTCCTTATTTACAGCTAAAAGCTGCAATGGAAGCATGTTGGTTATGCAAGCACAAAGGAGACCCCTGACAGTGACCCAAAGGCTAGTGAATCTATACTCCAGCAGGAGGAGATCCAGGGAGGATGTGTTGCAAAATATGCACTGGCTGAAACCTTGCAATTAAGTTTATTTTAAATTATACCTCCATCTCTGTCTTCTTGTGACTAAAAAGATGTTCATGGAGAATATTTAATACCTGAGCCTGGTTCAGCATCCTACCTCACTACATTTTTAAATCACTATTTCACTCCATATACAAATCAAGCCTATGAGAGCATACTATGGCCATGATGTATTACTATGATTCTATGGGACTCAGCTCTGGGACCAGAAAGTAGGTACTGGGACCAGCAGGTAGGTACGGGTCATAATCAAAATATTCCCTCTTCCTCACAAATATTGTGTTGTACACAATACATCCATAGGAAATACATGGTGATAAATGCACTGCAGTCCAAGTGCATTTGCAGCAATGTCCCTGAAATAATTGCTGACTGAACAAATGAGCAAAACTGTGCTGATGCCATTGATGGCACATATATTTTAGGGGGACTGAAACTATTTGGGTGACCCTGCCTACTCTCCACTGCCAGGGATTCTAAAACGCTGGAAAAATATGTTCTTTTTCAGAATAAAAAGTAAAATTTCCTAAATTTCCCACAGAAAGGAAAATCTGATAAAAATGTTAAAACTATTCTAATTTCATTTGAAAATTTCTAAACCTAATTGGTCTCGGGAACCCAATCTCTAAGGCTCCCAGCTCAGCCATGACTCCCAGAGCTGCTAGGCTCCTGACTCCCTCTGTTCCATCTGCCAGGAGCCTAGAATGCCTGGGAGCTATGGCTGAGCCAGGTGCCTCAGAACTTGGATTGTCAAACAGCTGTCACCACCACACCCACGGTTGACTTGCCAACCACAAACTGATTACCCACAAGTTTGTCACCATCCAGGATGGCCAGCATCCAGAGGGTGCTTCTGGTCTGGAAGCAAGATGCTTCCAGACTGATATTGTCTTTTTTGTTTTTCTGTTCTATGGCTGGCACAAAATCCTCGCATAGCTCCAAGAAGATGGCCTGTCTCATATGAAAGTTCTGGTTGCATTGGTGGAAATCCCATGTCTCCATGCCAATGTAGTCTCACCACCATGTGCGTGTGGGCCTGGCCCACAACCACCACTCAGTAAAGGGAACTACTTCTGACATGAGAGCATGCACTAGCTCCACAGATATTGGTGAGACCTGTCCTCTATCTCTGCATGTGGTTGGCATGCTCTCTGTTTGACACCAAGCCTCTGCATTTTTCAAAACAAGCCTCTGCAGGAACACCCATTGCCACCTTGCAGCCCTGCTGCTGTGGCCTCTCAACAAAATGACAGTTGCTGTTTTAAATGTGCCACTAGTGGGTGCAAGTCATCAGTTTATGTGAGTTTCATGCCTTGACACCATTTGAGAGGTAGGCCAGATACTGAAATGAGAACTGCTGCGTGGAACTACCGAATTGTCTGAGTGCCTGGGTTTATCATCTTTCCACTCACAGTCCCCAGAAGTGACAGACAAGTTCTCTCACAGAACAGCTCAGTTTTCAGTGGTTCTATGAACTGAGGCATGCACCCCTCAGAAGGCTTTGCATCTAACACAACTGAGCATAGTACCAGTGTGGAAACAGGCAGTAGCAGCAAGCTTGTGGAACATGGCTGTTGTTTTCAGTGTAACCACTCTTTCTAATGCTAGCCTGCATGGAGAAAAATTTTCCAAGATTGACTTGGATTGTAAATTAATCTCGGGACAGAGACTTTTCTTTAGATCTGTCTGCAAATTATCAGGCTTATGTAATATTATGTTGCTATATAAATTAATACAAAATGAATAATAATAAACTTAGAAAAGGCTATTCCAATTACTCTACCTACACACTAAGAGCCAGGGCTGGCTCTAGCCATTTCGCCACCCCAAGCATGGCGGCACGCCATGGAGGGCGCTCTGCCGCTCGCCGGTCCTGCAGCTTCGGTGGGACAAGCGGACCCTCTGCAGGCACGCCTGTGGGAGGTCCACCAGAGACACCTGCCGCCCTCCTGGCAACTGGCAGAGCACCCCCCTGTGGCATGCCGCCCCAAGCATGTGCTTGGCGCGCTGGCGCTTGGAGCTGGGCCTGCTAAGAGCTATGGAAAACTAAATTCAAACATTAGTCCATCATCCTGAATTAACTCTCCTATTTGTTTAGGGCATTTTTCATTATTTGTTATCTACAAAAGTGCACCATTTTCCCAGAACATTGGCTCTTTTGAAAGCATTTCCAGTGACCATGAAATGGCTGGTAAGTAAGTTTTAGTTGTTGTTTGCAACATCAGCTAATGCACTGGTGTATAGCAGGTTTTGTGTATACAGTATCATGTATGTGTTGTCTCGGGCCTATGCAGTCCCATCTTGCAGCTGACTACCACTGTATTTCATCACTCCTTTCAATTTCTATGTCTGTCTCACCATTGCTTTCTGCTTATGTTTCTCTATGTCATTAATTTCATCTGCTGTACGTAGTATCATATTGTCCTGCACGTGTCTGGCCCACGACCATATACTTTTTATTTTCCAATGAGTCTTGCATGCTGCTTCCTTGTCAAAGGCACCCATTTTTTTTCTTGTCTCTCTGTGCTAGTCTCAGCATGCACCCTTTTATATTCATCTCCATTTAGTTGCAGTTTCTTTCTTCCGTTCTTTCTTAAAGATCATCCATGTTTCTAATCCATAAATCATTGCAGGAAGGACACATTGATTGAAAACATGTCTTCAGGCAGCGTGGCAAATTGCTTTTCAGGATGATTTAGATTTCTTGAAGTCTCCAATTCCACTAGGTCCTCACTAAAAAAAAAATAAAAATGATTAACAGTAGGAAAACACTGGGGATGTACAAATTTATTTTGCATACATAGCTTTAAGTACAACTTAGTGCAGGAGTGGAAAACTGATTTTAGTGGCTGCGTCATGGCAGTGTTCATTGATAGGAGCAACAATTGTGATTGACTGTTTGGGGGAAGAAAATAATAAAATATTTCATCAGAAATCTTTTATGTAGCCAGAATGGATTATACCTGACAAAGAGGCTATTGTGTTATTCACAACTTTACTACTTTACACCCTCTAAATAGTTGGATACGAAATGCTGTATGGCTTTTCTTTCTAACTTTAAGATAACTGGAGGGGCACTTCACTGACAGGAGAAAAGAAAGTGGCTGTTTCCTATGATGAAATCAGAGTCTTCTAGCTTTTCAGCACACAGAGGTAATTAATCCATGTTGAAGAGGGAATCATTGGGCGTTAATATCTGAAAGAAAAGATACAGTCCATTTGTGTTATGCCTTCTCTTAGCCAGATTCTGCACCCTTATGCTGAACAGTACTGTGCTTATCAGCTAGCTTCATTGATTTCAATGGGCTCCGTTGTTCTAGTCTTACTTAAGGCTACAATTCTGGCACAGGTATTTTTAGTAACAGTCACTGACAGGTTGCAGGCAATAAACAAAACTTGATGGAAGCCTGCAACCTGTCCCTGACTTTTACTACAAATACCCTGGGGGGAAAGGGGTAGAAATAGAGCACTGCTGGGGCATGCAGCTGCTCCAGCTCTGTTGCTGCTCTTGTAATGGGCCTAACTACTGCTGCTCCATCCCCCAGCGGGGCTGACCCAATCCCAGCCACTGCCCTTGAGGGCCCTGGGGCTGGCTGCCAGTCAGCTGTTCCTGTGGCCCTAGTGCTGGCCACTGGTTAGCTGTTCTTGCAGCCGCTGCTCCAGCAGCCCTGGGGCTGACAGCTGCTCCAGTCCTGCCACAGAAGAAGTCACGAAGGTTCCAGAAAGTTGTGGAATCCATGACCTCCATGACAGAACCGTAGCCTTAGTCTTACTCACAGTAAGTATTGTCTGACTTTGGGAGTAGCATCACAGATTGCAATAGCAAAGTCCAAAAGTAAGGTGCTACTTAATGTGAGTAAAGGTAGCTGAATCTGGTTGTATACAGCTAATTCACGTAGTAAAGTGCTGGTACTATACAACATGAGTAAGGACTAGACTCTACCACTATGTGTAAAGATGTGGTCGTCCCCTCATTCTATTACCCACACAGTAATGAAACTCTTCCAAAAGAATAGCCACTTAGCATGCATACACAAATAGTTTACTTTTTTATACAAGGAAAATTATCTGTGTCTTTGTCACAGAGGAGTCTACTCAGAATACATGTATTTCCTCTTACTCAGAAGACTGCAGAAGGCCATGGAACAGATTTTCATACAGAGCTCGCTGATTCACTGTCATATCTGGCAAATCTAAGAAAGCACGTTTTGGCCTTTTCCCCAGTGCCTTTCAATTAAGAGACTAAAGAGTCGGGAAACATGATTTTACTAACTCTCTCCCCATGACCATCACGTCACCTGGTTTAACAAGGTCACATTCAAGCTCCATGCAGCTATGGAAGTTATGTTCCCTTTTTAAAATTGTCTACAATTTCCTGGCACCTATCCTATCTCTAAGAGGTTTGGAAACTCAGGGCAGAGAGTTATTTCAAGCACTGGGAATCAAAACATTTGATGCACATATTTGTTTCTTAGCTCCCTAGGCTCATGCCCAATCTGTTATGATGGCATACAGCCTACTCGCAAATTGTTCAGACCCTTACCCTAGAGAATTAAATAATCAGCCAAGTTGGGCATAAAGCAGCAGGCAGGATACTACCAGTACTCTGCTCTTCAGACCACTTCTTGTCTGTGACAGCAGCCTATTGGAGACATGTTGGGCTAACTTCTGCTCTGGTCTGTTTGTATATAATTGGAGCGGCCCGTCATGTTTTGCACTTGCTCACACCAATCGATACACCTATCCAGCCTGGCTTTTCAAAGAGATTTTTAAATAAAGCTGAAACCCCTCAGCCTCCACATATAGTGAGTTCTGCTTCAGAGCAGTGATCATTAAAATATGCAAAGGCTCACCAATTTTCTCCGTTTTTTTGCTCAGACTACTGAGAATGGCGTGAATTGAGTAGTTATATTCATGGGCAGTCACTTTCTGTGTTTTGACCTTTGCTACATCAGCTGTGAGGAGGTTAATTCTTCACACTCAAAATAACATTGTGGCATTTTGAGGTGTCTTATTTTTCCAGCGTCTTTGATTTTGAAATAAATTGCAGTGCCTGGAATAAAGAGATTTTAGAGTCTCAAAATTAGAACTACACCGCTACCTCGATATAAAGTGACCCGATATAACACAATTTGGATATAACATGGTAAAGCAGTGCTCTGGGGAGGAGGAGGGGCTGTGCACTCTGGTGGATCAAAGCAAGTTCAATATAACACTGTTTCACCTATAACAGGGTAAGATTTTTTGGCTCCCAAGGACAGCGTTGTATCGATGTAGAGGTGTATAGTAATATACTCAGGGTGCTGTAATGATTTTATAGTGGGGGTGCGGAGAACCACTGAAACAAACTGTAAACCTTTATATAATGGAAACAACTTCAAGCCAGGGGGTGCGGCAGCACCCCAGCACTCCTAGCTCTAGCACCTATGAATACATTTTTGTCACACATATTAAAAAACACAGTGAGACACATATAGCTATATTAGAAACAACCCACTCTTCTGAGTAAGTGTAAGAAATTGTTAAAACCTAAACCCTCAGGTAACAGAAATTCCCCTCTGAGGAGAGTTAGACGAGAACCTATGAGAAAGTTCCAAACAAGAAAATTTCCGTTAGTGGTTCCAGAGAATGAGGAGTATCCTCATACAAAACATATGGGGAGGCATTAGATGTAAGAGGGCTCACTATCTGGCTTCTCTCTCTGGTGCCTATTGAGAACTTCCTCTTGTATAAGGGCAAGAGAAAACAAAAAGACCCAGACATACAACAGAACAAGGTGCATATATAAAAGAGGAAGAAATTACTCCACGTATATATACACCATGCATGGAAATCTATGTTTATACTAGGGCAGGGAAAAAGTGAACTAAATTTTGCTCTTAATTACACACATGTAAATGTAGAGTAACTCCAATATGCCAATAGAGTTATTCCAGATTTACATTAGTATAACTGAGAAACAAAATCTGGCCCAGGCTGTTTATGTCCTCAAGTAAACTGATTTACCTACTGCTAAACATAATTTCATTTGTAATATTTCTTCTATAAATTTGAGAATTAAATGGACATTATTGTTCATATATGAGAGTTAAGTACTTCCTAGGATCTGACACTTGGCGCTTCCAGGTTTTGCTTGTCCCTAATAATGCTTAATGAAGGGCCTGCCTCTGAACCAACGTGCTGCAGAGATAATGGTAACAAATGTCACATCCCATGCTGGCTAGAGCATGGGATTGAGAGGATTCCAAATTTTGCATGTGTATACTGTACCAGCACTTCCTATGTGAGATTTAATCCAGAATCTGATTGTATTAGACATGACAGGCTTGCTGGACCCTCAAGCTGTCACAAAAATGATTCTTTACCAGCCCTTCTGTCTTTCCAAACACCTCCTTAGAAGGCAGAGAATATATGTTTCTGGTTCTGGTTCATCTGTGATGACATGGAGCAAAACGGGGGTAAAGCTGAGGTTTTGTCTTTCCTGACATGAGGTACTCATAGCCTGCAGGCTTTTCTCTCATCCAGGGTAACAGTTTTTCTGAGGTCCAATTCCAGCATCCTGGTCAAGTAGCATAAAGCTAAGCCTGCCAGTTTTGCAGATCAATCTCTTAGATTGTGAGAGGAATTATCAATTGAGTTTGGAGACTGAAGTTTAGTAAAATGTTCACACCTCAGAATCAATTGTGTGTTTGGTTTTATTGGCTTTGATAAGGAGATAGAGCTGACTAGCATGCCAGAGTCTCTATCTTTGGAGACACCTGTGAAAGGCTAAGGCAGAGACATATGGGTTTGAAGTCATGATGAACTTACTGATGGCCTTTCTTTGAGCTTCAGAATCAAAGACTACGGTTTAATTCCTGAATGAGAAACCTTAGCAGATGGTTCTGATCTGACCAACTTAACAAAGTCTCTGTGACTAACTTTTTCAAAAGCTTGAGTTCCCGCAAATTGTATTTGACTGTCTAAACGTTTGTTTGTTGGTTTGTTTGTTTTGGGTGGGAAGCATGTCCCTCTTGGTATGCAAGGCATTTTCAGCAAAATGTGTTAATACTATGTCCCTTTCAAGTTAATTCAAAATGACTGCCTTCTGTCTCATTAAATCAACTAAATAATCCCTTCTATCCTCTAAGTACATCTCTGCAGGCAGTAGATCTGTGAAGAGGAGCCTGCAACAGAGCTCTCTATACCTTCACCATCCATGTGCATTCAAGAAGGAGATTGTAATATTCAGCCCCCTCTCACCAAGCATGGCTGGGGCAGGGAGGGACTCTCAGTTTGCTGCTTCAACCCTCACTGGCCTAAGCAGGGCTGGCTCCAGGCACTAGCTGGCAAGCAGGTGCTTGGGGCGGCCAAAGGGAAGAGGCGGCATGTCGGGCTCTTCGGTGGCAATTCGGCGGCAGGTCCCTCTGTCTCTCTTGGAGGGAAGGACCTGCCGCCGAATTGCCAAAGTGGCGTGGTAGAGCTGCCACCAATCACAATCGTGGCCTTTTTTTTTTTTTCCTGCCGCTTGGGGCAGCAAAAACCCTGAAGCTGGCCCTGGGCCTAAGTGAGGAGTGCCACTAAAATCTCCATGTCCCAGAGGAAGGTGAGCAGTAGCTTAGGATCTTCCACTCTCCCTACATACCTGAGAGGGGTATTGGCACAGTCACTGATATCTTCCCTTCTTTCACCACCTAGACTGCAAAGCAGTGCTGCAAAGATCTTCACTTTCATGGGAGAAGGGGCAGCTTTGCCAGGACTTTGACCCCCACATGCCCTTTCAAGCTTGGGAGGAAGAGGGACAGTAATGCAAGGATCTTCTAGGCCAACATAAGTTTTCTGGGATACTTCACCCCCTCAGAGGCCTGGGAAGAAAAAGGATAGTGCTGCACCGATCTTCACTTTATTTCGGGGGGTGGACGGGAAGGAATAGCATTACTATGCTCCTCCCCTCCTCTCAGGCATAGGAAGTGTGAGATTATACTGCCTGAATCATCCTTAGGAGGAGAGGGTTAGGAGGAAGTGGGTTAGCAATGCTAGGATCTACACTCAGGGCTGGGGTAGGAGAACTCTGCCAGGATCTTCTTCCCTCCCTCAGGCCTGGGCAGGAAGGATGGGCACAGTGATGCCCACATCTTCTCCTCACCTCAGGCTAGGGAAGGAGGAAGGAAGCAGCTGTGAAACCTATTATTTGCCAACTAATTAAGAGCTTCTGGAATGAATCACACAGGTGCCATACATAGTTTTAAAGTAAGATTCCACAGACCATGCAGCTTCTCTATAGCTAACTCAACTCTCTAGTCAAAACCAAAACCTGGAATGGACCGGCATGAGTTGGAATGGACCAACTGGTATACTGAGTATTCTTAAAGACCAGCACAGATCATGGAATGGATTCTCCATAAACATTAAATCCCTCTTTCTCCCAAAAAACTTTAAATGAACAATTATTAAATTCACCACTTTGACACACTTCCTTATAAATAAAATACAATCATAAAATAAATGAAGCAATGTCAAACATTTGAAGATTGATCAGTGTGTCCACAAAAACACAGTCATTGGTTATATAGTCCATCAAATGCACTGGCAGCTAATGGCTACTTTTTTTTCAGAGGACGGAGATTTTCCAACTCTGGAGCACAGGGAGCTCACTTGCCTTGGAGAGCATACTGGGGGTTCAATCTCTGTAAGGTTGTCATCATCACCACCATCATCTCGTGGGATATGAATATCAGGAGTGCCACAGGCTCAGGGGAAAAAGACGCAGAGTGTTTGTAGCAAGGCTGAAAGTTTCTGACATTGAAAAATGTGGTCTTGGACATCTGCGCTGATCAGTATATTGTTTCATTATGAGCTTCACTTTGTTGTCATGCTGCAGCAGAGATTCATCATTTGGTTTTATCTCAACTTATGGGAATTTTGTTGTTAGTTAACTGCTGAACAAGACAGTTGCAGACACCATGCCAGTTGAATAGTGAAAAAGGGTTTGATATTTATGGAGGAAATGAAATACTGGAACTCCCTTTTCATGTCCAATCCATCAGCTGTATTAATTCAAGGTGTTTTCTTCACATAAACCTCTCAACTTCTCCATTGTGGCCAGTGCAGAGTAAGTTTATGATCTCTGAAACCACGGTACTCTGCAAATTGGGTGAATTGCGAGCCATGGAAGGGAGGAACATTGTCAGTTTTAATAACAGCTGTTATGCCATAGGCTGACAAAATCTTGCCTAGTTTGGGTATAATGGCAATGGCAGAAGTAGTAATGACTATTTCAACTTCCGGCTAATGAAAACAGTTGTCTTTAACAACTAGTAAATGCTTTCCATTAGGGAGATCACAAAAATCCAGGATACTTCTGTCCATGGACAGATGCAGGTAGCGGAGAATTGTGCTTTTCCAGAACTGATGCCTGCATAATCTGCAGAATTTAATGCAATCTTCAGAATAGCTATCAATCCCAGGGAGTCAGAGCTTTTATCTGAGCAGGGATTTTGTTTTTCCCAGTCCCTGATGGCCTTTGTGAGCCAAATCAATTGATCCCACAACAAACATGGAATAACAAGTCTTGTAGCTCAGCGTTGGAGGTCATTGTCTGTGACAATAAATTCACCTTGAACACAGGCAAATTATTGTAGAACAACTTGCGTTTCAGGAGTCAAATGTTGTAGGCTTAGAGGAGGTTTTTTTTTCCATTGACCACTTCAGATGGTTTTGATGACCATTTAAATATGTGTCAGACTCTGCGGTTGTTTTTGTTTGTTGAGAGAGCTTTGGGAATGGTGTGTGAGAGGAGTTTCCTTGTGCTTCTGCTTTATCTGTAGTGTTGTAATTGTTAGCGGTTTTGGGAATAGGATGCCTGGAGAAGTAGTCAGCAGGATTAGCCTTTCCAAGCTGATAGATAACTTTGTAGTCATAATCTTGTAGTTTGAGCATCCGCTGCTCAATATGAGTTGGTGAGTGAAAAGAGAGATTGTTGAACATATGATCAATAGGTGCGTGATCAGTCAGTATTGTGATATGACATCCATAAATGTATAAATGAAAATTATTCCTGGGGGAATTCTACGCTACTGCACACTACTGCATAATTAGTGAGCCCCAAGGATTTCTAATTTTTTGTGCAGAAAAAAACTTCTGCCAAAATCTTGGTGCAGTTCCGCCTTTTTCCCACCAGGGGCGCTGTGGCACAACAGCAGCCCCAGCTCCCAGCAGAAAATTTCTGCAGTGCTGTCTTTTGCCCACCAGAGGGCGCTGTGGCAATAGAACAAAGCTGCAGCTCAGGGCCCGCTAATAAAGAGAAAGAATGGCTCCTTCACAGCGCTTGTGGCCAGGTCAGGAGATAAGGGCTATGGGGAGACAGACAGCGTAGGGTGCTGGGTGAGTTAGATGTGCTCATAAGGGCTAGTGCTGAAGGACAGACTGGGGCAGGGGCTGAATGGGAGTGGGGAGGGAGGTGCAGAGACACATAGAGATGTGGGAGGGGGTACAGGGAGACATAGAGACAGGGGAGTGGCTGGGTGAGGGCACAGAGACACATGAGGACTGGGGCAGATGTGTCTGACTGAATAGGAGAGGCTAGGAGTCAGCCAGTGTCTGCACAGGGGAAGGTCCCTAACAATCCCTCCCTGCCCCCCATACCCAACAACCCTCCAAGTTCACACCCAGGCTCCTCCCCAGCAATTTACTTCCCTCTCCCTGAGCTCCTCTGTTATCTCTGACTCCCCCACGCCCTTGTACTGCTTCTGAGGGGTCTGGGAAATACAGTTCTGTAGTGTAGTTTAAATGAATTATTACTCAGAGTTCCGTATTAATACACCTAATAAGGAATCTGTTTGTCAAAAAAAATTTCCTGAATCTTTTTTGTTGTCTGTATTGTTACAGACATACTTGTTGACAGGTGTTTTGAAATAAATGACCAAAAATAATTGAAACGTGTGATTATACGGTGTTCTTTTGATAAATAAACTATGCAGAATTTTAAAATATTGTGTGCAAAATTTTTTATTTTTTGCTGCAGAATTTTTAAGTTTTTGGCACAGAATTCCTCCGGGAGTACGAAATGGAACTATTCCCAGCAAGAGCTTCTAATTCTGTCTGAGAGTACTTTTGTTCAAAGGGACAAAGAGCCTTGCTGGCATAAACAATGGTGTAAATTTGACCATGTTAGTCAACCTAATCCAACATCTACCATGGGTACGTCTACACTACGGGATTATTCCTATTTTACATAAACCGGTTTTATAAAACAGATTGTATAAAGTCGAGTGCACGCGGCCACACCAAGTACATGAATTCAGCAATGTGCATCCATGGTCTGAGGCTAGCGTCGATTTCCGGAGCATTGCACTGTGGGTAGCTATCCCATAGTTTCCGCAGTCTCCCCTGCCCATTAGAGTTCTTGGTTGAGAGCCCAGTGGCTGATGGGGCAAAAATCATTGTCGCGGGTGGTTCTGGGTAAATGTCGTCAGTCATTCCTTCCTCCGTGAAAGCAACGACAGACAATCATTTCACGCCCTTTTTCCCTGGATTGCCCTGGCAGACGCCATAGCACGGCAATATGGGCCGTTCCCTTTTTTTTTACCAAGTCACTAGTGTCACTGCGATGCCGCTTGCCGATGCGATTACTCCAGCACTACACCAGCAGCATTCATTGCTTGTGATATGCAGAGCGGTTACAGTTGTTCCACTGTCCGTCTGGCTACGCAGCGTAAATTGCATGAGAGACGGTTATCTGTCCTTCTTACTGTCTGTGCTCTTCGATGAGTGCCCCCCTGGCTGGATCGGCGGGGGTGCAAGCCAAAACTGGAATGACTCCCGAGCAATCCTCCTTTATGGTTCTAAATAGAGTCAGTTCTGCAGATATGGAGCGTTCTAGAAACCAGTGTATCAGAGAACACAGTGCTCTGTGTCAGATCCCGCAGAATGATTGAGTACATGCCATTCACAGGGGTGCGCCTTGCAACACCCAAGTGTGCTCCCTCCCACCTTCGCCTGAGCTACCGTGCATTGCCCCCCATTTGTGTCATGAGCTATAAAGAAGGCAAATAAGAACACGTGACTTTTTCGTAATAAATGAGGGGAGGCAGGCCCCGGTGCTATGACATCAGGCAGGACATTAAGCGGTGCATTTGTGGGGGACAGGAAGCCAGCATACCGCTGCTTGACAATCCAGGCGGGCAGAATCTTTCTTAACGAGGAAGGGAGGGCTGACTAAGCTCAGCCTAGTTCTTGCTGAACGGTTACCAGCCTTTCTCTATTCATCTACTGCCAATGACCAGATCCATTCCTATCTTACTCAAGCGCTCCGCCCTGGCCAGCTACTCAGCAGCCAGGGTATTCAGCAGTTATTCAAGAAGGAGACTTATGGGTTGATAAGGCAGGTTACATCCTACTGCACCATTGCACCGAGAGGAGAGAGGATGCGCTACTGCCGCTTCACTGCTGCAGTGTGTACCGCCCTTACCGCGTCATTCGTAGACATAGGGTAATTGAAGAAGTCAAAATGATTTTCTCTTCTCCTTTTCTTTCAGTGGTGGGGCGGGACGTAATTGAGGCTATTCCACTGCAACCAAAACCGAGAAACAATGTGTTTGACACAAGCATTAGAGAGCTCAGCCCAGACATGCAAATACTTTGTCGGAGGCTGCTGTGGACTTGGATACGTGAGTCCTCAGTACCCCTCCCTCCCGTCATAAAGCGTCCATTGAGTCTCTGGCTTCTGTTCGCTTGTCACACAGATGTGTGTTGTGCCGGGAGATTTTTTTTTCAAACGCTCTGGGCATTTCGATCTTCGTAACGGGAGCTCTGACTAGGAACAGTTTGTTTCCCGAATACAGCGATCAAGATCCAGTATCTTCTGCCGGTCATTGCTGGGAGCTCTTTTGGTTGGGACTTGCATTGGCCCACCGGCGGATGATCAGAGCTCCGCATGGGCCAACAGAAATGAATCTAAATTTCGCGGGCTTTTCCTTTACTGACCGCAGCATCCGAGTCAGTTGCTGGTCCGACGATCACAGTGGTGCACTGTGGGATACTGCCTGGAGGCCAATACCATCTGATTGCGGCCACATAAGCCTAATCGTATGGTAATACCGATTTTAGCACTACTCCTCTTGTTGGGGAGGAGTACAGAAGCCGATTTAAAGAGCCCTTTATATCGATATAATGAGCATTGTAGTGTGGACGGGTACAGCGTTAAATTGGTTTAACGCTGCTAAAATTGGTTTAAATGCGTAGTGTAGACCAGGCCTTAGACTCAAACTATGGCATGACTACATCACCAGTAAGGGATTTCTTTACATTCTCAAAGGCATTTTGATGTCCATCTGACCAAACCCGTATTTTATCTTTCCTGGTTAGAGGTGTCAGCAGTTGTTTGATAGTGGCTAACCTTGGAATGAATCTGCCACAGTAATTTGCAAGCCCTGGTAGGCAATGAATGGGAAGGTCCTCCACTTTCTTTGGATCTGCTGGCATGCCATCTTTGGAGAATGTGTATAAAAAAAATCTAATGTGAGTTTATTGTACTCTCATTTGTCTATATTTAATTTGAGATTCTGCTCCTGCAGTCATTCAAAAACAGCTGCTAGTCGAGTTAGATGATCTTCAGATGTGGTGCCAAATACTTAAATGTCATCACGCACATTAAGAACTCCAGAGATTCCAGATAGTATCTCAGATATGGTGTTTTGAAATATTTCTGCAGCTGAAGAAATGCCAAAACTGATGTATAGACTCACATGTTATGACGTTTGTTATGTACCTGAGCTTAGGGTGGAGCTCAAGTTGATGCAATAATGTCATCTACAGCGGGGGTGATGTGTTGCTCACATTTGATAGCCTGATTGGATAAATGCATATCAATTCAAATTCAGATTTTGTCTGGTTGCGTTGGTTCCTGGGGTGTGGGGCCTCCCACTTGCTCAATGATGTCAAGCTCTTCCAGGCATGCTAATTCTTCTTCCACCAGCTTTCTGAAATGGAAAGGAATGTGTTTTTGTGGTAGACCTATAGGCTGAACTGTGTCGTCTATACGCAATTTTACTGGCTGTCCCTTCAACTTTCCTATTTCTTTGAACATGTCCTCATGAGACTGAAGGAGTTGATTTAGCTTGTTAGGCTGTACTGTTTGGATCATCTGAATCAGTCCAAGTGCTCTTGCTGTGGCATAACACGTCAGTGTATCTGTGCCATTAATCATCACATACATTGGACTGGTAACAGACCTGTCCTTAAATACAAAATGAGCTGAGAATACACTGCATATTGTCAATGGGTCTGGATTTCCATAGGCATATACTTTTACTGCTGTTGTGGTTTCTGTGGTTTGGCATCATACACACATTGAGCCATCACGATCAGTGATGTACCGGTGTCAGTTAAGACTTCAGTCTCATATCCTTGTATGATGATGTGGTGTCATGGCTGAATGCTATTTTTTCGAAGACTTTGTTCTCAGGAAATACTGTGAAGACATAAGAATGGTCAACTTCTAAGGTGTTGTTTAAAGCATGTTCACTTGATCTTACATCTTTTTTAGCAATTTGTCTCAACTTGTGAGAGAGTAGTACATCTACAGACTTTTGCATAGTGGTTTTGTTTTCCACTGCTATAACAGAAGACTCCTTTTCTGGACAAACATGACATGTTGGTGTGGTTATGAGCCTCCAGATTTGTAGCATTTTACATTTGTTGTCTTTGTGGCTGAACCCTGATTCTTCCATGGTTGGTTGCCACACTTAATTCCTGATTGAGTTCTTAGTGTGGAGTGAATGTGCTGCTTCTATACTTGTTGCCGAGTTTCCTCGCTTTATTTGATTGAGCATGTGTTTCCAACATCTTGTTCACTCGCGCAGTGTCCAGTACTCCGAAGAGAGTCATTTAGCGGTCTCAGAAAATTTGTCTTCTCAGCTTAACTGACAAGCATCCTAATATTATCTGCACCTCTTAACTCATGGTCCACATTTGTGAACTCCCATGAACTCAAAAGTTGGTATAGGTATGCAAGATACTGATCCATGTTTTCCCCTTCTTGATGACTTGCTTGCCAGAACATATATTGTTCACAGTCAAAGTTTCTTTGTGGTTTAAAGTACCTTATGAAGACTGTTTTTGCTTTCTCAGAGTCCTTACTATCCTCAATGTCAGGCAATAGTTTAAAAATATTATGCTCCTCACTTCCTGAAAAATTAGTTTTGTCTGGCTCCTGCCAAACAACTTTTGGAATCTATATGGAGGGGTGCTGGAACAATTTTTATTGTGAGGGTGCTGAGAGACATTGAACCAAACTGTAAACCCTGTATATAATGGAAACCACTTCAAGCCAGGGGTTGCTGCAGCACCCCCAGCATCCTTAGTTCCAGCATCTATGTCTGGATGAAGTTTAAGACTCAAGGGAGGCCAGAGGATGGACTGCAGCTGAAACCCCAAAGATCAAACTCTTTATGAAATAGAGTCTTTACTTGGAAAACCTGTTTTGTAGTCTTTGAATTGTTTCTAAGTATATTTAAGTTAGCAATAAATATCACAATCCAAGATTTAATAAAGACACTAAGGGCTTCTGTACACTGTGCCACAGTGCAGACTACAGGTGTGTGAATTGCCAAGTGCACCAAAATGTTGTGTCCTGCATGGACACTGCAGGGATGAACTAAAACGTAACTAGTTGACATTAATGTAGTACTGTTTGAACAAGACTACATGAACATGATCACACTAAAGCAGAATCCGCATGGGGCGGTTCAAGTGCAACATTTTGGTGTGGTCTGCATTTCACACCCCTGTAGTTTGCACTGTTGCACAGTGCAGACATAGCCTAAGAAAATATAATTAATGTGGTATTGGCTCCCTTTTGGCAATGTTTAAACTGTAAATCTTTCGGGGTGAACCTTATTTCCATTTTGTCTGTAAAACATCTACTGCACTTTAGCTGCTAGGTAAATAGTAACTAACAATAATATCTGTCAGGATTTTTTAGATTGTAACCTAGCATCTAGGAACCACATCTTCATATATATGCCTTGTACAATGAGGTCCCCACACTGATTACAGATTCTGGTTGCTACTCTAATGAAAACATTAAATAATCCGAGTTGCACCACACATGATGATATACAGTATAAGTTGCAAATTATATTTTGCAGTTAAATATCATTACTTTATACTTCTTGATATAAGCTTATACCATACCACAAAAAATGTAAGCAATACAACATAACTGTTTTATTTTTTTTCTGTCAAATGCAGTAGAAGCCAATGAAGAGTTTTTAATACTGCCCACTATTATCACCAAGCATACAATGGTAGCTACAGTTATTTTCTATCTTATTTATAGGGGGAAAGAGTGGTAGTCTTACATAGTATTATATAGTAACTAATTCTGGCTTTTAATGGTGATCGCTATATTTTTCAAACTTTATTTTATAAACAATGTTAGAAGTGAGTTTTAAATACTAATTTTTCAAGTGTTTACTATTAATCAGAACTGGACTGAAGTAGACTTTTTTTTAATTTATTGTAATTACTTTGTTTAGTTGAAAATTTTTTAGAAATGCCAGCACTATAAGCTTTAGGCACCTCTTCTTGCTATGATGCTAATATTGTTTACATTTGTTTATTTGTATGGTATAAAATACATGATGGTTGACTCTGACATATATACAGAATATTGTGAGGTCTGAGGCTAACTTTCTACACATAAAAGGTACATATATTTTAAGTGAATACCAAGTAGTAGTTGTTACAATTAGCAAAAGAAATCTTACCTGAATTCTTTTCTGAATATACAGTCTGAGAAGGGATCCATGTCTGAATTCTTTGAAACTATAGGTGGAATGTCAGAGATCTGTCTATCAGATTTCAGAATATCAGAGGCAACCTCTGATAGCCCAAGAAGCTGACATATCCTGAGCTGAGTGGGCTTTCACCAACAGTGGAGAGGAGGCACCTTCTACTTGGTAAGCCTCCTTGGTACATGGCCACATATAGAGATCCAACACGCTAGAGAAGAGAGAGGGGCTTTCAGACCCTCCAGTACATTTGGTCCACTGACTCCAAAGGTACAAAGAGAGGAAGATAATGACTGCTCAACTTGAAGTTAAATTTCCTGCCTGGAAAACTTGACAATTAACAGATGTGTCCCTTGAGTTTGGTCTTTGATGTCTCCCTAGTCACGCACAGTGCTGCCACTCGACCTTAAGATTCATTGCAACATTTGAGGAACTTAATTGGCCTCATACTCCCTTAGAAAGACACCACTTTGAAAATGCATCTCTCTCTCTCTTAATATCTAAAGTATGTCCTAAAAATTACATATGTCCAGGAAGCTATTAGCGATGGATCCACCTCAATTATTATGTTAATTCCAAGAAGCAAGCCTTCAGTAAGCAGAAGCAGGGAAATTCCATGTTGTAACCTTTGGAAGACTTAATATTGGGAGAGAAGTGCCATGTCTGTAGGAAGTGGGATGAGGTCCATGGATGACAGCTGCAGAAGTTTGGAATTTCAGACCTTACTAGACCAGTCCAGTCCAGTCCAGAACAATCAGGATCAGATCTGTCCCCTGGCTCCTCACCTTCCAGAAAGCCCTAGAGATAAGAGGAAAAGGCAAACATCAGGCTCCTCAGTATCCACCTATTCCACTGCATTTGCTGTAGACAGTCTTCAGCTGTGTTTTGCTCTAGGTTGTGAACAGTTAGCCCTTGGATAGCTCCCATGTTACCCAAATTAGCTAAAGCACATTTGTTGAGAGACCATTCCTTAGGAACTAGGTCTTGGTAAATAAGTCAATCTGCTTTCTGGGCTAGTTTTACAATCAAATGAGTAGTCATTATAGGAAGAAAGTATGACTCTGTCTATAACATAATTTTTAACGCTTGCCAGTAAATCTTCAGCTCATAACATGCCCATTGATATAAATGAACTGTGAAGGGGAGAATGACACACTGAACTGTCCTAAGACTCCAAGCTATTGTTGTGGAAACTATCTGTTCTTCCTGGGCCTAATTTGACCAACTTGGTCATGCTTAATTTGTACAGCATGCATCCACAGAGATTACCATGTATGCCACTGATACAACAATGGCAAAAATCTCTCTGATAGTGCTAATGGTTTTCTCTCCATTTTACAGATTGAGGTAGAGGGTGCCTGAGAGAGAGATCTTGGATCTCAGTTGATCTACTTGCTTCATCAGAGAACAGCAGGGAGGCCATGTCTTTGAAGGACCTCTCCTGTGGGTGGGTGAGCTAAAGTTCTGATGTGTACTAAAAATGTTGGGTTTTTCCCTTAGAATTAAGGGACCTCATGTCGAACAATAATTGGCTGCTGAGAGGAGGTGAGCATACTTTTTTCTGCATTGATGCTGAATACCAGATTATACAGTAAATGAGTAGTTTTCTCTATTGTCATGACAGTTTTATTGGGCAATAAGGCCCTTACCAACCAGCTGTAAAATGAAGGAAAAGACTATTGTGGATCTTCTGTTACTACAATGTAAATCCCACCATCTTCTGAGTTGACAAAGGTTGACAATTAAAGCATGGTAAAATCTTGAATTTTCTGAGTCTATTTCACACCACGAAGATGGAAGTACTGTAGATATCTCCTTTCAGTCAACTGACACATAAAAGCCACCAAGTTTTATCATGATGACCCTGCTTCTTAGTATTTATATTTTCAAAAGTTTGTATTATGCAAATGTGTAGAGCTATTTCAGATCAAGGACTAGGTATGGCTCTCTGGATCTTGGGGCACCTCACTGAAGTGTGAGTCTACCACTGGAGCCTCCCTCCCTCCATTTGGCTTGGAAAGCTATCAGATGTTGGGTCATCACGTTCTTTTATTTCCTTGGCTCTGATGAGGTAGGTGAGGATAAAAACCATGTTTTGGGAGGGATATTAGTGTTTTCTATATAGTACCTGACAGAGGCCATTGACAACACCTTCATTCTGTGGTGTTGCCCCATAGATTAGTGTAGTGGGGCCTTCTGCTCCCTCTTTTCCTTCCCCTCTCTGAGTGGCGAGGGCTGAGTATGACTTCTGGAGTTATAAGTTCACTTTGGTCCTTATGGTATGATTTCTTGGCCCTGCTTCTAAGAGCTCTGGATGTTTATGACTTGTGATAGCTTAAAATCCAGTCTAAATTTGGAAGGAAGTAGCCAAACCTAGTGCTATTCCTGAAAAAGTAATGTGTGTATTTGTTGTCAGACAAGGATGCTGTAGCTCTGCGCTATCCCAAAGAATATTTTCTAAGGTGTACCTGAAGAGACATCAGTCCAGAAGACCACAGCTAAGGCTTGCTTGACTTGAGAACCTACTTAATAAGGACAGAGTCCTAAAGCTGATCTTTCTTTTACACTATTGATAAGAAAGACAGGGTGATGAAGTGGTTAGATCTAGGGAAACATTGAATAAGAAATCCAAACATCATTCTAAGCAGTTTTCTTCTTTTTTGTACTTCACACATCACTGTTTGCAATTTCCTGAGTCAAAAGTCCAGTTTGACATAATACATAATACAATGAATCATAGGCATTATGATGGAAAAAACACTGAAGAAGCTAGCTCAAAGCACTTTTAAAAATTGAATTCTAGGGATCTCTTATGAATAAAAATTGGTCTTTTTTGAAGATGGCGGCGGCACCCAAACCACTCTGAAATCCTACCTACTCTTTAAAGGTGTTGGTAGATAACCTGGCATTTGGGCTTGGGAGTTTTGTGAATTGGACCCATGATTCTTCAATATGCTCAAGATTGGGGTGTGCAGGAAAATACTTGCCCATTCCCTCTTCTGGACAAAGAGACATTTTGGAGTCTTTTTAGATGTGGGTTTCCTTTCTCCTCAGGAGTTAAGGAAAGTGTCCTGAAGAATTTAGTATTTAATAAGAATTGCATGTAGTCAACTGCAAAATGAGGTATCTTTCTAGGGCTTTGCCTTCTTGTGGCCTTGGCTGCTATCTCCTGAAAACTTCCCTTCCTCTGATAAAATTGAGCAGTATACTCTCTTACTTGCCACCAGCTGCCATCCACCTTTTTCAGGGGCTGAGGATAGGGGCTATTAGAGGGGAAAGAGAAGCCTTCTCAACAACTTTGTTGGGAGCTGTGTCTTGAAGCCAAAGAACATTTTCTTTTAGATGCTCATCATCTTGAAGAGAGAGTGGGATGCTGATTGTGATTAACTGATGGGCTGTCTGACTGGGAGTGCGGAGATTAGTAGGAACTCCTGTTCTCGCAGGAGGTGGACTTTCCTGACCTGAGTATGACCTCTGTGCTTTTTTTTTTGCAGGGAGGGGAATTCCTGGACTCTCCTGAAGAACTTGAAGGGGAGTGTGAAATACGAGACTGCTTCATCAAACCACACCTGTTTGCAAAATTACTTTTTTGCTTACCAGCCTCCTGGATCCTGTTCACAGACTCAACCCCCAAACCTTTGAAACCTCCCAAGACGGCACAGTAGACATCTTGACAGACAATCAGTGAGCTTTCTACATCCACCCCCCTTCCCCCGGATACAAAGCATAGCCCTAGGAGTGTAAAATGATCCTAGCAGTAGCTTGAGGAAACATAACCCCACAGTAAACATGCAGTAGCCTAACCCTCTGTTCCTAATTAATGACCACTACATCTTTCTTGGTTGTCAGATGGCTATCACCATCTTGCTTATACTGTGATAGAAGATTGAGACCTCAAGAAAGTTGCTGGAGTGGGAGGGAGTTGGTCCTGGTGCTAAATCTTGCCATGACTAGCTCATCTATTGGCAACTGGGAGAAATGGCAGCTCCTTATTTCCAGCCTGGGGAAGCTAGAGAAGAAATTGATATTTTATTTAAACCAGCTCAATTTAATCAATTTTAAAACAGCACTAGGTGGATTATGCCTTTCTTCCTGCATAAAAGAGGATGTTCTTGCAGGAAATCTTGGGAGGGGTCAAACGCCTCAAAGACACACCACATCATTACCCTGCTTACGTGGGGCAGGTACCAGACAATTGCTATGGCCCTGTAACTTTGGGACTCTATTGGTACAATCTCCTCATGTATCTCAGTCATAAAGGCTCATTCAGTGCCATTGTTTCTGTGCAGTCTTCAGGCCCACACCTAAGCACCACACTGCCATTGGTTGCTTGGCAGCAGCATTATTCATTTACCCTCCTCCAATGCATGTCACACAACATGAAAGGAAACTTAATATTGATTTAACACCATTAATCCTCATAGAAAATTCTGGTAACAGTTACATCACTTTGCCATAGGCTCATGCAACACAGCAAAAGTGTTTCCTAGCTCCTTTAGGCTGGCTATATCTCTGTTACCCATACTGCATAGTAAAGGCATGGATGTCTTGCGTTGCTATCTGACAGATGCATATCTATCTGCTGTGAGTAGCATGACTTATAGGCACTGCTTCCCCATACAAAGGGTCCTGGCTATATTCTGACTAGCAGCAAATTGTTAGAAATGATCCCTCGCTGTGCTGCAGAGCAGGTGGAGAACAGATGGCCTTGTGCAATTAATGTGTATTTACACTGTAGAAAAATAAGTTCTTTCTTTAGAATTTATTTGCTTTTAAAAACACATTTTTGGCATATTCAATTTGTAAATTTAATTAACATTTTTTTTCAAAGAATGTTCTCTGTTTAGAACAAAATAAATGACTAACATCTAAAGATGGACAGGATGTTGGGCCGGAACTGTTGAGTTTTCAGATTCATATTCAGTTTTAGACTTGGCTCTTAACTTAAGAAAAAGATCGGTACTTTTTAAAAAATATATTTTATCTCCCTCTTTTGGGTATCCCAGTACATCTGGTCTTCTCTGTGAGTAGCTTCTAGGCTGTAAGCTCTCTAGAGTAAGGCTCTTATTTTTGTTTGGATTTAGTGTAGTGCCAAACACACTGTCAGTGCTTTACATACTATTAATAAATAATAATACATTTATACATTTTTTCTCGGTGCTTGTCTCAGCTTGAGCTGCACCATTTGAAAAAGACAGTGAATGAATGTGTCCACTCAAGCACTTGACTGTTTAAGACAGAACAGATCAGATTTAACATTAAGTCAATCAAATAAAAAATTGAAAGCTTGGTGGTCTAGTTTGCTTTTAAAGCCTCCTATTATTGTAAATATGAAATGATATTAATATATAATATTCCCTTTCATACTGATTTGAGGGAAAGTAGTGCAGCTAATGAGTTCTGAATAGAGATGAGCCTACTAGGCTTTGTTCCAGATTATGTTAAAGATTAGGTCCTAGGCTCAATCAAGGGTAGGACTGTAGTTTGTACCTGGATTCAATGGTATCAAAAATCTGCAGAGCTGAGCTTGAAAGTTGGAAATTTCACAAAATCTGCTGTTCTGGAAAGACTTCTGGCACTGTGTAAGAATGTGTAATTTCAGCAGCATCTGTAGAGTATCTGTAAAGTAGAAAATAAATTCTTTCCTCTTTTGGATTTGAGTCCATAAACAAAGGTACAGATTCATATACAAGAATTCAAACCCCCTCATTTTTGGAAAAAGATTTGTTTTTTTGGCTTATTTTTAGGTCTGACCAGAGTGACTTTACCAAATCACACAGGCAGGTTTGATAATCAGTGCCTTCAGTCTTTGCCTCTTGATTAATTGTATAGTTGGACTCCTAATATGAAAATACATTACGTTCTTGATTTATAATGTGAAGTGTATTCACTTTTATTTAACTAAAAAATATGTTCCTGAGTTTTTGATCCTTTATAGGTGCATAAGTCTTTCTTGTTTGTCATGCAGCAACAAGAGGCACCAAATAGCTGACTTTCTTCCTATTGTATATATACACACAATTTAATTACTATAAATCAACATTTTCCTTGAGGCTTTGTGCATAATACCTTACTTGTTTTCTATTAGTTGTCTTTCTGCAACAAGACAGAAAAACATAATACTTGTATAATAGAACAATTGTAGCAGTATTCTGACAAGTCCAATTTACATAGTACATTGTTTCCAAAGAATATCTGAGTAGAAAATAGAGAACAGCTATACAAACCTGCTATTACATTTGAAAATCATTAGCCTCGAAGGAATAATAACAGTATGCTATTAAAACTTAGAATACATTTTCAGTATCTGTGGTTTTAAAGAAAACTTTATAAATATGCAAATTGCAGATCAACAAATCCAAAATAAAATACACTAAAAAACTGATATGTAGACAAAAGTTTATTTACACCATACAACATTTTAAATATTTTATACACAGCTGCAGCAGAGAAAGCTACTCTGAGCTTTCTGGAGAAAACTGCAATAATAAAGATGTGAAATATATTATTCATATAAAAGTGAGATTATTACTTTATTGCATTTAAAGCAATGAAGAATGTAGCTCAACAGACATTCATTTAATGACAAAAACTTTGCTTTTATATTATAAAGTAAAAAGTGTAGTAATGGCCAAACAGACTGTTATAAACTTTAAAAACTGCATAAATATATACATTGTGCTTCATGGTGAAGTTTTTTGAAAACTAAACCAAATGAAGCTGTTACAACATGAATCGTTGCTTGAGGTTTATCTATAAAGATTACCTTACAAATCCATTCCACGGGTACTTACAACACACGATGGTAAGAATTGTACACCTGGTTCTCCACTAACTTTACTAGTGGGAATATATTGTACGAAAAAAACCACTGACATTTGGCACATGAAGATCCTGACATAAAGTAGTCACAATGTTCAGACACAAATGTCAGGCTTCCCAAGTCTCTTTAGTGTCAGTGCAATGAAGTCATTTTTGTTTTCTTTTCGTTTCAGTTCATTTTGATTTTGTTAAACTTCTGTTTGAAAGTCACCTTCCTGGACGTCTAAAGGCAAGTTCAGACACTTCTCCCATTCTGCTGGTCTTAGTTCTAAAGCATCTTTTGCCTCTGTATCTAATACGTTTATTGTGGTATAGTGTTGGTATTCATTTGTGTTTTTGAAACTGTCCCATGGAGCCTTGTTTGGTGTTGGGGTTTCCTGAGGACCGAAAAAAACAGGAAGAAAAAAATTAAAAAGGAAGAAATAATAAATGATTTTCTGTTCATAATTTTGATCATGGGATACAGAAGTCACTGAGAGGAAATGACTGAGGGAGCTGAAGTGGCTAGTGTCCAGCATCATTCAGCCTGTACTTCTCTCTCTGAGCAGTTAGCACTTTGGAAGCCTCATCACCTGAGCTGCCAACTAAATCCTCTCCTCTAGCAACTGCCAATTCTGAATAGAGAATGGCATGGGGCACGTGGGCCAGCACTGAGAGCCATATTTTAATAACTACTGGTATGTTATAGAAAAGTAGGAGGAAATAAAGGAAAATAAGATATTTTTTTCTTGAATTATGGACTGATGTAAAATAGAGGTTGCTAGCTTGGTTATAAGTTGGGATAACTTGATGATCTGCTAATGAAATAACAACAGTGGCCTGATTCCAGCAGGGGCTGAGAGCCCTCAACTCCTGTAGAGTACAATGGGAATTGATGAGGGTCTGTATGGTGGGATGAATATAGCCTGAGGTTAAAGGCTGACTATTGTAAATAAATCCCACAAATCATTTTAATGTTCAATTTAAAATTTTTTAACTTTTCAAATCAAATAGTGGGATTTTTTTCTCATATGTTTGATCCTGAAATTGACTCTGTTATTTCTTCTGAAAAACAAAAACTTCAGTTCTGTAACCACTTTTTAATGCCAAAACATTATAGTCATGTGTACCAACATCAATAGACTGATGTCAGTACAGTCCCAGAAAGTGGGTTTGTATTTGTTAATGGTGGCTGCACAGTTAAGTTAGTAGAAGTAACACAAAACATTATGTGAGAACCACAAAATAATGACTATTATTCCCACCTTTAATATCTATGGCAACATCTAACTGCAACCAGCAGTGTAATTTGCAGCTCCTGTAGATGTACTGTACTAGTTTTAATCTACTTGGCTTGCAAAAAATAGCAGTGAGAATATGGCAGTATGAGCCTCAGGATATGTCTACACTGCAGTTAGACACCCGTGGCTGGTCCATGTCAACTGATTTGGGCTTCCAGGGCTTGGGCTAAGGGGCTGTTTAATTGCAATGTAGATGTTTTAGCTCAGGCTGCAGCCCAAGCTCTGGGACCCTCCCACCTTGCAAGGTCCTAGAGCCTGGACTCCTGGAGCCCAGGTTCCAGTTCAAACCTGACCATCTACACCATGATTAAAACTCCCTTAGTTTGAGCTCTCAGCCCGAGTCAGCTGGCATGCACCAGTTGTGGGGTTTTAATTGCAGTTTGGACATACCCTGAGACCCATGCTGCCATGCCCTCACTGTTGTTTTTAGCAAGCTAGCTAGACTAAAGCTTGTGTGGGTATAACTACATGGGCTGCAAATTATACCTTCTGTTGCAGTGTAGACATATCAGTTCTTAGGGATTAACTTTAAGTAAAATGTGTAGAACCCAGAAGTCATTTTTCACCAGATTTTGTTCAGAAGGCATTTCCCAATAGGTAAGATAATTCAAAGTTTTGGATTTAAAAACAGATTTGCACAGGATCCTCCTGCGAGGGCCTAATGCCATATTCCTTGTGCATCTAAAATTCACATTGACTTCAGCCTAAAAGCTGTATAATGGGACCCTAAGTGATATCAAGTTCTGAATACTTCATCTTACAGCGTTGATTAAAAGATAAAACATGGGTTTCTTTTGAAGATTTGAGTTTAAATACAACATCTTCAGCATATAAACACCCATTGATTTCAGTAGGCTTTGGAACAAGCCCTAAATATTCACCATTTGACCTCCATTTGGTTCCTGATAGAAATCGAAGGTCACGTGATTATGCCTCTTGTGCCTCCTAGAACAACACTGCTTCTCTTGCTGCACTGCAAATTTGTTTTCTGAATTGCAGTCTGGATGTTTGTTCTGGAAAATAAGTTTGGCCATAGAAATCATTTCTGAGAGATTTTGTTTTATAAAATGACAGTCAGGCCAAGAAAGCACTATAATTTGGAAAGCAGAAACCAATAATTATTTATTTTAGTCAATATATATAACTAAGGGTGCATTTAATATTCAGAAACAAAAGCATCTAATAAATATTAATTATAATTAAAAGCATTGTCTACCTAGGACATACAATCTTTTACTTTTATTATAGATGGCACTAGTAGAGCTGTGCAAAATGTTTACAACAAAATGCCAAACCATACAAATTTCATCTGTTGTACAGATGAAACTTACACCATGTTTGTACATTATGTTTTAAAAATCTTTCAAGAATGCTTCAGCCAGTTGTATGGTTTGTATCAAAATCATATTAAATATGTAGATTTGAATGGTGCTGATGTGAAACCAGGTGAGATACAGTGGTTTCATCTAAGTTTTCCTTTGAGATTTTGAATTCATTCAAACCCCAAACATAAGGCAAAACTTGGATGAGGGAAAGGTGGGAACTGGGTACAAATTCATAAAGATCTTAGCTAAAGAAAATACTCAACAAAGCCCTGTGGAGCACAAATTCAGGGCCAGATTTCAGCTGATGTAAACTGGCATAGCTCCATTGGCTTCACATTGGCTGAGCGTTGAAAATATATAAAGGGAAACACTTCTAGTTTATTTTTAATGTGCTCTTTTGAAACCATAATGATACTATTGCTGATGAATAAATGTGGCACAGTAAGCTATTTGTTTAATGAAGGAGAATCAACCATTCTTTCTTCTCATTATTAAGCATACCTAAATAGAGGAGGTTATTTTTGTTAGTTATTTTTGCTGTGCACAGACAATTAGCGTAACAGTCAACTACAGATTACTGTATTTTTGATTTTCAAATGGTAAATATTTATAAATCCATTACAGACAAGGCAGGATAATACAGGACACTGTATACTCTCAGAAGCATGTCAGCTGTGAGTGACTTTAGCTGAAGATATAACAAATGATTTTGACTAGGACAAGAAAACATTACACTAGCGACACTGCATTGATAAACTACTTTCTCGGTGTAAATGCGTTAGGCTTGGTAGACATATACAGATTTTAAATGTGCTTCCTTCAATTCAATTACTTGTCAGCAATAATGATGTTGTGAGTCATTATAGTGTAGTTACGAAATCTAATGAGTCTTGTCAAACATAAGAATACTGCAGATATCTTTGGTTCTCTGTCCTAGGGCTATTTAAGAGTAGTACACAATAATATTATCTTACCATGAAATGGTGTTATATAATCCATTTGCTTACTTGCTAAAGTCCACAAACCAGTATATTTTAAATTCATAAGAAGATAACAATATACTTACCATACTTCCTGATTTTGGTACGTCCCGAAATCTATCCAGAGTCTGAAATTTCTGATTTAATTCCTGAAACAATTCCATGTGCCTCTTCCTTGTATGCATGACCTTCTGCGAAATGGAACATAATTGGCTATAGTTGTAATTGAATCTGGCCATTTTTTTAAAAAAAGAACCATTATTTCCCCCAACATAATAAAGTAAATTGAATTTGGCAGGACCATCTTTTCTTTATAGACTCAGTAAATGGAAATGAATTGCACTGAGCCTCCTATCCTCTGTTTATAATGTTCTGCCTGTACACGAAGTGTTGCTTTTACCCTTCCATTTATTGAATTGATGAAATCAGGAGATGTTTCTTTTGTGCTAGTCAGATATATTAGGAATGCAACAGCAGCCCTTCTGCAAGTTCTTCATCAGTCACAAGTTAAAACTGTTTTCTAGATATGCATTCAGCATAGAAGAAACGAATATCTTAATTTCAACATGAAAGGAATAGTATCTGCATCTTAAGGGTTTATTTTTTTCTGAAAATAGTGGAGGCAGAGCTGACATATTGATGGAAAAAACGAATTTGTTATGCTGATGCTATGATGAGTATGAGTTGCTAATGTATACCACCTCTGAGTTGTGATTATGGTCCAAAACTCTGTGTATTATAATTAAATGCCTTCCTGTCATTCACACCTCCCCAAAAGAAAGTTTATTAAATGCTAAAGTTATGACATGTAAGGATAGATTTTCAATGTTGCATGGGTTTGTATTTGAATAGCGTGAGTTGCTCAGCTGTGTAAATCCATAATTAGCATTGTATCCATCTGAGTTTTGGGACATATTCTCTGCTGGTATAAAAGTGGTGCAACTCCACTGACCTCAGTGCAGCAGCACCAATTTACACCAGCAGAGCCTGTGGCCATGGTGTTATGTGTGACAAAGTTCCTCCTCTGCCTTGGTGGGTCCTGCGCTTATTTGGCACATTTGCTCACCTCAGTGATCTTCCCCGCAGTCTGGCGCAACTTCCTCCTGCGTCTGATCAGGAGCTGGATGTTTGGGGGAACCGGGGCCACCCTCTACTCCGGTTCCAGTCCAGATTCCAGTGGATCGCAGCCTGTCTATTAGTGCCTCCTGTAACAGCTGCATGATAGCTACAACTCCCTGCGCTACTCTCCATGCCTCCTACAAACACCTTCTTTATCCTCACCACAAGAACCTTCCCTGGGTCTTCTGATAACGCTTTACTCCTTAGTCCTCCAGCAGCACACCCTCTCGCTCCAGCTCCTTGTCTCTGCTCCCAGCTCCTCACACGCACTTCCTTCTCTCTGGTTCCCCCAGTGACCAGTATAGTTGTTCTCTACAGACTCTTTGTACCCACTGGCCTGGTGCTGTCACATATCCCTCCCCCTGCTCACACCAAGGGGTTGGGCAGCTTGGATGCCAGACAGTCATACATACAACCATTGCTTACCATGATGACTCCTGCCCGTGTGCACACGGAACTGGAAAGGATTGTAGGGATAAGAACCACCTGGTCACCCTTGTGTTCTTCTCCCTTGTTCTGCTGCATCATTGAAGAGGGCATGGTCAGTCACGAGACAAGATGCGCGCCTGAGCACGTAGTAGCACAATGCTTCCATGGCCCATTTAAGCGAGGCATATTTTGTTCCCTCGGAGGAGTTCCTATGAGGTGAGAATGGGTCTTCCTCCCCCGACCATCTGTGATAGAATGGTCCCCAACCTACTTCCGATTCATCTGTCTGCAGGATAGTTCCTTGGAGAATCAGGGGCTAATCAGTATGGGGTACTGCAAGAGGGCAGTCCATAGGTCTGTGATACTTCCTCTGCTGCGTCAGACCATCTCACCAGATAAGGTCAACGGGTTTTCACTAGGTCGTCAGTGGGCTTGCCCTTGTGGCAAAGTGGGGATAAATGTCGGTAATACCCCACTACACCTAGGAATGCCCGGATTGTTTCTTGTGACGTGGTCGGGCACAATTTTGGGATGGCCCTCCAACTTGTTCACTGTGGTTTTACCAGACCCTTTTCCCACAATGTAGCCAAGATATTTGGCCTCTGTAAACCCTACAGCGCACTTGGCAGGGTTTGCTGTAAGGCCAGCTCGCCTGAAGGTATCAGGGACTGCCTCCACCTTCTCTAGGTGGGGTATGAATGACCACATCGTCCAAGTAGGCAGCAGCATAACTGTTATGCAGGCGTAATAGCTTGTCCATGAGGTGCTGGAAAGTAGCTGGGGCCCCATGTAGTCCAAAAGGGAGGACAGTATATTGAAAAAGACCCTCTGGTCTAGAGAACACAGTCTTTTCCTTTGCGTGTTCTGCAAGGGGAATCTGCCAGTACCCCTTTGTCAAGTCTAGGGTAGTCAAGTACCAGGCATTCCCCAGATAGTCCACTAGCTCATCTATGCGAGGTATGGGGTACGCGTCGAACTGGGATACTTCGTTTAGTCACTGGAAGTCATTGCAAAACCTTGTGGTGCCATCAGGTTTGGGTACCAGCACGACTGGGCTGGACCACTGACTGGGATTCTTTGATGATCCCTAACTCCAGCATTTTTTTTACTTCTGCTTTTATTTCCTCCTTTTTGGCTGCTGGCACTTAATAGGGCCTCATTGTTATTCTGGCCCCAGGGTTTGTGACGATGTGATGATATGTCTCGGTTGTTTGATCTGGTTTTGTCGAGAACACATCTTGGTTCCGGAAGATCATCTCAGACACCTCATTCTTCTGGTCTGGTGTTAAATTGAGAGACACTCTCATCTGTTTGGAAACCTTGTTTTCCTGGGTTAGGGCTTTTTGGACACTTATGCGTGCCTCTTGTGCATGCCAGGGTTTCAGAAGGTTGATGTGATAAATCTGTTCTTGTTTTTGGCGTCCTGGCTGCCGCTCCTTGTAGGTTACTTCCCCCATGAGTTCAACCACCTCATAGGGCCCCTGCCATTGGGCCAGAAGCTTGCTTTCTGCTGTGGGTACCAATACCATCACCCGATCCCCTGGTTGGAACTGTCGGACTTTTGCCTGGCAATTGTAATGGGTTCTCTGGGCCTCCTATGCTTTTTCCAAATGTTTCTGTACAATAGGGGTGTCATAAATAGATAGGTAAGGTAAGGGTTAAGTTTCTTTTACCTGGAAAGGGTAACGAAACACCTGACCAGAGGACCAATCAGAGAACTGGATTGTTTAAAGTCAGGGGGGGGCGGAGGGGTGGGGAATTTATACTCGGGGTCTTTTTTGGTTTTTCTCGGTCGTGAGTAAAACAAGGTTTCCTCCTAATCCTTGCTTATTCAAAATATTATACCCAAAAGGTCTGTGAGTACAAAGAACCCCAAAGCAATTCGGCTAATGAGGAGCTTGGTTTATTTACATGTATTGGATTGTTGGACTGTTTAATCGGGCTATCTTTTAAATCAGGACTGTTTTTCTATATTTTCTTTATAAGCAAGAGGCCTGTATTGAGTTTCTTAATGCAAGATTATTGTTTTATATTTCCTTTTTTTTTTATATAAACTTTTTTTTGAAAACTTGTGGAGTTTCTTTTCCTAGGGAGGGCAAAGGAAGGGAAAAGCCCAGGCTGTGGCTTATTGCCTATTGCTTTCAGGAAAGAGCAGGGCTACGGGGAAAGAGAAAAGATACCTCTGTATCAGGTACCTGTCTCCCTCACGGGAGGCAGGCACGGGAAAGCGAAGGCCCAGCTGTTGCATTTTGCTCTCAATTGATCCTGAGGGGTAGAGAACGTTATCTCTTGGGAAGCAGAGAAACCGTTTCTTGATTAACTCGCAGGCTAGACCAAGAGGCAAGCTGGGAAGGAGGGGGAAGGTTTCTCCCCTGCTTTAGCATCCAAGGGCAGTTCGAAAAATCTGGGTGTCCCACCAAGGAGGGGTTGGGGACACCAGAGAGAAGAAAGGGGATCAGCCCCATCAATTCCTGATCTAGTGGCCAGGCCGAGAATATCCAAGCTGGTACTAGTGAGTTGGGGATTTCAGGAAAGCCCCCAGATTTTGGACGCAAAGTCCAGGGTTTGGGAAGGAGGCTATTACCACAAGGGGTGACACCGGCTATCCAGGTATTCGGCATCTTGTATACATGTTCTATTATATTTTTCCCCTCATTGGGTTCCTCTTCTCATATCTCTTTGCAGTATCTGTATTGCCAGGAGTGACGCCGGTATAATAACTTCGAATGGAAAACCCAGTCGAGGCCTGAGACCTCTGGATAGCGAACATAAGTAGGGCATGTTAGGGTCCCAATCTTCCCGTTCCCAACTTACACCTTCCGTATTCAGACCTTGAGGGTTCGATTTAAACCTTTCTACCAACCAGAAGTCTGCGATGGTAGAACTGAAGTTCTCAGGGTATGTATATTGGAGCAGCGTCAGAGTCCTGCCCTTCATTAGCTATTGACAATAAATGGAGTTCCTTGTCTGTCAATATCTCCTTTGGTAGCCCCACTCGGCCAAGTTCCCCACCAGCTCTTTAGCTATCGTTTAGAGGCTGTGTTCTAAGGACCGCTTTCAGGGAAGCGAGTAGCATAGTCCAAAAACAAGTATAGATTGGTGGCCCGAGCCACCTTCTGCCAGGCGGGTCCCACTGGCGTCCATGGCTATTCGCTCAAAGGGGACCTCTGTGTGGGACGGGTACTAAGTGCCCTCAGGTGGGGACGGGCGACTGTGCAGCTGACACTCCGGGCAGGGATGCACAGTTACCTCTGCACTTCTTTGTGTTACTTGGCCAGGAAGAACCGTCGTAGGGACTCGGCCAGTCTCCTCTACCTCAAGTGCCTCCCAAAAATATGATATGAGCAAGACTTAATACAGTTGTTCTGGTGTTTTTGAAGTACTAGGATCTGCTGTACCTTCTGCCCTGTATTGGTGGCAAAGCCCGGTATAAGGGAGATTCTTTTTCATATGAAATAGGGTCCTGGTCCCTGGGTTCCCCTTCCACGGGGACCCAATCTATTTCATCACCTCCTTCTAATGTTGTCGTACTGGGTTTCAGTGTCCCGTCCAAAATTTCCTCTTTCCGGGGCTAATCTGGCCCAAGATCTAGGGGCCCAGTCTCTGTTGCCTCTACTGCTTTTCAGAAGTGGTAGGGTGGGGTTCAGACTCGGGTGCGTCTGCTTCCTGGTGGCCTCCTGTTCAGCTGCTCGGGTCCACCTAACCTACGAAGCGACACCTCTGGCTTTGGGTTAGTTATTTCGGGTTCCCAAGGCCTTAGCTGGCCCTCCTTTTGATTACTCTAGTGCAGCCCCTGCTCTGGTCACTCAGGGAACAGAAAACTACTCACCCAGTGACCAGTATATTTGCCCTCTACCAGACTCCTGTACCCCACTGGCCTGGGTCTGTCACATATGATATTCATGGAGATAGAACTACTGTAGAAAGGATGTTATTCATGTTCGGTAGGTAATTTTCCAAAAATAGTATACCCATTAATTTTAGTTTAATGAAGTACTAAGAGAGTTAATTTCATGTTTTGGGCTAGCCAGAGTTACATTTGAAAAAATAAGTGTTTATATGTTAAAAATGTGTAAAAGAATAACTTACGCATAAGGGTACATTTTAGTCACAGGTATTTTTAATGCAAGTCATGGACAGGTCATGGGTAGTAAACAAAAATTCATGACCCATGACCTGTCCATGACTTGTACTATATACTCCTGACTAAATCTTGGAGGATGGGAGAGCAGCCTGGGGGCGCTCCAGGTGCTAGGAAGAGGGGGGGGTCCGGGGCTACCACAAGGGCGGGCGGCAGCACGGAACCTGGGACAGCCACTGGGAGGGAGTTGTGGGGATATTTGGTGGTGCTCGTAGGCTCCCTACATGGTTCCACACCTCCCCAGAAGTGGCGACATCCTCCTCCCTCAGCTCCAAGGTGGAGCTGGCATGGCCAGGCACCTCTGTGTGCTGCTTCCACCTGAGCACCACGGCTAATGAGGGCTGAGGGGGCAGTGCCTGCAGGCAGAGACAGCCACTTCTAGGGAGCCACCCCAAGGTAAGCACTGCCCAGAGCCCTCACTCCCTCCTGCACCTCAACCCCAGCCCTGAGCTTCTTCCCACACCCAAAATCCTGCTGCTGGTAGGGAGGAATGCGCGGTGGCCCGAGACTGTCCCAGCAGCAGCTAGTGTGACTTTCTCAGGGGCTGCCAGAACTGCTCAGGCGGCCCCTAGGCCAGCTGCATCAACCACCGCAGAAATCCTGGAGGTTCCGGAAAGTCACAGAATCCATGACTTCTATGACCTCCATGACAAACTTGCAGCTTTACTTATGCATATTTAGGAACTGTATGTGCCAGACGGTGACACAACCTTATGTGGGAGGAGAAGTACACATGTGTACCTTGTGCCTCCCATCCTTTATGTGACCCATGCAAGTGCCATTCAAAATTGCAGTCTCTATACTGGTGGGAGCCTTCTATAATCATTATCTCCATGCCTGATTCTGCCACCTTCACTCACAGTACATAACCAAATTAAGCACAATACTACTCAATGTAGGGTGTCAGTAGATGGCCTTGAAATAATTCTTTAGCCCTACGTTTTAATTATTTTATCTTCCATTTGGTGTTTATAAATTGTCTGAAAGGTTCCTGCCTTGTTAGCCATGTATTTTTACCAGTGTTATATAACAACTATATTATCTGTAACATAGCTACTCTGAAACTTAAGCATTTGTTTGATGACAGCTCAAGGAGCCATCTGAGTCCTGGAAATTGGCAATGTTATTCACAATAGGCACATGAGATATCACAAGCAATTAGAGACTGATTAACTTATGATGAGTTGTGGGGAGAACATAGGAAACAATTTTGCAGGATTCAGTGAGAAATACCTTGCAAAACATTATTTAACTACAGATAGCTGACCTAAACACAGAAAGGGGGTCTCTCTTAAGTGACTTGCTGGAGATTTTTGAAGATATTACTGCTCTGGTAGACAAGGGAGCAGAGTTCATATACACAGAATTTCAAAGGCCGGGTGCTACTTCAAAGGTTATTATTGGCTAAAATAAGACGTCATGGTATAGGGAGTAAAACAAATTTTGCAGGTTAAAAAACTGGCACTAAACTGGGAAACAGCATATGGCTGTGAAATAAATGATGCCAGCTGGAAACTTTGTAATAGTGGGTAGGAAATGGAATGTACCAAATGCTACCTTTTTGATATTTGTCTGAATGTTTGTCTGAAGTATTTGTTAAATAGCAAATATGAATAAAGCAAATATGTCACTTACTTCATTATATAGTTCCTGAAAAGAAGCAGGTGGGAGGGAAATTAATCATTTTCTGTGCAAGTCTAGCAGGCAAATACTTTAAAAAATGTTGTTCAAAGAAAAAATAAATACAATCCACCTAACTGAAAAATTTGGATATTTTCTGCTGCTTTGTATTTTCATCGCTACCCTTCTTTATTCCCTTCTTGCTGATTCAGTGTACGTATAAGTGTGTAAAGAATAATTTACACGTAAGCATTACATAAATAATCTCTACCTTTAATTCTTCCTATTTCCACTTTTTAATTCCTTGTTAAAATTCTCACTTTTAACTATTTTTCAATAAGTAGACTGCTATAGTATTCACTCTAGTGAATACCCTGCTTTCTCTTCTATGGGACAACAAGCCACAAAAGGAGAGAAATAATTCTGAGTTCAAACTTTTGGTTTTGTGCCCACTTGTCTTTTGAGTTCAACAGCCATGGAATAAGTCAGAAATGACAGATCATGTGAAATCTGTGTGGCATTTCAGATAGCCTCAAGATGTACTCTGATGATAAGAGGGGTATAAGAATCTGAACAAGATACAATAAAGGGAATCCTTTCTTCTGCCCTGCTGCTTTACACCACAGGCTCATGCTTTCCCTGGACAGCCTGGCTTCGTTAGCAGCCATTCTTCTGGGGATTATCACAACCACAACCACCCAGGAAGCCCCACCCATCCCCCAAGGCCCGGAAAGGGGGGAAGCAGTGCAAGTTAACATTCAACTTGTGCCAGTTTCCCCCATAGTAAATGGGGGGTGGAATCCAGAAGAGAGAACCTGGCTCCCCTCTTCCATCCCCATCTGGGTCTGCACTGTCCAAAGACCATAGTGTCCCTGTTAAGGGACTTTCCTAGGGTTGGGGGACAGAGAAGAATGGCACAGAGGCTGCATTTCTTCCTTGTGTACCTGCTTCTCTCTGCATGGAGTCCTATGGTTTTATCTTCCTTTCTCTGTCTCTCTTTTTCTCTTATTGTGCAAAAATAATATCCCTTCCCCCCCCCCAGACTGGACCAGTTTCTTCTTCCTGCTTCTTCTTCCTATTTATTTACTGTTTCTATCTAATTTTGCCCCTCCAGTTCTTTCATTTTTCTCTTCCTTTGGTGCTGCTGTTTGACTTTCTTTACTTCTGCTTATTTTTCTCATTTTCTTCATTTTCCTTCTCCCTCTTCCTAGGCTTTCTCTGTTTTTGCTTCTCATCTTGGTGCCTCTGTGTGTGTTACCCCAAATCCTGCTCATTTACTCTACTCACAGAAAGCGAGAAATGGCCTAAAAACAGGGCTGGGAGCTAGCAACTCCTGAGTTCCAGACCTAACTCTGACAGTGACCTGGGTAAATCACAACCTCTCTGCTTGAGGGGGGATATCCCCCATTCCAGCTTATACTGCTCAAACTAGCAAAGTACAAAGATGGGATGCAGTATTTGACAGTAGACAGTATTTGGTCCTGCCATGAGGGCAGGGGACTGGACTTGATGACCTCTCGAGGTCCCTTCCAGTCCTAGAGTCTATGAATCTATGTGACAAGGACCCAAAATGAGGGACACAAAACATTTATGAATGCAGGAAAATGAAAACTCTGTGCAATTCAGTGGAAATAACTCTTTAACTTCAGTTTATGAATGTTTGTTTCTAATGTAAATACATGTCTACAGTTTTTAGTAGTACAAGTAAGGCAACACCAAATTGGTGTGGAACATAGCTAGCTTTGGGACTAAAATGAGTACCATTCCCCAAAGTGAGGGAGTGTTGATAAGTATGTTCTACCTAGTAGTTCTACCTACAGTTACTCAGTAGCTCCATTACACTTTAGACTACTGTACAAGTGACTTTCTCAGTTGCTGCATGGCCCATTGCAATGTGCAGTACTATTGTGACGTACCCCCTCCATTAAAGTTAAAGGATAATAAATGTGTGACTGTCTGCTTTAAAAATCTGTGTCTGTGTTTCATTCTCTTGTGTGTCCTCATCAGTAACAGAGCCTTTCTCCCCATGGTGCATCTATTATAGAGCTCTTGGGGGGAGGGGGAGCAATTCCCATGACATCTTTGTGATATACACTGTTTGACACAATTAGAATTAATTTTATTTGAACTGACAGCCATACACTGGTACTGAAATCTCAGTACAGGAGCAGCTCTGTAAAAGTTTTAGGGGAAAGCAGGCTATGTGGCTAAACAGAGTGCCACATAGCTAGGGGCACCACGGCCAATAACACTAAGGATTTTTTTTAAACCAACAATATTTTTGAATGTGAAAATGTATCAAGGCCCTAGTGAATGTCCTTTATAAAGTAATATTCGACTGATTTGCAGTGGAAACCATTGTGATTTGTGACTGCAGCAGGAACACAGACAGAATATAAAACCGGCTGTGTGACTTTATGTGTAAATATAAGACAAACACAACATTTTTTATGGCCTGCATTCTGCCCTTGACTCCATAAGGTTCCATGCTGGATGTTATGTGTAGGGTGTGCGATTCAATGGGAACCCTGAAGAGAAATTCTGGCTGAGTCAGTGATAATTCCAGTTTCGTGGAAGAACTGTGGTTGGGGGTGATCCTAGAGTGGCAATGGCACTACCTTGGAAAAAGTTCTGGATTTGTAGGAGCTCGTGGAATGCAGAGCCAGAGTGACTATCATTTGTGAGCACGTTAGACAGGGGCAAGCAATATGCTCCTCAACTAGATTCTGGCCCTTCCGCCACCCCTAATGTATGGGTTAGCCAAAATCTGGATTTATTTGTTATATTCTATTCCTGTATTTTTTCTATGTGAATCATGGATAAAATAGCCTGTGTGGAGGGGCTTTGGCACATAAAATAAGGGGTTTTCCTCTCTGAAGGACCAAAAGAATGAAGCAGGATATTTTTATTATTTACAGAGTAGTGAGTGATGAGGTCTTAGGATGAGAGGATGCATTAACGTGTCCAAACCCCAGAACTGCCTGTAGTTAATACCACCAGTGACAGTTTGTGATGGGACTGCATGGCTGTGCATGAGTGAGAGAGACAGAGGACAGCTGTACAGCTACTGTGGCTTGTGACTGGTCATGCAGGAAGATTTCAGAGTTCAAAGAGATTATAAGGTACTTTGTAAAGATTAACAAAATATAGTATATATTTGGCAGTAATGCTTTCTGTCTACAAAATGAAACCCATATGTTTCAGCCAGTGTTAAGTCCCCCATGTAAATAGTACTTTTAAGAACTATTAACTATTACATAACACTAAACTGTTTACAAAGGCAAAACAAGACACAGTTGGCCCACTCCTTGAGTCTGACAGGCTCCCCTCAGTGCAGGGGGCAGCAAAGGTGGCCCACAGCTACCTTTTTGGCCCCTCCAATCCTGGGTGCACATTTGGCCCACAAAACCATTTAGGGCATTCTAAGGGCTATTCTAAGTTACAGTCAGCTGGAGTGGCCTCGAAGAGGCCGTTTAGGCTTTAGGCATTAACAGAATGCATCAGCATTTTGGCCCATGATCCCACCCTACTTCATCCCTCTGTCTTACACCTAGGACTGTGAGGGAGGCTGGGTGGTCATGGCACCACTATGGGATTTCCCTATCAAGGGGAATCCTCAGGTGGCCACCCAGGTCAGTTTTCAGAGTGGTGCAAAGCAGAGGTCATGATCTGATCCAGTACCAACAATGAAATCTCAAAGCAGGGAAAGGATCTGGTTCAGCACTTCTACAATACCACAGCCACTGGCACAATATCATTGCTGTTATTATTATTATTTATACTGTGGTAATCTCAAAGGTCTCCGGTAGGATTGGTGTCACTTGAACAGAGTAATGTACACATATATAGGATTACACATTCCCCTTCCCGATGTTTTATATACAATGCATGTATATAATATGGTATTTAAAAAAAAATCTAGGCAATGCAGCAATTGCAAACAAAACACATAAAAGATGTAAGTATCATATATACACAATATGAGTCAATTTAAAAAGCATTCCATGATAATTGCTATTTGAGACCACAATGTGCATAGTATTGTCAATAGTTATCTGGTGCTGGAATACGTTCCCTTGAGTGCTATGATGGATGTCTTTGTAGCAGTTGCCCTAGAGAATGTTCTCAGAGAGAACTGCACTGAATTCCTGACCTTCAAAATGGAATTGTGTGATTCAGAATTCTCTTCATTGCGTGATTGTATAATTTATGTTGTGCTGTTTTTATTTAATTTTAGAATTGCTTTTTTCCCCCTTAGATTGTTGATGCATATTCTTCTTATTTGAATGTAAGTATCCTCAAGAACATTAACTGATGCACTTTTAATTTTAGTGTGTGTGTGTGTGTGTGTGTGTGTGTGTATTTCCAGGGGAAAAAAAAAAGTAAGGTAAGGTTAAAAAAATTGCAGGAATATTGTAATTATCCCCAAAATAAGTGTTGCACACCTATGAAATTCAGTGTTACTGTTAAACTTCAAAGAAATTCAAACATGCTAATGGAATGCACAATTAATGCACTCAAATAATCTTAACTTCTTTAGTGACACCATACAATAACAATAAAAGTATGATTCTTTTGTGTTGTGGTCGAAAATTAGATTAAACCTTTTGATAAAGAAAGAGGGTTTGTGTCCTTTCACATTTTTTCCCCTCAGTATATCACCACAGGTCAGAACTGATTGGCTGAGTTATCTCAGATATTGCAGTTCTCCAGTTAAGGGTGATCTGAGCTGTTGACCTATGCCTGTCTAGATTCTGTGTAAACGTAAGAGTTAGATACCACAGTCATTAATAACAGCTTAATTATAACCTAATTTCTTCAAATCTAGTTTATACACAAGATTTCAACAAGTGTTAACTATCTGGGAATTTGAAGGCTATGATAGACTGTTATTAAGATCATGTGAGGGAAAACAAGGCCTGAAACTAAATTGTACTTTTAATGGAACCATATTTAAATAAATTTGAACTGACACTAATTAATGGATTCATTTGTAAATTCTGAGAAATTTCATTCTGTATTCGAACAGTAAGTGCTATAATTTTTGGGAGTACACACTGTATTTTTCATACATAAGACAGAAGTACTCCTTCCTTTAACTGAACAACTCAATTGCGTTAACTATGGAGGCCTGACCAACTTGTCCATAATAATACTCTCTTTCATTGCATGGAGCATTCCTAGTGAAACACTAAAAAGTATGGCATCCAATATATACTGTGCTTTAAGATTTTCAAATGTTAAAGATTTTCATAATTCAAATCATTTTGGTTTGGTTATCTGAACACATAATTTATTGCTTAGAATTTAACACTTTGGTAGCCTAAAACTCTGGAATACACAGTATTATATACTGAATGATTCACAAGATAAGATAATAAAGGAACTGCCATAGTTTTTGTATCAGTAACTGCAGGCCAGATTCTGACTTCTGATTCAAGATATGCTTCAGTGCATGACTAGAAAAATCTACTACCATGGTTGCCCATGTAAATATAGACTATGATTTTTCAAGTCACAATCAATATGTGGATATTACTGGATATTACAATTTGGTCTTAAGTATGTAAGGTTCTATGCAAGCAGTGTGAGAGACTTCACTGGAGAAACACATAATGAATTACATCAAATTATTAATAAGCATGAACAAGACAGTTTTTGCAAAAAAAGAAAAATCCATAAATCATTAATATTCTGCTGATTATAGACTTTGACTATACAGAATAGTCACTTAGAGTAACCATACAAATAAATAGGAAGATAAATACCTTCACCAAAATATTTGTGCCCGTAAATCCTTGCATTAACTTAACAACCAGAGCCTACGTTTCCAACAAGAACTACAGATTTTGTATGTCTCAAATTTTGGGTATCCAACTTGAGACACCCAGGGGGCCTGTTTTCAGAATGTGGTTGCTCACCATCTTTGAAAAGTCAGGCCCCTTTAAGGTGTTTCAACTCAAGTACCGAAAATCACTGACCAGTTTTGAAAATTTAAGTACCAGAAGCTAGAAGAATCCTAAAGAAAACGAGAGATTGGGCTTTCTCATATAGAGAATTTGTGGAAGGAAGCAGACTTGCTGTGAGAACACCGCTTATCAAACAAAAGAGACAAACTTTTTCAAATAGACAATCAGCATCTACAACCAGTGGGGAAATTAGTAGATGTATACAAAGGAAAAAATACGTGGAATTGAAATGGTGGAGAACTTAGAACAGAAGCCATGATGGTTCATTTGTACTATGCGGTGGTTTGATGTTAGACTGTTTTACAAGTAACTTTCACCAACGTAGTTTTAATGAAACTCCCATCATATATTATACAGCACCCATTTAAACCATCATATTAATATCGCCTATATCATGTGGCTTAAACTGAAATTTTTTATTAACTTTATTTTAATAAGCAGGAATAACTTAAATTTAAACTTACTTCAAAGTCAAGGTCCGAATAACGTGATTTTCTTCTCTGTTAAGCATCAGAAAAGGAAAGAAAATAATAGATGCATTAACATGGGGTCTATTCATGCAATCATAGTCATTAGTTTAAATAACACTGGTGTTTCCTTTTGAATATTTATATTAAAGATTTATAAAGAAAGATGTACTTTTTGTTTTAACAATTAAAGATTAAATTGTGATATGATGAACAGTTTGTTAGAAATGAGATAGTTCTTCCTATAGAATAAGACGAAATTGCATTTCACAGGGAGGTCTGCATGTAATCAGGCTCCTCATTCAGTAAGTTGTGTAGCTGGATACCATGATCTTGGCTATATTTATAAGGAGCCTATCACTTTGGGATCATCTTCTCTCTCACCAGATTGATTTCAATATAGTTACTTCAGATTTACACTGGGCTTAGTGACAGAGGAATCAAGCCAATGGCAGCTATATCTTCCATACAAGCTTCAGCTTGTTCTCTCCAAATGAAGTCATCATTGCAAACAACTTCAAATTAGTTTCACATTTATGACAAATATTAGTCCAGGAATCTGAATGTAAAATAAATGATTCTTCAATTGTGATGTATTTACTGTTATACAATACAACAAAATGTCATTTTGTATAGTATCTTTTACCTCCCACATTAACCAGGATATTTAAAGACTAATTGGAAAAAATGTGTCTTAGAACCAATAACAAAACAAAACAAAAAACAACCTAGAACAACAGTGGTAAAAAAAAATCAGAGAGATTATAATCATTCTAAAATGTGCTAATACCTCAAGAGATTTATATACCCCCAAAACACAAAGAGGTCTCTCAAGGACTTGTGGACACTCAGAATATTTAGTATTATGTTTGGCTGTGTGGTCACAAAAGGAAAAAGGCCCATTCGTGAGGTAAACTTTAGAGTAGTTGTCCCTAAAAAGAATAGTTTTAAGATATAATTCAGTAATAAACCTGGTTTTATGATCTGCATGAATGAGGATGCTAAATCAAATATGGTTTAGAGACCTGGTTTGCAAGAAATCATGATTTAGAAAAATGGAGGATTTAAAATCCATTTTGCCTGCAAGTCTGCTCATGGGCTGCAGATGTACTCCGGCATTACCTGTAAGCAGAGATGGGTGATTAGGTTTAAGCACATAACTCTACTGTTCTCTTTAAACGTGAGCAAAACACTGAACCATACTTTACTGCAATCTGATTGGATAGATGTCACAGTCGCAATTCTGCTTTTACATCACATCTCCTTGGCACTGTGACTCAGCAGGCTATTTTGTGTACGTATGTCAAACAAAATTCTTCTGGAGTCCAGCCAGGATGGAACCAGAATTAGGAGATTTATTTTTAACTGTACATTAAAGAATATTAGTTTTGTGCTTTTACTTTATAGTTTTCAGGGCTGCATATGGTGATCAGTCATAGCCTATACCCCTAAAGTCATCAAAGACATGATCTGCTGTCATAGGTGAGAGCCGCAATAGTGTTATGCTTTGAGTTGAAGTCTACTGGAGTTCTGCCAATGACATCAATGGGTAGAAGGTCAGGTCCTATCGGCTATCACACAGGTAACACTGAACAATTTTAATGTTATTTTGGAACTGGCAAATATGTTTAAGGGCCTGATCCAATTTACATTGGGGTGATCAGGAGTCTTTACATTGACTTAAGGAATTTGGATCTTTCCCTAATATGCTATCTCAGAAGCTTTTATTTCTGGATGCCACTATTTCTACTTCCATTTTCTCTGGTTCACATATGTGGTACAGTAAAACCAAAAGAAGCTGCCCATCCACCTCAAGATTACTTGCATGTTTAGGTTCCATAAGTAACCTGACAACCTCAAAAATAGTTTCTTCTTAAATCAACTAAAAGGATGATTTTCCAGGGTGGTATCTCAGTTGGCTAAGGAAGAGAGGTTTGTATATGCACCTTCATGGTCCTATAGATCTAGGCAACCATCTGGCTCATTCAACAAATTAAATTAATGGAAGTCAAAAGCCTAATGAGATGAGGCTAAGGAAAAAAAACCAAAAAAACCCCTCTGGTTGACAATGAATGCATAGCTTGATGAAAGTGGTCCATGGTGGGTCTCTTCTTAGTGTAATTGCATGTATCCACCAGTAAAACTGAGTATCAGTTTACTCAACATAAACTTTACAATGAGAGCCAGAAGGGTTTTCCAGGATCAGTGTTAGCCTCAGCTTTAGGTAGTATCTTTTATTAATGATTTGGAAGAATAAGTAACCTTCACATGAAGCAAAATATGTAGATAATATAAATTCAAATATATTTCAAATAGTGAGCATAGAGAAGTAAAAACAAAGTCCTAGAGAGGTGTAAAAATTACAAAATCAGATTCAATCTAAAATATTGAACACGAAGGCATGTAGCTATTCAATGGCAGGAAGAGAGCTGGGAAACAGGAATGAGGAAAAAAGCCCAGGGGTGATAGCAAACAAAGAGCTGGGTATCAATTTGCAATTCAGTATGCCATCAAAAAAAAGTCAAGGCTGCATATACTGCCCCAAGGAGGTGTAAGTCTCTCTCTATGCAACTCTGGTGATATTGCACCTAGACTACTGCATAAAGCTCTGGGCCAGTCAGTAATAGAAAGATGTCAATACATGGGAAACAATTCAGAAAAGGACAATAAAAACCATTCAGAGGCTAGCAAAAGTGATTTAAAAGGAAAGGGCAAAAAAGCTTATGTACCTTGGCTGAACAGTGGGTGTGGTGGTGGAGTTGGAGTTGGAATACATAATCACAGTTTAGAAGTATTTGGGTGTAATAATGAAAGAAGCTAGTTGGGGAAGAACATGTCTAAGAAGTTATAATTCAGGAATAATGGGGTGAAATTAAGGCAACTTTAGACTGGTTATCCAGAAAGCATTCCCAGTAGTGAAGTTCATTTGACCAGGGAATGATCTCCTAAAGGAAGCAGTGGGATGCCCATCAGTAGAGTACCTGAACATTAGGTCGGGCAAGGTATTGGAGGAAAATACTGCAGAAAATTTTCCTGCATTGAGAGAAGGTGATCTGGTGGGTCTTTTCCATCTCTAATTTCTCTGGCTGTCTGACTTCAGAGATAAAACCCACATCACAGGAAAAAGTCCTTATATTAAAACCAAAGTAAAATTCTGTGGAAAGGAAGTCTGCAGCAGCAATTCACTTTAAATCAGTTGTGTTTTGTACTAATCGTGTATAGCTTCTCTGTATAAAATTCCAGAATAACTTTTAACTCTGTTCATTGGTGGAAAAAAATTGAAAAATGCTGAAAGATAATTTCCACACACCAACATGTACTACTCTGCTGGCACCAGGAAGGCGCTGCTCCCACTAAATGACTAATATAATCCCTCTCCATCTGTGTAAAAAGATGAATTCCCGGTTTGCTCCTTATTCTATTTGCATTATACTGCTACCTGATTAATTACTTAAACTCCTGAAGATATATTATGCAGTGCAAAGTATAATTGAAACCAGAGAGATAATAGTGACAGCTATCTCCATGTTTCCATTAATATAAATCCTTATTATCAGCAGTTAGATAGATCATTAGGGTTGGAAGGGACCTCAAGAGATCATCTAGTCCAACCCACTGCTCAAAGCAGGACCAGTCTCCAAATGGCCCCCTCAAGGATTGAACCCTGGGTTTAGCAGGCCAATGCTCAAACCACTGAGCTAGATAATTCACTCTGAGATTAAACATGACATAAAACATTTTAACCCAAGGGAGGATTCTTTCCCCCTACACAATTAAAGAAAAATCTCTTTTGGCATTTTGGAGATATAAAAGTGCAGCATGAATAGAAGTTCTGATTTTTTAAAATGCTCATTCGTGTTCATGTTAGTGAAAAAAACAGCTTAGCTTCAAATACAAGATTGTACAGCCTATTAGTCTTTAGTGAGTCATCAGGCAGTAATTTTGTGTGAGAAAAAGTGCATAACCACATAAGTGTGGGAATTTTTGAGTGCTGAATGTCTCCTAGCAATTTTAGCACACAACACACTTGCAACACCCACGAGGCCTCAGTTCACAGCTATTTTGATCTACTGGGCATAAGGCTCCTTTTTATAACAGCTCCTACACACACATTTACTGAACAGTCTATAAACACCTGTTTTGGAGCTGCTATGCTCTTCTGGGTAAGGTATAGGCATTTCTTAATTTAGTACATGACTGAAAATATGTATTTTTCTTAAATATCACATGCAGCTAAAATAGGTACATGTAAAACACTGTCTCAAATATATGTTATTCTCTAGAGTGTTGACTAGAATTCCAGTTCAATACACCTTCAATTACTGCCCTCTTATTGCCTGGTTCAACTTCCATCTTTATAAAGGTTACATAAAATGATGTAGTGTCAGTTTTGGAACTGGAGGAACTCAAGATCCATCCAACAAATCAAATAAAGTGGAAGCTATAATAGGCTTAGGCTTTCATTAAGTCTGAGAGTCACAGAACTGGCAAGCAGCACTGCTTCGGCACATGATTGAGAATGGAAGGAGGAAAGAAAGATAAATCTATGTAAGGGTGGTCCTGAAAAACTGATGCAATCTGGGTGCATTTTAAAGCAGAAACTCCCACGATGCTCTTCTCATTCTATTCCCAATTATTGCTTCAGTTCTCATATCATAGGTCAAAAGGACTTGACGCTACCGTATTGCTCCTAAACTGCCTGATGACTGTCTTTGCTTGACAAGAAATGCTGTTTTGGTGGTGTACTTCTATCTCTTTCTTTCCTCTCTTGTTACCACACATGGTTTTAACCTCGTTCTTTAATTTTGATTTCAATGTTGTGTGTCTGCTCCCTTAATTTTAAGCCTCCCCTGAACTTCCCTTTCCCTTTCTGGTGTCTCTGACTTTGCCTTTCCTCTGTCTTCTCTTCTGCCTTTCCATTTATTATTTTCCCCCTTCTTCATGTTGTCAGCTCCTTCACTATCTTTTTAGTTCTCTCATATTTTCCTGTCTGTGATGATGCTCTCCTTCTGAGGCCCCACATCAGATCTTTGACTAAGGAGGTCTGTAAGGAGCTACCCTTTGGGATATGTTAATGCCTCTCATTAATGAGTCAGAAGTGATATTTTAGTGGTATAACCAAGTGCCTCCCACTTATGGCAGTGTGCCTGTCTCTATAGAAATCTCAGATTGGAGAATGAGGGACTAGGACCTGAAAAAGGAATACAGGGGAATGAGAGATTGGAACTGAATTCCAGTCATTTATGTGCCAAAGCACCACACTAGGTCCTCTAGAGGAGAATACTGAAAAGAGAATACGAGAGTTTCTTCCTTGTCTGCCACATTCACTTTTAAATTAGAGTTGCTCCTTCTCTTTGACTGTTTATCCTTCTGTCATCTTCCTGCCTACCAGAGCAGTCTCTCTTTTTCCTTATTAATACAATTTCCTGCATGTTCTCCCTTCATTTTTTTTTTTTTTTAACAACTGTTACTGTCCTTTTTCCTTTTTGGTCTTTTTCTTTCTAAATATCCATTTTTCCCCCTTTTCATTTGAAACAAATCAAGTGCAGTGTTTCTTTCCTTCTCTGTATTCCTCTAAAAGAAGCAGCCACTCCTGCTCCACTAAGATGCTCATGCCAGTTCTCCCTGCATTTTTGGGGAGCCGGTGCTCTTCCCCTTCCATAGATCTACTGCTTTCTCTGCATTTAGACTTCCAATCCTCTCCCTCCCCATTGTGTCAAAGTGGATGGGACTGCACTGCCTCACTTCAAAGTAATTTAGTTTTAATGAGCACAGCACTCTGAGTGTGCACTTTCAAAACAAAAACCATTCCAAAAGAGGACATTCAGAGTGCTTTCTTCATTAAAACCAAAACACTCTGAACTGAAGAAGCACATTAAAAGCCACTTTGATGCCAACTTTACAGCCACTTTACAGCAAACTTCAATCCGTGCATATGAAGAAGGTGCAGGAGATAAGCAAGATGTTAAATTCTTCCCTGTAAGAACCACCATGGTGTACTAGTATGCCCGCCTGTGTCTATAGTAACAGCAATACTGTACGGAGTGTACAGAGTGAAACCTCACTAGATTGTACCTTGGTAATCTGCAAAATCATAGATGTATATGTGTGCCTGGGTAATATTTGTACATAAATATATCACCTGCAAAGAACTATCTAACTAGAGAAGCAGATCTTCTCGATACAATAAAGCATAAGAAAAATACTAACATACAAAAACTGGAAATAAGTCAGTGACACACAGAGACAAAAGCTAGGAAATTCCAGCATGCCTGAATATTACAGCTATCTTCTTAAACTGTCGTCTCCAGACATCATACAATGCAATGCCCAGGTATGACAGAGTATACTAATGACCTCACATCTCAGCCTTAACTTTGAACTGATAGGGATTTTCTGATACAGGTCTCATAACCTTAGTAGCACATAAAAGCAGTTTTTGAAGTGAATTGTTCTAATGGATAAAGCAGATACCCACTGATGTAACTGTGGAACATTTTTGAGATTTGTAAATATAGGAAAATCAGGCATTTTGCAGACTTTGTAAGAGCGTTAGCACAAAAACCCCCTCAATTTTCCAAGTGCGATGAATATTTTATGTGAGGACACGTATACATGTCTGATGTGAGAGACTCGGTCAATGAAGTATGAGATTCTGATTTTTCAGAAATAAAATGGAAATGAGTTTCAGGTGAATTGGTTTTTTTTTGTTTTGTTTTGTGAGAGCACTTAGAGCTAAAGGCCTAAATTTTCTGAAATGTCTCCTATTTCTGCAGGTTTGGTTTTATGCCCACAATAAACTGAGAGAACAAATAATAGCAACTAGGTATACAAACTAGCTGTTTTGGGACACAATGTTCAGCTGGGACCAGTTACACTCATAATTCTTGATAAGTGTCTCAGCAGGTGAAAAACTGCACCCACAAAATCAGAAGTTGGTTTCAGTCCCTCTGAAAATGGGGCCTATGATATCTAATATTATTCCTGTAGCATGGTAAATAATTTGCCAATTATACCATTTCCCTAACTGCTTTATAAACGTTCTTCCCGTTATTATGTGCTCAATAAATACTGATCTTAAATTTTAAAATTTTAGAATTAACATGTCAGAAATCACCCAGTCAACATTTAATATGTAAGTGAAATGCACCTATGATAGAATGACATAGTAAAAACATATTTGCAGAGTGATTACAAAGAAACTATCATGATGCCGAGGATTAAAGTATGGAGATGTGCAGAGGAACACAACTCCCTGTCCTACATTGAATGTAAAAGAAGAGCTCCTCCTTCTCTTTCTGACTTACGGCATCCCCTTCCTCTCTTACTAGTGATAAGGGAACATGACGTGGGAGCCTTAGGAGGAGCCTGATGCCTGTCAGAGAAGTTTCTGTGGCTTCCAGATTTTCCTATGGATGGAGAAGAGAAGCAACAGGTCCTGATGGGAGAAGAAGAGTTTCTCCTTTAGGTATTGTCTATTTGCACTCTTTGTCTAAGAGAAAGGAAAGAAAGATTTCCCCTCTCCCCTCTGAAGGGAAAGATGCATCAATAATACCTGATACAAAGTTTTGCATTGAATCTATCTTCTGAAATGTCTTAAAGTTTTCTAAAATGACGGCAGTGGCACTGGATATTTCAAAAATTTTTGAGGAACGATCTTGCCCCAATCTCTACTTTAATTTGGGCTTACATGAGTAAAGATTCAACAGCCTTGTCAAGTCTAAGCAATGGCATTTGTAGGAATCTGCCTCTACTACTATTCCGTATGTTACACAGACACACACATGCACATTTTTTTCCAGTTGGCTAGGTACCTGCTAGGAGCCATGAACTCCTTTCACATATAGAACTTTGAACTGCAAATGCAACTACAAAGTTGCAAAAGTGTATCAGAATGATCCTGTGTGGTTTTCTTAGTACGAGAGAATACATATATTATAATGACCCTAATCATCACTCTTGATTTCAGTGTAGTTACATAAGCATAAAACTGGAGTAACAGAGTGGTAAATCAGTGTCAGTAACACATCTTACAAGTGAAGTGAAAAACTTTTATAAATTATATAGACCTTTTGGATTCTAAAGACGTAAGCCAACATTCTCACAGACTTCAAAGCATATTTTCAAATGTGGCGCCAGGAACTGGGCCCACAAAACCTGGAATTGTGCATGCATATCGGGTAACTTCATGTCTACCTAACTAATGTATGCATGCAACTGGACGTGTGCAAAATGCAATATTAAGAAGTCCATTTGAAAATGTGTCACAAGATTACCTATATATTTACATGTTAATGAAACTTACAAAAAAAGGCCAATACTTGGCTTACTTGCCAAGCCCAAAATTCATCTTCTTTCTTTTTAATTTATTTAATTAATCTGTGTTTCTCATGCAAGAGTTGTAGATATTATGAACACAATATAAGGAGTGAGGGAAATATTTTGCTTTCAAAGTTCTTGAGAGAAACAAAATTCTGATCTCCAGCCCAAATTCTCTAGTCAACACACTCATAAAAACTACTGACCTCACTGATACTGGTTTTGCATAAATAAAGATTTTTTAAGAACTGAAATATTCGATCCTTAGGTGTTAAATAAACAAGCAAATAGTTTTCACATGCAATTTTCTATAATGTTTAAATCCTACAGACAGATTCCAGTAATGATTTCCAGAACAATTTAATAGCCAGAATTACAGCTGAGAAAAGTGTGCAAGAAATTCAATTGTTGTGTACCTGCACCTGCTGCACAATGCAAATTCTACACATGTTGGCACAAACAGGGACTTGTACATGCAAATTAGGTCACTTCATGGAATGCTACTTAAGAGAGTTACTCTGATTTACATTAGGGTAGAATCAGGCCCACTGTCCGTCAGTAATTGCTGGTAAAGAATTATGCACATTTAATGAAGTAAATAAATAATGAATAATGTACATTCTTTGAGGATGCAAGTAAGTTAAGTGATAAAAATGTTATCCTGTAGAATTCATTGTGCAGGTCAGGACATTTGTGGTAAGGCAGTTGGAATTTTGAAGCTCCAAGATTGTATCATTCCATCCTGAAGGCGCTAAAATTTTACTTTGATTTTTATTCCAATTCTAAACATTGTCAGTAATGTTTTATAGGAATAGAATAAGCAAAGCATGATTCCAAACAGTAATTTAATCTTAATTAAGACATTAGCTGTACCCTCAAACATAAACACTGGTTGCAGTCAAGGAGCCATGACTTATTATGTTGCCATATAATTAGAACAACAGAACATGTAATTTCCTTATGCATCACTGACCTCTAAAGAACTCATTGATATTGTGGATCCAGTTTCGCTTCTTGCTAATCCTGCATTGTCATCCAACTCGGAGGCTATGAAGTTCTTTACTGCTGTGCGGGGCTCAAAGGGTAAATTCTGCATATGTTCCTGGGTGGGAAGGTGCTGATCTAAATTGATATTGAATTGGTCCATTACAGAGGGATTCATGTTGAATTCCGGATTAACTTTATAGTGCAACAGCCTTTCATGAGGCAAGGTATCCATGCCTATATTCAATTTGCTCTCGTCTTTCAACGATTGCTGGGTGTTTACTGAACCTCTGGGCATGACAATATAGTCACTTTCCATCATCCGTTCTTGAGGATTGACTATGTCCATATCTGCACCTCTCAAGTTATCATCAGTGCATAAATACACAGTCCGTCGCAACTCACTGTTGTCTTTTTTCAAACACTGATTCGCCAGCTCACTCATGCTTATAGGCATGTGGAGGCCTGCGGGCTGCTGAATGATGACTTTAGAAATGATGCTTCCAGGCAATGTTGAATAGCTCATACCTTCAGGGTTTGCTCCTTTCTCTTCTTCATCATCATTTAGTGAAATCCTAGAAAGTGTTCCTGTTATTGTAGCTGCTCTGCATGGTCCAATATCCTTATGTAGAACTGTGAATTACAGAACAGGATTCTCATAACAAGGAGTTATCTTTGCTGTTGCTTATTTTACATTGTCATGTTTTTATTTACCTATGTTCCTTTCACCAGTGTATTTCCTTATATTTTTTTCTATCCATTTAATAACTTTGCTTTATTTCATAAACATTAGTTTGAATGGGCTTTTGTTTAATCAGTTTCTTTTAATCTACAGTATATAGCTGACTTAGATCTCTCCCTAAGCCTTAGATCATTTATATAAATTAAAAACAGCCCTTTATCTATTTCTATATTCTGTGATAGACCTTAGGTAACCTACAGCCTAAGCAGAAGCTTATCATGTGGAACTTGATTAAGGGCTTCCAAAAAACCCCAATACACTATGACATCTGCACGGCCCTTATCAACTCTGTGTAACCTCTTGGAAAACATCAGACAGATTGTGCAGCTAGATCTTTTCATCAATCCATCCTAATGATCTCCTTAACTGTGTACATGTCTTCCCCTGACTTTACTCCTAAATGTTCTTTTCTGCTGAATTTTGTAACTCTCCTGTATTAAATTCATCTCTGAATACATGCAGCATTTGGTCAAACTAGGCAAAGAAGCTTATTTATATGAAATAAACATGCTTTGATACTCTTGAAAAATCTATAGATTTATATAAACATGGCTAATAAAACAGTCATTCACCACTTTTAGTGATGGTCTCTCCATTCAAAGAAGAAAAGAAAGCTTTGTTTCAGGACTTGAAGGAAAATGAGCGGCAAAATAAGAAAGATAAATTTAAAATATCCAACTGGCACGAATCTTTGACTCTAGCACAAGTATAGCATTTCCCCCCATTTAAAGTAATGGATTTAAACACGATAGTGCTAGCATGTGCAGCACGTGCAGCAAAATTAAGATTTTGTGAGTTAGACAATAAGAGGTACAGAAATACCCATAAATGCATTTACTCCCTTTCCTGTGTCCTGAAATTCATGGTGGCTCTAATATAACAGTGTGTATCAGTACACTGATATACAATCGTAATCAGCTCACCAACACAGCCCCCTGTGTTAAATCATACATGATTGTCTGTAATTTTTCAAGAATTATTTGCCCTAAAGCAAGGAAATGTAAGTGAGAAATTGGGGCATTTCAATTACCCAATAGCATTACTTAGCAAAAATGAAGAAAAAAAGAAAAAGGGAAAAAACTCATTTTAGGAAATGCAAGTGGTTATTAGATTGTTTCTAACCACACGTCATGCCAGCTCACCCAGTCACCTTTCACTAAATCTTTCATTATAGGAAATTGAATTTAAATCACTTAATTTTACATGGTGAAGTCCACTCATGTCTGCATTAAAAGTATCTTTTTTTAAGTGTGTCCTTGACATGACTTTATGTACTCCAAAGCTGATAAAGTGTGCAGCTCATGGATTAAGTCTGAACTTATCCTTCCATTAGGAAGGTAGGAGGAATGTATTTGTTTTTAAATTCCATTGCCTTACTTCTTTCAAAACACACCAGCAGTAATGAACATTAGTTAATAAGGAAGAACTATTACTCTATTGTGACAAAATGCATGGAGGGACTCGAAAGCTTAAATTCCCAATGGGTTATAAAGACCCTTAATTTTTCATCGTATTTTATTTAAACTGCGTTGGCTGAGTAAGTTGCTGAAGACAAGTATTTTTAAATAGCAGAAGCAGACAGAAATGGAGCCAATTAAAGTACAGAGTACTGAAATAGAATAAAAATGTGTACTTATAATGTGAAATTAAAATATATTTTTATTTTTTTGTTGCTGCGCTGCTTAAACTACAGTAAACTTTAGTTAGTTAGATCCAGAGAAAAGACAGGCCCTTTAGATTACATACTGATTGGTTTCGCCATTATATATTATATGCATATTTTCAAATGCGCTATATCTAACAAAAATGTGGTTTGCTAGCTGTATGGCTATTTCATATTTGCATGTTTACTGGGGTGAAAAAAATTCTTGTATGCATGAAGTTGATTTTATCACCAAATCCATTTGTTTGCTAAGATATAAAAATTCCTGTGGGACACTTAACTACCTGAATCCTGTTAAAAGACTCTTACACAATTTGCTTTGATAATGAACTACATTTATCCATATAGCAGCTTGTATTTTGACAATGAAAACAATTAGAAAATATATTTTTCTGTAACCAGGTAAAACCTCATAGTTTTTCTGTTTCTTCCTTTTACTGTACAGTGACACTAGTACACATCTTCTTTGCTTTGTTTTGGTTGACTACATATTGTTTCAGTATCCTTACCTGACCGACAAGCAATGTCCACATCTTTTTCAAAATCTGTCTGTAACAAGAAACAATGAAACAAGACAGCCCTTATTAAATTAAAACCAAACCACAATACCTTTTGCCAACCAGTGCTTCCAAAATGTCCTACTTACAAAATCACAGTCTCTTAAACGTGGTTTCTTGTTGCTGGGAAGGTGGAGTTTATTGTTTTATAACAGCAGAGTAATACAATTTTTCCTAAAGTATAAGTGGGTTGTTTTCAAAGTATGCTGCCTGACCACAATAAAATAAAATAAAATAGATGGAAATATAGTATGGAATTTTAATAAGATGATACAGTATGTAATTTTATATTTATATGGAAGAATAACTTCTACATATCATAGTAGGGTTATTGTCGAAAAAGCTTTTCACAGTGATTGTATAAACAGGAATACAGAAAATAGCCTGCAACACACATTACCATTAATAACTTTTATCAAATTAGTTCACTTTATCTGAAACATTCTTATTAAATTTGGTATTTGTTATATAGCACTCTGTATATCTCTGCTTCTAATGCAACCACAGTAAGTTCTGCAGCTCCCTCCGCCTCCAACCATGAACATAGCTTTTATTCATTTCAAAGTGGGGTAAAGATGCTGCCAGGTTTAAGAATGATGCTTTAACATTTAAGAATCTATAGTCACTCTGTCACAGTGAAAGAAATACTATTTAAGTTGATATAGAGCTTAAATGCATTTCAATTTTCCTTTCTTCATTTCCTCACAGTTTATTTACATGTATCTAATACAAGCAGCAAATTTTCTCTTTTTTCAGAAAGGGTCATTTTATCCTTTTTCCTGACATCTCAACATTGATTTTCCTCTGCTCAAACAGCTCTTTCAAGGGCATTTGCTAAGAGATCCTTGCATCATCTAGGGCCTGCTCCTGTTCTGATTGAAATCAATGGGATAAGTATTTGGCTACTAAACTGCACCTAAGGATATTAGCAAATCCTAATACTTTAGGGTTGCCAACCCTCTAGGTTTGTCCTGGAGTCTCCAGGAATTAAAGATTAATCTTTAACGATTATGTCATGTGATGAAACCTCCAAGAATATGTCCGACCAAAACTGGCAACCCTAACTTTCACTGACTTCTTAACTCTAGCCAGTTCTTTTCCCTGTAGAATGCCCACTACTGTCTCCTCAGTAGAAATAATAGATGCATTTGCTTTGAAGCTGGAGAGGTGGGAAGCCTCTTAAGTCCCCCCAGACTCCAACACTGCTCTGCAAGCAGACACTAGTGGGTACAGAAATTCAGTCTATAGTATGTTTCACACTTCACCACTCATCCTTGAGATTGAAAACATCATCTATACAACACTGTAGTCCCAGCTGCCCACAAAGGCAGAGTCTCAGCTGCTCTTGAACCTTGGTATTCAGAGATTCAGCACATAATAGTGCCACTGAACCAACAAGCTGAACTCTTCTAAGAAATTTCAGGAGCTGAAGTCAGACTTGTACTCAATAACTGTATTAATATTTCATGCACATGCACTTGACATGTACAGCAATATATGGTCATCTTTTTCTTTTGGCTAGGGACACTGAATTAGATGTCTAGGATAAAATAAAATCTCACCATGATTTGAGCATGTCCATTAGGAAAAGAGCTAGAAGAATCTGCATTGATTGGATCTTGGCAGTTTCTTAATCGACATCTAAATGCATCTTGAACCTGTGAAAACAATATCATGCACTGAGTCTTCTGACATTTTTAATACAGCTATAGACAAAATTAAACTGTAAAGTTAGTTTTACTAGATATATCGCAGCCAGTAAATGCACATTTTTAATCTCTGTCATTTCATACTCTTGGTATAACCTAGTGCTGGTACAGAAGTCTGCCAATCTGCCAGACCCAGTTCACAGAATTAAATTTGTCAAGGAACATAATTAATTAGCAGTCAGTGATGAGAGGTTACTTGGCCCCAAACTGTCTTTAGTGGGAATGTTTGGCTCTGCTCTCTCACTCAGTTTGACTGCAGCAGCAGGTCAGAAGGTAGGTTTATAAAAAGTACTTTATTCCCATAGCAAAATAAAATGTATTGTATGCCTGAAAAATGTAAGGGCTTTGAAAGGTGACCCTTAGCAGCTATTTGCATTAAAAGTGAAGTAGTTTCCTAATTAGAGTGGTTGGTTGCACTTTAAAAAAAATCCATTTTGCAGGGTTTTACTGGCTCACATTGTAGTCTCTAGTTTTAAGTATAGGGAATATTTCTTAAACCTCTTGCACCAGTAAAACCTTTCAGAATGGACAAAACTTGTTAAGTGTGAGCACAACGAGTAGGACAGCAGCCTGCTTTGTACTGGACAAAAGTGTAAAATTTTATTATTTATCTCTTCTATAGAACTTGATATAAATTGTCACCACCCATTAATGAGTATTATTCTGTCCAAAAATGACTATATTTCAAGAGTTACTGCTTCAGAAGATTTGATGTAGAAAATTTATAAGAAATTTGACCAAGATCATATGTTTAAGTATATATATTAGCAGAGAACAACTTCTAAGGAAAGCGATGCATAAATAGAAAGTAGAGTCCAAAGGGGTAAAGCAGTTCCTGCTCATTGGCAGTCTAGTGTGAGTACATTTGGCTGCACATATCAGAGATTCAAAATGGAGGAAGCAAGAAAATTCTTGAAATGGGAAAAGATATTTATAAGTGTGGCCTTGGAAACAAAGAACATTTCTTTGAAGTAAGACCCAAATTTTCTTCAGTTTTGCTTATGTGTCTTTTGTATTCACTTGCTACAGACATTCTAGAAAACCAGTTTATAGGGAGGAATATTTGTATTCATAAAAAGAGAATTTAGATTTAATAAATGTTAGTATTTATATTGGAAATCTGATTCTAAGAGTTACCATCTTCCAACTTGGATACAGAAATTTGGCAATGTCACCTGTGTCCCATCTAAACTAACCAATACCATTTCTATGCTGAATATCAAACACTCTCAATGAACTTTTCGTGAGCAGTCTACAGACCATTCATTATCTGTAGAAACTGGTTGATTTAGAATAATCAAATCAGAGAAAATCATAAGCTACTCATGGACATTTTGTTAACAGTAAACAAGGCTAAATTAATCAACTGAAGCTGAACCTAAGGCCTTGCTTTCTGAATGCCATTATTTTAAGCTACAAATTCTTTGATAGCTTGGGTAGGCTTTCCCAGCAGGAAAAAAGAAAAGCAGATGGAAAACTTTGCCTTATCTTTATAATTAGAAACCATTATCTTGAAGTGCTCAACCCTTAAATGAGTTAAAGTGCCTTGCAATATTTAAGTCTAAATGAAAACTGCAGATGGAGGAAGACTAATATAGGGCAGAGAGAAAAGATGTAGTGAATGTGAAAGGTTTGGTGTGATCTTAAGGCACTGAAAATCCCCAAGTGTGAGAGAGTAATTAAAAGTGTGATTGACCTGGATTATGAATCAGACTTTGAGTTCAGGCATTATGTTTGTTGTGGTTTTGCATGCATCTGACACCAATCTGATTTAGCATCTCCAGTTGTTACAAAAGTTAATCCAAATCTTTTTCCTCTTCATCAGCGCTGAAGTCCTACGTCAGACTTTAAATTCTATATTGTAGGGAAATCATTGGTGAACTAAGTTGACAAAATGAGGACCACCGTGAATTTCAGTCAAATCTCAAGGTAACTAAACCCAAATCTATTATTGCTTCAAAACACATTAAGTGACAACTTTCCCTACCCAAAACTCTCGCTTACATGTCCATGGAGGCTCCCCATACCTCATACTCCTATAGATGTCATTAATCTCTCTCCATCAGCAATAAACTGGAGAGTCTTTAGTGATAGATGCATTCTAAAATGTGTCTTAAATGCAAGCAACATCCTATTAGGCTGTTACAGCTGAATGTCTGAGATAACTGTGCCCATCAAAATGATGTAAATTGCAACTTGTAAGCTTGCACCATGAAAATACTATTTTTTTTGTCCTCACCAACCCATCCATCTTCTGTTTAATCATTCAGAGACATATTGGAGACAAAAGTAGCTGAGATGAAGAATTATTGTTGCTAATTAAGAATGCTATAGAGTTTCTGTTTTGCAGAAAGAATTTAGAACCACATCCGCAAAGATTTAGGCACCTAAATTCCAGATTTAGGCATCACTGTGATCCACAAAATTTCTGCTCAGCTGCTAAATCTGTAGGTGCCTAAACTCACTCAGCACCTGCATTTACAGTGTAAAAGTTCCCCAGATGCCTTTGTTTCTGCCTCTGGGCACGTGCACTGCTGCCTCAGGCAGGACCCTGCATGCCTGTCATGCCATAGCCCCAGCACAAGCCTCAAACCAGGAGAAGATAGGTGTCCCCTCACCTATCTTGCCTGTGGGTCTTGATCCAGTGGGTGTGCTCAGAGGATGCCTATCTGCATATAAAATATCCGAAGGGGCAAGGCAGCCCCCCCCATAACCTTTAGCCCATTGGTTAAGGGACTCAGATGGGATGTGGGAAATCCCAGTTCAATTCCCCACTCTCCCTGAGGAGAAGAAATTTGAACAGGGGCTTCCCACCACTGCCTAACCACTGGACTACACAGACAGTTTCACTTTCTATGGCCCAATTATTTATAACAAAGTGAAACAGCTTCAAAAATGGAGTGAGAGAGGCCCTCCTGTGAATATCCCATAGCTCAGTGGTTAAAGCATTCACCTGAGAGGTGGGGAATCCCTGTTAAAATCCATTCTCCTCCTCAGGCAGATGGGAACACTGAACCAGAGTCTCCCACATTCCCCTGGGTGATCCATTGAACCACTGCCTAAAGACTCTGAAGGAAGCCACTGCCTCCCCTTGCTGTTTCGTGTGGAGTTAGGCAGCTGCCTAAGACATTCTCACAAGAAATGGCTATGGTACCTGACTCCAAGAGAGAAGGGGTTCCCAAATGTGGGTTGCAAGAGAGAGAGAGCCTCCCCCGCCCCACCACCACCTGAACGTAGGTCCCTAATTCCCTGAGATGGGCAGGGGCTGAGGGAACTCCTCTGTCATTGGCATCTCCTATTGTGTAGCAGTGGTGGCTCTCTGCCTAGCATGCTAGCTTTTGTGGATCCCATTCTCAGGCACCTATCTCTCCCTGTACGTTGTATGGAGACCCTTGGTGCCTAATGCAGCCTTTGTGGAAAGATAGGCATTGCAATGCTGAGTGTAGCCTAATTCCCTCTGTGGATCCAGCCCTTACAGACTTTAAAGGATTTTGTCAAAGGTTTCCTACTCCACGGTCATAGTACAGGCAAAATTCTCAGACAATGTCACAAACAAAAGGTGGGCTTTTGAAATGCTCATTTGTTTTTCTCCAGCATTCGTTCGGAATTGTTTTGTTGTTTATTTTTTTCTTTCTAACATCAAGCCGTAAGATTGTTTTAGAGCCAGGGAGACTAAGAGAGACAGATGTGATGAATGTGCACGAACCAAGGAAGTGGTTTCCCTAGCAACAGTAACCAATTCAAGACTCTTATAACTTATCCTCTCTCCCTAATCATGCACCTTTTTTCTCTTGCAATATAGAAATGTGGGTTGAGATTTAGACACCAAACATATATTTAATCCGAATGCATTTCAATCAGTAGGAGCAGGGAAAAAGCAGAAAATACACATGGGTTCCTCCCATCACCACCAGCCTTTGGAGTTGTTCAGCATGACTCATATTAGCTTCAGAAGAGGCTGTGTTCTGGCATACTGTCAGGCATGCTGTTCTGGTATTCTGGTAAGGAAGACTATTAGCACTAGGCTTTTCTATCATTCTCTGTTTTATGACAGAAGCATGCGCACCACACTCCCTCTGTCTCATTAGGTACTTTAACAGCAAGAAGACAAGAATGAATAGATACGATAAGGTGGGAATATCCCCATTAGTCTTCAAGTTAAAAATACTAATACTTAGCTCTTCTATAGCATTTTTCATCCATAGGCCTCAGAGCATGAAGGAGGGGAAAGTATCATTATCCTAACTTTACAGGATTGGGAACTGAGGCAGAGGAATATGAAGTGACACTCCTAAAGTCACACAGCAGATTGGGAACAGAAGCCAGGTGTCTAGACTCCCCCTCTAGTGCCCTATCGAACAGCCACACAGCCTTTTAAACAGCTCATTTTCAGACAAATATACTGAAGTGTCAGACTAGTGGGTTTTGGAAGGAAAGAGAGGATAGATATACACATACATTCTTACATTTCCAATGTTTATGTCCAAACCAATACATCAAGTATAATGAGAAAAAGATTTTATATAGTTTACGTGAACAAGAATGCATCATTTTTGGAATATAACAATAGTAAGGGCATAGTAAAGCAGATCTGACCTTTTCTTTGCTTGAATTTTTCTATAATATTTTATTAGTGGTAAGTTATTTGACAGTCTGAATAAATATTTTGCTTACACTGGCATATTATAAACATTAGATGAATCTTATGGAAGATATAATGAGATGGCTTCATTATTTGTATGGCATTAATCATCAAATACTTTGGTAAGATTTCAATGTCGTGTATGTAACAGCTACCCCTCTGATAAATGTCATGTATGGATAGAGAGAAATGTCTTCTTTGGACTATGTAAAGTAATGGACTACAATTTCAGGTAAAATGTATTCTAAACAATTTAACAACTAAATTGCTCCTTGAAAATGTGCACATGTGATAGCTGCTATTTTAGCTTACACCAGGAATTGAACTGTGAACCTCCAGAGCTAAAAGCATGAGGATGTATAGCGTGACTAAAGAACCAGGTTCTTGAAGTCCTCAAGGCAATAGATACAGCGTGGGACATAACACACCCTGAGCAGTGGTTACATCCTATCTCTGAACAGAGGAAGTTCATCCAGAGGTTCTATGGACCAGACCACTTTGAATCACACATAAGTCCCCACTTAAATAGCTTACATCACCTTGATGGAATCAAAGCTCTCCAGAGCTAAAGGTGTGAGTTACCACAGCTTGAACTAAAGAACTCTTTAGCTGAAAACTGTTATAAACCAATATCCTCTATGCACTGGGCACAGAGGAGGACATAACACATGCCAATCAGTGGATTAAACAAACGTGTTCTCTGAGATAAACGGATACATGAATACACATACTGTGTTTGTGTAAGCAAATGCATATGTCCTTTTGCAATTATTTTGGGCAACAAAATGGCAAATGAAATTTAATGTGGATAAATGTAAAGCGATGAACATTAAAAAAAACAACCCCAACTATACATACAATATGATGGGGGCTAATTTAGCTACAACAAATCAGGAAAAAGATCTTGGAGTCATCGTGGATAGTTCTCTCAAGACGTCCACGCAGCATGCAGAGGTGGTCAAAAAAGCAAACCGGATGTTAGGAAGCATTAAAAAGGAGATAGAGAATAAGATGGTGAATATATTATTGTCCTTATATAAATCGATGGTACTCCCACATCTTGAATACCGCATACAGATGTGGTCTCCTTATCTCAAAAAAGATATACTGGCACCAGAAAAGGTTCGGAGACGGGCAACTAAAATGATTAGGGATTTGGAACGGGTCCCGTATGAGGAGAGATTAAAGAGGCTAGGAATTTTCACCTTGGCAAAGAGGCGACTAAGGGGAGATATGATAGAGGTGTATTAAATCATGAGAGATGTGGAGAAATTAGATAAGGAAAAGTTATTTACTTATTCCCATAATACAAGAACTAGGGGCTAATATGAGTCATGATTTAATAGGCTCAAATTAATGGGCAGCAGGTTTAAAACAAATAAAAAGTTCTTTCACACAGCGCACACTCAACTTATGGAACTCCTTACCTGAGGAGGTTGTGAAGGCTAGGAGTGTAACAGCATTTAAAAGAGAACTGGATAAATTCATGTTGGTTAAGTCCATTAATGGCTATTAGGCAGGATGGGTAAGGAATGGTGTCCCTAGCCTTTGTTTGTCAGAGGGTGGAGATGGATGGCAGGAGAGAGATCACTTGATCGTTACCTGTTCAGTTCACTCCCTCTGGGGCACCTGGCATTGGCCACTGTCGGTAGACAGGATACTGGGCTAAATGGACCATTGGTCTGACCCAGTAAGGCCGTTCTTACATACTTGTCTGAGAATGTGTGTGCATATTATAAGTGTAGAATTTAGGGATTTTTAAAATGTGGGTACTAAAGTGGTATGAGAAGGCTTCTTGCATCAGTGCCTTGTATCCTGTGACATGTAATGCGATGAAAGAAAATTGCTTCAGTAGTGTATCAGCTCTTTGATCCCTTTCCCATTTGGAAAAAAAAATCTTAATTAGTTCCTAATTTTTTCTCCAGCTCTTAAATTTTGGATGAGTGTTAGGATAAGAAGGTGGGGGAAAGAAGATTCTGTGTGTGAGCACTTGAGGAAGAAGGGATTCAGCTAATAGTTCTACATAAAACTGCCATCACTTTTTATTGGCTGAAGAAATGAGATATCAATAATTGTAGTCTTTCACCGTTTCACTGTAAGAATGTCTGATCTGGTGGCTTTCAGTTCTGCAAGTACCTGCCAACCCAATATTAGAAAGGTAGACAAAATGTGGAGGAAACAGTGGGCCTTGTTGATGATAAGTAATAACAATAATATACACATTTTTAAAAAAAATTTCCACTTTATATATAGTGCCTTTTATATAAAGATTTCAAACTGGTTTACAAACATTAAATAATTTTGCCTCCAAACACCTCTGAGGGCTACTGTTAGTATTGTTATCCTTTTTACAGATGGGTAAAATGAGGCACAGGGACTTGTCCAAGGTCACAGTGCAAGTCAGGAATAGAGCAAGGCATATTAGTTCAGTTTTTAGAACCCAGGAATCTCTTGTTTTAAGCCACAGCCCACATTCTCTCCATTTTCAGACTCCTGCCTGTCTCTAGTGAAAGAATCGAATGACTTAGTGGTTCACAAGGTGACTCCCCTGCCCCTACACACCGGGTAGGATACAATAGTCTCACAAATTAGAATACCACAGAAAGACTGAAATAGATTGGGTCACTATCCTGCATGCTGTTTTTGATGAATATAGTGAACTTGAGTTCTCAGGACCGTGAATGATAGAGAGAAGAGACACTGTGCAAGCCTCCTCACTCAGCATGGCCAATAAACCTTAAATGTGACCCGAAGCACCCTGTTATTCCAGCCCTGCAGCTCCCTTGAATAGATACTGCCAATCACTGTGAATTGTGCTACACATGTGGTATGGTTTAGTGATGTTGATAAACATCCTAACCTAGATAAATTGAAAGCACCACACTTACTGTGACCTAACACGATTTGAACCGAAATAGAGTTGAAAGGCTTGTTCATTAAACGATCACACCTAGCTCCTACATTTTTGTATATTTTCAACAGTTTTCTGTTTAAGATGGAATAGTATAAATGAAAGAAATTATATATTTGATCAGTCTTTCTACACGTGAAAAACTCACAGAATCTGTTCTTTTGGAAAAGGAATCTTAGGTCTTCACTTTTTGTGTATAATCATAATATCAAAGATGAATAAAAGTTAGAAATAAACAAGACCTATTAAAAATGACCTGTAATTAAGTGGGCCCATTTTTCCACTGAAATTAACTGTGCTGCATTTTGCATTTGAAAATAAATAATCTTCCTTCAACCTCACATCCATCTACTCTCCATCTTGTTCATTCCTTTATTCACTTTCAACATCCCATCTATCTGTGTCCAATGAGCTTCTACATTTGGGGGCTGTTCTCTTTCTTCTGCTGCCTCATCATTTGCCTAGAACTGTTTGAGATCCTTATTCACTTGCCCCTCTTTAAATCTTATCTCAAAAATTTCCTTTTTTTCTTTATACCAATAAGGGAATTTTTGAACGAATATGTTGTATATAATATTAAATAGTATGTGAGAAACACAGCACTTTAGTGATCGAGAAATTATTCCTCACCTCCCTTCGGAGAATGCAGTGGACCATGACAATAACAAAGCCTTGCAATGAATCAAATACTGCAAAGAGTATCTGAAATAATATTGATCTTTTGTCTGTCATGGCCAGAACTGCAGACATCCATGTCAGAGCCAGAAGAGGCAACACAACACAGGAACTCCAAAGGGATGCCCTATTGAGAGAGATAGAGAGAGAAAACAACATTATATAACTGCAAGTAGATAAATAAAAACCCACTACTAAAAAAAAATCTTTTAGGATGGCAACTTATTAGTTAATTTGAAAACCACAGACAAATATATAAAAAATGTTCTACTTTATGTTCTAAAGCGTATCCCCTATTCAGTTAATAAACACAGTTGCCAATTTTAACAAGAATATTTAAATATGTTCAGTGCTCTAATATAGTATTAGCAAACACAATTTTCATCATCAAAGTATTTTCTCACATGCACTGTATCAGATTTGTAACAAGAAGATGTAAATGATTAGGACTAACATGGCATTACTGGCGGTGGTGGCTGACAAAGCTGTTGTTGAAACTACTCCACACTTGGCACATTTGAGCGTCAAACCGCTATGAGGCTCACTCATCTGACTGCAAACAAACAGAACACCCACAAAAAGAACAAAATATTGAATTTTCACTGAAAAACGTTGCTACTGAAATTTAGCTTTTAAATATGACGTCATGCAGAAAAAGTAAATAGACTTATTCAGGATGAATGCTCTAGGTTGTTGCAAAAGTATATTGATACTATACATTATTAACTTTAACTATTAATACTATGGGGCTTTATTTCATGCAGGCTCTATTTCTTCCACTTAAGCTAAAAAAGGCCCCAACGTCCAGAGATCGAAGTTGCTCAATACATGGAGATAAACATAAGCACGTGCTTGTGTAGACACACACCGTGAAATCCCTCTATTCAGACCATTGACAAAACTAATATATCAATGCTGTATAAAATATTGATTATTATATGAATATTAATAAAGGAAGAGACTTCCAAAATGTGCTCAGGTCATTCAGTCATGATCGACTTACTGTACAGTCAGTAAGCAAATGACTTGGTATAGTAATTTGAGTGTGCTGGCTAAAATCTGGCGACAGCACTTTACCTAGGAGTTCTTGTTTCCATTGTATAAAGGTCTGAATATAGGGGTTGAAATGTATGGAATTTGATGAAAATAAATATTACTTGGACTAAAAAGGGGTGATATGTTATTCCATTTTAATAAAACACAGTACACAAGCATTAAGCTTAAAGCATTTTGTACAGACAACTGTATTACAAAACTCATCACAGTTAAAATGTAAAACCTGGTATTAGAATTTTCTTCGTCTGCGTACAACATGCATTCAAATTCGGAAGTTTTGATTAAATAAACAACTTCTTTGCTATCCTATTTCCCATCTGCCACCAGAACCAGTGATTTCCATATCATATCAAGAAACATACGACAATATAAGGAAAGGGTTTTTTATCCATTGATAACTGGAAAAAAAACAAACAACCAAGCCAACCAACCAACTAAAAAAAAAACACACATAAAAAATTTTCCTATATGTAATGAAGAAAAGCAACACTTGGGAAAAATATTTCTCAACATTTCAACTGACTTTGAGCTATCACTCTTCGCCCTCCCATTTACTGCCAAAGCTAAAAGTTTGCTTTTGCATCTATACATAATGCACAGAAATAAAGGGCCAGTTCCTGAGAGGGTGTAAAATGAAATCAGTGCAGTGAGACGATTTTCACTATCTAAGGGTATACCCAGTAGTTGCTGGAGAGAGAAAGAATTAAGTCTTGATCTTGATGCTGCAGCACTTACTCATATGAAAAGTATCATTATTATTGCAATATGCAGAACAGATCTATAGATTTAGAGGGCCAAATCCATTCCTCACATAACTTGGGAACATCTGTGTATATATTACAAAAGAATAGAATGTCTTTCATCTAACTTATAAGTCTTCTCAAATAGCTCTTTTGTAATTGAATATTTTTGGGGCAGATCCTCAGCTGGGGTATTACAGCAGTTCATGATCTGGCCTGTTATTTTTACCTGTAGAGTCACCATGTGCTTTACTAAGATAGAATTCTTTGGAGTGCCATTATTTTGCCTCTGTAAATGCTCTAATCCTATTTAAATAGTTTTACTACTGAACTCATCACTGGGCCTAGATGGTAGGTGAGGCTGGTAGAAATACTTAACTAATGAGTGACCATCCTTCTTTGATTGGGGGTGGGGGGAAAGCTAAAGAATTTCCACTGCCCCAGAAAATGACTCAAGAATCTGGGTCTGCATTACTTAATCAAACAGTGCTGAAGATAGATTGTTTGAGAAATCCTGATAAAGATGGAAACAGAGGTCGCCGCTTGTGTAGGGAAATCCCCTGGTGGGCCAGGCTGGTGCGTTTACCTGCCCCATTCTCAGGTCTGGCCGATTGCAGCTCCCACTGGTCGTGGATTACTGCTCTGGGTCAATGGGAGCTGCTGGAAGTGGCGGCCAGTACGTCTCTCGGCCCATGCTTCTTCCAGCAGCTCCCATTGGCCCGGACAAGCAATCCGCAGCTGGTGGGAGCTGTGATTGGCCGGACCTGCGAACAGGGCAGGTAAACACACCGGCCCGGCCCACCAGAGGCTTTCCCTACACAAGCGGCGACCCCTGTTTGAGAAACCCTGATCTTTATTAAGGCATCTAGTTCCTACTCCATCCCTCTGGGAGTGCAGTATTATTTCTGACAGCATATTTTTTAGTGCTTTGTCCAGTTTAGCTTTAAAAATAACATTCATTTTACTGAGATACAAATTTTCAGACAGGAAAATATTTAGTAAATCAGAAAACTATAGTATAAGCAACAGGATTTAAATTGTGTACAGGTGATAACTAGAAAGCTATTCTGCAGTTAAAAATGATCTCTCCGATCCTTTAAATATCACACAGAAAAATGATCAATAGATTTATAGCGTCAAAACTTCTTGAGTATAACTATTGAAAAAGTTCTCACAGATGCTGAAATATTGTGGCTTATTTTATAATATGGCACATTTAATCAGAACATGAAGAATATATTACAACAGTTAAGAAGGCAGATGGAACATTGTAGACAAGGGTAGGCTTAAGAAATTATTATTTTCTAATAAGAAGGAGAAGAAAAAAAGAAAAGAGAACAAAAAAGAGGTTTTGGTGATGGTGTTGGTTGTTTTTGAAACAGTGCACTAAGAAGTGAAAACCACAAGGGGTTTTAACCAACTCTAAATGGCAACGTAAGCACACCAAAGTATATGATATCAATATGGACATCTAATCAATTAATTGAACATTAGGAAAGATGCTATTACAGGAATGATCAAATAATTCAAAGTAAGGTTTTAAGAAAAGTTTACGGACAGCTGTAATATATGCATGTAAAATAGAGAATCATCATTGCTACCAATGCCAATATTGGGATAGTCACCTACAAATGATGCAGAAGAAAGAGTATTACAACAAGTGGAGAAGTAAAAAATGCTGATTGCTTATCATTACATAAAGCATTAAAAGACATTTACACATACATTCAGAAAGCTAAGATACATTTGTGAAATGTTTCTCTTTTATGTGGACTGCAGTCACATCCACTGCAGCAGACCTTGAAACCCACTTGTACCTGCTGGAAGTCAACAGCAAAATTATTGCTGCCTTTCATTAGGAGCTAAGATGCAGACCCTCCCTCTTTTATCACTAGAAACCCAGAATTTGAATATAAAATTATAAGTATATTAATGAAAGGAAATCATGGATATAAATACATAAACTTTTCTATTTACACTTTTTTGCTTTTGAAATATGTATAATTTACATTCAAATTCTGTTATGCTTATTTTAGAAAACTAACATATACATGTATATACAAACACAGAGCCAAATTCTTCTCTTAATTACAATAATGCAATGCTATTGACTTCAGTGAGGTTATACTGGTATAAAAGGTATAATAAAATACTAAAAGAAAGAAAGAAAGAAAGAAAATTTGGCTTCTTCTGTACACACATTTTATACAACTATATTCCTGATTTCACAAATAAAAATTTATGTCTTCCCCATGAAATCCCTGCTCAGCATTGTAACTGTTTAATCCTCATTCTTATTAACTTAATACTGTTGTACTTGTGTTTTATTTTCAGTTTGCTCAGTCACATTCCCTCAGGATAATGCAACTGCAACTTTTGCAATGAATGAAATCTGTTAGTCATACTTTTACATTGAGAAAAAAGTTCAAAGCACAATCAAATGCATTTTTGGTGAATATCTGTAATTGAAAATATATGATACATTTGCAATATGCTTTAAAATATTCCAATTGTTGCTTACCCCGCTCTGTGTTTGAGCTTTTTATCTAGGATCCCATCTCTGGAAACAAGTTTATTAAATACCAAAATGCCAATCACCATGTTGACCTGTCAAATAGAAACAAACAGTTGACCTTTCAGTTACAGTGTGAGAAAATGCCTACATGCATTATTACAGAAAATGGTTTCTTTTACATTTGCCAACATGATGGAATTACAAACTTAGACTTGGTTGCACGATACATTTCTAAAGAATTTAGTCAGAGATTATGTACTGTACTAGTCTCAGGACACATAAAGTGTACTTAACTTTAGGGCTAAATTCTTGCTTCCCGTGCATATCCTCTAATAGGTGGAACAAACATATACATCAACAGCTGTATTAATTAAAGCCTGAATTATGTCCTGTATCTGGCCATATATATGCCTGCCTGTTAATAAGAAAGTAGACAGCTGTGACTCTAAATACTGATTACACATAAACTTTAATTGTAACAATGTAATCTGTTCCATGTTAGAGGTAGAATATTTTATTTAAATTTTGTGTACAAGACTAAAAAGGATTATGTATTATTTGTATTGCCATAGCATCTAGGAGCCCCAGTCATGACTGAGAACTCCATTCCACTTGCTGCAGAACAAACATAAAACAAAGATAATCTTATCTGGTTATTTTAGGTATCATGCTTTCTTGAGTCCCAACTATGCCTTTTTGCTGCAAGGTATTCTCACTCATGCAAAACCAGAATCTATGGTTTCTGGTTGTTGGTTTTGTTTTGTTCTTCCAAATTGACAACTGTCTTTGTCATTCCTGGGTTCTCATGTATAGGCTTGGCAGAATTTGATTTTTTTTAGATAATTTCTATGGATAATAGCAATGTTTATTTTTATTTTGTTTTTATCCCATTTAAATTTTCACAGATGGGAAATTGGTATGTGTGTAGACAGTAGACCTTGAGATTCAAAAAGTTAAAGATTTATAGCTTAAAAAGCAAATTGTCAAATTCTCACATCAAAAATATATAAACAAATATTCTTAAATAAAACTCTAACAAGTTCTCAAACAGCATTTGTCTGTTCCTATATGGAAATATTTATTCATCGGTTTGTGTGTTTACAGTGAAATTGACATTTAATGACAAATATCTAATCCTTCCAAGCCTAGTCGTATGCCAAAATGTGATTTTGATTGGCTGTATATAGGATTGTTTGGTTGTGCTTTCTTTTTTTATGGGCCAGATCCTTAGCTGGTATCAACTGGTGTTAATCCATAAATGAATAGAGCTATAATAATTTGTAACCGCTGAGTATTTGGCTCAAACAGCCATGCAGTTCTAAAGTCAGTATTTGGTCCTTAATACTTATTCTATGCATCATACTAGGATTTTAATGTAGCCTTTAAATGGACCTGCCAAAATAATTTTTAGATAAGAAATGTTTTAAAATGGACTTTTGAGAACTATATTAAATACTGATCATTTGCCAGTATGCCCTGCCCACAGCCCTACTCTTTTAGGCCTCTTTTACATTTTTCAGGTGAGATTTTTCTTTTGTATACTCAAATCTATATAGCTAGATGAAAAAGCTCTCTCTACACCTGCTAATTAATGGGGGAGCAAATCATGTCTGTGAACATCAGAGATCTCTAAATAAAGTTTGCCAATTGTACAGAGAACATATAGTCCCATGTGGAAATTATGATTGGCTTTTTGTGAACATCCTTGGCTTCCTCATTGTGCCATGGACTGTGAGCTGTACAAAAGCTTCCTGGCTTGACTCTATATGAAGATGAGACATACTCTGTGGGAGCTGCAAACATTAACATACAGGTAATATTTGTAGCTATATGCCTAGATCTCTGATCATTACAGATTTCATTCTCATTTATGCCAATGCAAATCAGGACTAACTCAGCTGAAGTCAATAGTGGTTCACTGGTCTAAAAGTGCTGAAAGGGAGAAGAAAATCAGACACAAACACTGTAAACTCCATGCTGAAATTATTACCAGAACTTACAGAAAGATACTAGAGCATTTATTACATAGCCACCAAATTGGCTTCAGAGATAGGTTATTATTAGCTGATCATAAACGATGATCCTAAACATCATTGGTGTAGAAGAGGGACAAGTACTGCCAATGGCTGCATTTTTATTTGATGTGATAAAGTCATTTGGTCAAGAGGACTCACCATTCTAATTTGTGGAACATTTGGCTTCAGCAAAACCTGTATTTCCTGGCTCAGATTAGCCTATGCTTCTCTTAGAGTGACAGTATGTAGAGAGGGGGAGGTATTGTTTTAGCAGCGATACTAAGCAAATGTTGTCCTGTCTGTCCCCGTTTATAGATTGTAATGAGAAAAACCTGAGAACAGCAGTTTAGGAGGATGAGCTTATTTGTGGCATTGAAATTCAGCATGATAGTTTGAAAACAAGTTTTAATGCTGGTGATATTCAGGTGACCTAGTCTAATTCTCACTTTATCCTACATCCCTTGCAACTTGTAGATAACAGTCAGCTCTTTGTCAGGGGACCATGTTTTCGGATACATGGCAAAATATAAGATGAGGAAATTTGGAAGAAATATTGTATTATATTGATAAAACACTTTCAAGATAAGCAAAGGATGTTACTTTATTTTGCTTTGTTGACTAAAGAGTTTGAGAAATCAGGGATTTCCCTCCTGCATTTATTAGTTACAAACAAATCATTCAAAGATGTGGATCTTTGGGTGGAACAGCTTCATAGCAAATAAATGTACAGTGAGTGGGTTGAGGATAGAGTCAATGGACTTCAGGAGATAGCAAAACTAGGAGGCAAATTTACATTCATAATGTTTAGAAAATTTACAGTCAGCATTGTGTGTGTATATGGGGAGGGGTAGGGAATGTTAGGGGTGAGGGCTGGTTGTATGCATGTGGGTAATATGGGGGTTTCTAAAATTAAATTCGTACCTTACCTCATACATTACAGCTACAAGGGGAAGAAGAATAATCAGTGATTAGCATGTTCCTGGTGGTAAGGTGAATTACCCTATTCATACTGGCCTCTTCTGTGTAAAGTGTACATTCTATAGGACAAGGTCACTGGATCATTTTGTAAGGTACCAGAGCCATATCTAAGAAGGGCTTTGGCCCCTGAAATTAGTATACAGAGCCTGAAGAAGGAATTTATGGATCGAATTTTCAAAAGAGTGTATGCCAAACCCTAATGTGTGCATGCACAGGTATGTTTACATGCAAATCCCCAATGTGCCTGCATGATTCAGGGGTTTCATAAATCCAGCTCTTTCCAATATGCATAACAAAACCTTACAGCAAACCCATTCTGATCTGAGGGCTAGTCTACTCTACTGTGGTACATCAGCATAGTTGCACAGTGCATCTGGTGAAGACGTGCTATGCCAAAGGGAGAGCGCTGTCACATCAGCATAATTATTCCACCCCAACCAGAGGCAGAAGGCACCGCTTTAAATAGATGCAATTTATGTCATTCCAGGGGTGGCTTTTTCACACTCCTGAGCAACGTAACTTACATCTATTTGAGTGGTAGTGTGGACAAGACCTAAGACTTTTTAATACTCTGGAACTGACCAATATAGAACCCCCTGTCAACAGTCCATGATCAAGATCATGGAAAATTTAAACAAACGTTGACAGATGTTGTATTACCAATGTATCTATGAAGAACTTCAGATTATTCAATCCAAATATAGGATTTCTGAGATACGTAGATACATTTTCAGGTTTGTGGAAGTTTAATACATAATAAGTTACATTTTCTGGCCATTATGATTTTTTTTCTTCCAAGACAATAGCCCCAGAAGACTTTCCTCTGATTCCATTTTTCCTCCCGGCTATCCCTGAACTACAGTGGCACAGTGCTTTGCACCAGGCCACCAAAGCTGTCACTAAATTTCTCCATAAGAGAGCAACCATTACATGGACACAACTGATAAGAATTCAGCGATGCTTGTAACAAAATTCTTGCAATGGCAACCAGCATATCATGCTTTCCCAGTTTTATTTTGTGTGGCTCAGGAGTAAAAACTGAACATGGCATCTTTTGCAAAACAATCATTTTTCAGTTGTACCACAACCCTTTTCTAGAATACCGTCTTACATCCTACTTTGCATATAATGAAATATGGTAATTCCTAAATAATTAAAAAATTATAACCTATTTTTATAATTATTTAAGTCTTAAATATATTTCCCCTGCCTTTTAATTGGCTCCTCCAGAAAAGAGTAACAGTTAGATATTATCATGGATAACAGCATTGGGTGAATCCTGGCCTCATTGAAGTGAACAGGAGTTTTGCCAGTGGGGCCAGGATTTCACCCATTGATCTCATCCTGGTAATAAACTCTTCCCAAATCCTGTTGTTGCTCCTAGAGAATTTTTTTGAAGGTGTACAGGGTACACACATATAATATATAAACCTGTATAAAAATATATGCACTAATAACAATATATATGATGAGCTGTTTGTGCATACAGAAATGTCTTCGGTTATGCTTGATGTTCATGTGACTTTGTGTAAATGATGACATACATAATGTTGATGTAAAATACACAATAAAATAAACAATCAGAAAAATAGCATATTCAAAACATTGAGGGAATCTTAGACCATTGTTCTCAGGATGTCTGCAGTAAAATTAATACCACTGCATAACTAACCACTCTGTAATTCAGACAGTATTCCACCATTTCTAATGAAAATACTAAAAATAATTTAAGTGTTTACCAAGACAACAGCAGCTGCAGGCCCAACAAATGCATAGAGTAGTCCTCCTTCGAGAGACAGCCAGCAGCTGGAAAGAACATTAGAGGAAAACAACTACCACACATTAATAATATCTTTTACACTATGGAGGTGTCATGTGAATAAAACATATATAGCATATCTATTCACTTGACACAGGGTTCAGTCCTACATAGATAATTGTATAAGAATAGAAAAAGGAGTAAAATTACAGTACTCTGTTGACATAATGGTGCTATAAGAAGTTGATACATGAGTTTCATTATTAGGCCCCATTTTTATGCTTCTGCAACTTTTCAAACAAGTTACACTTACAGTGAAATTCCTTATGCTTATTCTGAGTCCACATTTTAATATTTCTGTACATTTTTGTAAAATGTCATTTATCCATTTTTGAGTTAACTGTGAATGACAAAAAGGATAATTTCTATCCATTAAGAAATTCTTCAGAAACTTATTTCATCTCAGGGAACTCAAAACCACTTTATTTTTAAAATGTCAGACTTATCTTATACTTAAATGCTCATTAAGGTCAAGTGCATATGACGTGGTCGAATAAACTTGATTAAAAACCATAGTTCTCTATAAATCTTCACTGGTGTAATTTGGTATTTAATACTAAGATAAGGTCTTATGGATTATATGCACTTTAAAAAAGTTATTATACATCATGTAAGGACTAAGGACCAATTGGTGTCTCTGAAATATTAAAAATATTAAAAAACTAATACTAGATGTATGAAAATTGTACATCTCTTTTGTGCTGTGTCCTACTAGAGATCCAATACCGCAAGCCCTTTCTGTATGATGCTTCCATGCAGATTTTCAGATCCAGAGGACTTGCAGAACTGAGTCCTAAACATTTAACACATTACGGTGCTAAGCTTAGCTATACAAACACTATCAGGAGCTTCACTTACTGAAGTAAATGCAGCTGTTTCCCCCCCAGTGATTACACATTCATAGAAATGCATGTTTGTTGGATTGTGTGATTGTACATACATATAAGGATATGCAAGTAACGGCATTTATTTGAATCTCACATGCAAATAAACTTACATAAAGATGCCCTTATCCTCTACCCCCATTTTTTCCCCTTTCTTTTGAAAATCATTTAAACACACAAACACATCTTAATGTTACTGTTCTGTTATGGCTGAAATTTTAAAGGCCAAAAAAAAAAATCACTAAATGTAATTGTTTCCCACTACAACCAAAAACAGAGCTGAACTTTGCCACATGGACCCATCTCTGTTAGCGTGTTGGATGTTAATATGATACACTGATCTAAAATGTCAATATTTGCCAGCAGTTACCCTCTAACAAAAAAGCAATGATAAAATATCTCAGATACCATTGTATGGTAACTTTTTAATGGACCTGGACCTTTTTTTAAAATTTCATTGAAAATATGTTTGTATTTTTTTTTCCTGGTTTCCTATTGGTTTATAGAATAGTTGAAAGTTGGATAAAAGTTTTCATTAAAAGTTTTGAATTTTTTCCCTGGATTTTCTGACCAGCGTACTCATGAATTCTAATAGAACTTCCCTCTCAAATGACTGTCGACCTCCTGCATGGGACGACCCACCCCCCCATTACTTTGGTTTTGTACGAGGAATCACAATTTTACTTGTAAGGTGGCCACTGTAAGTGTGTGATCCAAAAGCAGACTTTTCTGGGAATGTTTCTATTGACTTCAGTGGGCTTTGGATCAGACCCTAAGCCTTAGGGTAAAATTTTCAAAATCTCTTAACTGACTGAGGAGTCTAAGTCCTATTTTCAAGAGCGACTATGGCACTTAGGACCCCCTAAGTCTCATTGATTTTGTTTTCCTCCCTCTTTCAGACTGACTATTAGGGCTAGATCGACAAAAGGATTTAAGTGTCTAACTGCTACTTTAGGAGCCTAAGTCCAACATTTAGGTGCCACTGAGATCCTCAAAAAGTCCTGCCTAACCCTATAGCTGCTTAACACTTAGGCACCAAATTTTCCACTGTTAAAGTCCCACTGGCACCTACATTTCTGGCAGTGAGCATGTGCGCAGCTACTTTGGTCTAGGCTCCTATCTCACAAATCCTTAAACTAGTTGTTCCCCATCTGTCTCACCTGTGGGGCCCAGTCTGGTAAGCATGCTCTATGCCCACATAAACCTATATAAAACAACTGAAGGAGAAAGTGGTAGTACCCCCATTTAGCCCAGTGGTTAGCACAGTCAGCTGGGATATGGAAGCCCAGGCTTCAATTCCTCATGCTGCCCGATATGGAGAGAGATTTAACTTCGGTTTCCCCCCCTCCTAGGAGGGGACCCTAACTAACTGCTGGGTGATGGGTATTCTGGGCAGGTCTCCCTCAGTGTGTCCTGTTGACACTGTTACACTGTATGAATAATTACATACCACCATTTCTTCTGGCATAATTAATTATTATTATTTTTACAAGACATTGGTTAAGTACCTTACTCCAGGAGAGAGTTCACAGCTGAGAATCCCAAGTGGAGATAGGTGCCTTTGAGAGGTAGAGCTTAGGACCCACTCCTCTCCTCACCATTTCCTATTAGCAAGTTTAGGTGGCTCCCTGCTCTATATGCTAGCTTTTGTGAATCCCTGTCTTAGGTGCCTATCTCTCCCCCTGCATTGTACAAGGAGCCTATGCAGCTAACTTGGGGCTGTGGATTCCACTGGCTGGCAAAGTTCCTAAAAATTAAGTGATTCATTGCTCACTGTTCCTCTGTCCCATGAACCTCTCAGCTAATTTGGCACACCTTCCAAGCAGGGCCTGCTCCCCGTGCTGAACAACCCCTCTATAATGGGAACCCCTTTACAATCTCAACTATGGTGGTTTAAGGGTTAAATTAATGGATAAAGTTATGTGAACTGCAAAGTAATTCAATATGCTGCTTATATGCAAGTGGATCAAGGTGGTAGGCTAACCATAATTTAGAAATCCCTTGCTGTTGAAATATCAACATCATCATCATTGGAATAATGGAGTTTTGCATAAAATATTTTTCATATGTACAGTAGAAATGACACAAGTTGCTGATAACTAGGGCTGTGTGAAAAATTCAGGTAGAAATCTAAGTTCACCTGGAATCAAGGTGAGTTCAAGTTCTAACCAAGCCACTCCCAACAGCCCAGGCATACAATTATTCCATGGATCTGGTCTAATGCTATTTCCCCAGCTCTCCCCTCAGAGGTGTTTCTTAATCCCCCTTCCTAATCAGTGTTCCCTCGACTTGTTCTAGGACCTCCCTCTTACCAATAGGTATCTTCATGTGGGGACCAGGACCAATTTCCCTCTTTCCATTCACTGATCTTTCAGTCTGGAAAAGGCACCCTACAATCTATGAGTAGCTGGCAATAAGTCTTGTTCCTGCTGCCAGCACCTTTGTAACTGGAGTGGCAAACAGTGCTACTAGATTCCTCAATACAGGGTAGCTAAAGAACCCACAAGGTTATTTTAGTGACCACAATCTAGGAGGGATAGGACAGAATTCCTACTGGATTGCTTTAGCTACACAGGGCTAAGGATAAGGAGGCACCACCTATCATTGATGAGTTCTAGAGTGGGACAGCTCCTCAGCTCCTGATGCCTGTATTGAGTAGAAATCATCTCCCGCCCTTGTCTGCAAACTGGGGGATGAAGTGGACAATTGTGGCAGCTTCCAAAGACCTGATGACATATTGGTCAAACAACAGGAACATGTTTTTGTAAACATGTTTTGAAATCCAGGTCCATATGCATGTTCTTTCATGTTTTTTAGTTCCACAAGTATTTGGAAAGCTGGTTTTGTTCATGTGGCTGTTTGGAGAGGAGCTGTCAGGCATACAAGCACCCATATATATCATTGCTTTTAAGGTTACTCCTTATAAGTTGGTTATTTCCATCAATATTTCAGTAATCTCCCATTTAAAAAGCACCAAGCATCTCAGCAGGAAGCAGGAAACAAATATGCAGCTGAAGTAACCAGTCCCACATGAATAATCTTAGCAGGATAAGTACAGTGCTACTAATAATGGGCTTGATCCTGCAAAGGACTGAGCACCTCCTGAGATATGTTCGTGTCCTCAGTGCTCACTCGGAGTTGAGTGTACTCAGCACTACACAGGACTGAGTTTAACACTGGACTCTGATTTTCTTTTCACTCTTTGTATGGGGCATTCGGCTTCCAGCAGTGTCCTGCACATGAAGGGACACACAATGGGGCCTTATAGTGTGTTGTATAATCGCTAATGGGCATGGCAGCCTTGGTAATCAAAAACATGATTTATCACTGCGGACCGACTTACTAGTGAGATGTTCCATATCCTTTCGTCTTGGTAAAGCCTATTGATATTGCCACTACTAATGCTGGTAAACCTAGAAAAAAACAGAAATTGTCATTAAGGCTCAGCTAAATACCGCTGTTCTATTGGGTATGAAATGATGAGACTGAACTACTTTCATCTAAAATGATCAATTTGATATGGAATGAATCATTTAACAAAGCACTGCTCTGCTGCAGCGTTTGTTTCTTCCCCAAGCACAAGGGAAGAGCTAGATTTTTAGCCCAGTATGCATCACTTTCATGTTGCTAAGTTACCAGTATGTTTGAAATGGCTTAAAGTGAACAAATAACCCAGGGATTCAGTGGATTTTCAGTGAGGGGCTTTTGCCTGTATTACATTGTTTTTCAGAAAAGCTACTAAAATGATGCTAAAAGCATATATGTTACAGCGTAATAAAGTACCAGAACACTGGAATATTCATCAACTGTATCTTGAACCAAATCAAGAGAATAAAATTACATTGGTGCTTCCAATAAAAAGGGAAATCTCCTTGTACTGATGTTTTGTTTAGTAACTATGCTATCGACAACCTGTTAGGATTATTGAAATAAATTCCAACATCCCCAATTGTGTAAATGCATAACGTTCAATTCTAACGATTCTGGCTACATGACTTTTATGGGCTTACCCCATCCAAGGCACAAAAAGCGTTTCCTTATGAGTCGTGTCCTAATTTTTCCAGTAACAGCCATGTATGACTGCCACGCTTCTGTCAAAACCCAACAGAACGAAGCTAAGAAGAAGAAGTGTAAAAATGCGGTGGTCGTGGTGCAGATGCCCTGCAGGGAGCAAAGAAAAGCTCATGCTGAATACTTAGGGACAATCATTTCTCCTTCAGAGGGTTGTCATATTCTATCAGCTTGACCTTTACCCCGAACATCACACCTCCATCTTTATAGCACATTTGACACAGAGATTTGGATTATACAGAACAGGTTGAACCTTGTTCTGAAATACACTAACATAGACAGTTTTGATGAAAAATATTTAAATATAGAATAGAGCAAGGATTCTTACATCTTTACTTTGGCCAAAGAACATTGCAAAGCTACTGCAGTGTATAGGTTACATGGTTACTGAACATTGCAATTTCACTACACTGAACAGAGTGAATGTGCAAATACAAACAAACCTAATTGCCATTTTTATGTTCTTTCCCCTCACGCAGACAAATCTTGACTATAAATCTGAACTCCAGGGGGCAGATTAAAGCTTTCTGTTTTATTTGATTTTTCATTTAAATCTTACAGAATGTAATGTCATGGGAAGCTTTTGGCATATATGGCCTGACATTTTTTAGTCAGGTTTAAGCAACATTTCCTTAGCAATTATCTTGGTTATCGTTTTTATTCATGTCAGTCATTTGTCATCTGAAAAGTACTCTGAACTCATCCAGCACATGCTCTGCTCTGTCACTGTAGCCTTTAATTAAATTTGACATTTTGGCTCATATAAGTAAATTTGACTCTCACTTGGAAGTAAATTATAATCCATCATTTCACTGCTTTATTTCACTATGGAATACTAAAGACAGTAGAATTCAGACTATCAAATGCAGTATGTATAATACCCCTGCATCAAAACCACACCAATACCATAGAATATAAACTGTGTAGATCTTTATTACTTTTTAAAATATGGTTTAATCAGATCGAGATCAAAACACCCTGCCAAAACAACAGATGTCAGCAACACAAGAACTTAGCTTGATATGGATTTAGAATTTTTTAATATTAGTGTTATTATTAATCTATCTAGCATACCTCTAATAATAAGACAAGTTCCTCTCCCAAAGAGTTTCTAGCTAAGGCACCAGTTCAACAATATTTAAGCATGGAGGCTCCACAAGAATTAATATTATGCAGGTACTCAAGTACTTTGCTAAATTATATAAAGTATAGATAAGAAGGCAAGTCATACACCACATGTTTATTTTTTAGTTTGCTTTATATTTTTCAATTATTTTAAATCCATCCTATTTTGTGTTTTGTGATTTGATTTGGTTTTTGATCACACTGATTTGCCCAATTCCTCATCTGAAACAAATTACATTCCTTTAATTTATTGCACTGATTACTACTGTAGCTCTGCTGCTTGTTCATGGTTCACTCTTATCTTTAATATTTCTCTCATATGCCTGGTTCTGTTGAATTTCTTAATCTGCAAACTACCAAATAATTTCTACATCTATTTCAAGAGTCCAGTAAAGAAATTGATACATACTTTAGTTTTATGAATTCAAAGTTGTGACAGATCTTTAGCTTTCTTTAATGAAAATATCTGTGAGATATAAGAAACCCTAGAGGAATTACTTTAATATTAATGAGTCCAGTCTTGCAGCTTTACCTTATCTGAATATTTCCAAGGACCAATTCTGATCTCACACTGGTTTTTCACTAGCTGTAACTCCACTGACTTCAGTGCAGATACTCTTGTTTTACACATAGGTAAATAAGATAATAATCAAGCTTAAAAATTATACGTACAAGTATATATTTTATTTTAAAATAAGTTTGCCATGCTGCACTGAGAAAATTTATTTTGACTGTCATGACAGCCACATGGAAGCCTTCAGCTGTCACAGTGATGTGTATGGAATAATAAACCTAGCCAGCGAAAGAGGAGTTGATTTTTGAGGTTATATTGCAGGACTGCTTCTGACCTAAAATCAGATTGAATCACATTGCTGAATTGGTACACAATCGCTCTCAGTGCCTGTTTAAAACAATTAGCATTGAAGTTACTTCCATATAAGCTAATGGCAAAATTCCCGCTGACTTCAGTGAGTGCAGAATTAGGCCCACAATATACACCTGAAAATATCATCAGGCAATAAAAAGATATTGTAAATCTGGCCTGTATAAAAATACTGCATACTGGAACAGCACTCTTTTATTCCGCTACTTCAAAATAAAAGACAGGATCAAGGCATATCATGAAAACAATGTGACCATTCCATATCTCTTGAGAAACAATTATACACAGGGTCAAGTATCAGAGGGGTAGCCATGATAGTCTGGATCTGTAAAAGCAGCAAAGAGTCCTGTGTCAGCTCAGGATTAAACAAAGACTGTGAATGGCTTGCAAACTACAAAAGCAGTTTCTCTTCCCTTGGTTTTCACACCTCAACTGCTAGAAGAGGGCCTCATCCTCCCTGATTGAACTAACCTCGTTATCTCTAGCCTCCTTCTTGTTTGCATATATATACCTGCCCCTGGAAATTTCCACTACATGCATCTGACAAAGTGGGTATTCACCCACGAAAGCTCATGCTCCAATACGTCTGTTAGTCTACAAGGTGCCACAGGACTCTTTGCTGCAATTATAAACAGATGTGCTGGAACAACTTATATAGTGGGGGTGAACCAAACTGTAAACCCTGTGTGGTGGAAACCTCTTCAAGCCAGCAGGTGCAGCAGCACTCACAGCACCCCTAGTTACAGCATTTATGATTACAAGGAGTAGCCAGTGATCAAAATATTAATTTATTACCATTCATTTTTAAGTTTAGCTGCTCCATATAATCCATCCCAGTAAAGCCACAATGACAATATTATTACACTGGGTGGTAATATTACAATAAAAAGCTTGGCCAGATAAACAGATGGATTTGCAGGCAGACCAAGTATTATATCATGGCCATATAAGCATACTTGAAGTGTTAAGATTATGATGAACTGAAGTAATGTGCATTTTAAATCCTGGATGTCTGTGCTTTAGAGCTTTTATGTGTTAAAGGACATATGATGTTTTCACAAATCCTGACATTCTAATTCTAATTTCTATAATATGCACTCCTGTATTTTGTCCACTAAGTTAACTGGAGACAGTATTGCAACAGAAAAGTCTTAAACTGTCCGGAATTAGTATTCATCTGATAATATTACTGTGCATCATGACTGCAAGTTCCAGAGTTCCATATCATTACACTAAAACGCTGATGTCACTCACTTAGCATGGGCCTCAATATTTTTTTCAGGTCACTTACATCCAACCTCTCTTATTCCATAGCCAACTGTAGACAACAACTACAGTATCGGTTTATGACTATCCTTCCAGAAGCTGTTATTAATGGTACATCATCTGCAATGTCATTTGTTTACAGATGCAAAATCAGCATTTCCTTTTTCTCTTAGATAAAAAATCTTAGCCAATGCATTTAATTTCAGCATTCCTTTAAAAAATGCCAATAGAAGGGTATCAGACCTTTTAGAAAGTGATGTGTAGGATTTCTTCCCCCTGACGGTGGTAAACTGCCTGGCAGGAAGTATTACCATAATATAAAATCTTATTTAAAATAAAGAATATATAGAGAAATGCATAGTAAACAAAATGACAGAAAATATAGAAATGACTGTGTTCCTGTAGCAGCTGGCTCACATATTATAAATTCATATTATAAAACTTCAATTTGCCCTCCTATCAGTCTCTTTGTAAAAGCTGAGATGTTCTATGGAGCACAGATTTGCTCCCGAAAGCTGTTTTTTGTCAATGTTAGAAGCTTTCAGAGAAAAACTGCATAGGTAACACAGAATATTACCTACCCCGAAAAAAAAACAAAAACAAAAACCACCACAAAAATCAAAGCTTATTACTTTTCATGTAACAAACTATACAGCACATACGTAATGCATATGGGGACAAAGCGTACTCTCTTTATTTAGTCAAAGTAACTAATAACCGCTATAGAAGTTTTGACTGAGTATGGACTGCAGGATTTGGACCAAATTTATATCTGTATTGAAAGAAAGATAGATGTTAATAATTTTCTGACATAAATATGAACCTGGGTCTTTTTGAGCAAGAATTCATGATTAAAATGTTAACTATCATGTTGACCCCAAAACCCGAAAACAGGTGAAAAAAGTTTTGCTACAAACTCTAGAAATTACATACGCTGGAGTTTGAGCAGGACATAGGGGTTAATATCTCTAACTCTTCTGCGTCATACATGGGATCTTTAATGAACCCCAGAGGTAAAAACCTTAGTGTCACATATCATCCAAGAGACATTATCTCCATCAGCATAATGTTCCCTAACAGCTACTGGAGAATCCTGATTATATAATCTATTATATTCCCCCTCAAAAAGCAATGTTGGGATATATCCTAGAAACATAAATTCAATAAGACTCTACTAAATAGTGGCAAATTTTCATTCCCACAAGTGGCTGTCATCAATGGAACACCAAGCAGCGATACCCAGAAACATATGCCTAGAATCCTTAGAACAAAAAGTGAACCAGCAGACCTAAACACAAAAAGGAACAATCCCACTTCCCACCAGCATAACTACATAACATTCTTTTTTTAAGAGATGGTAACATAGGCAAATAATATCTCAGAAGCACTTTGAACAAATGATGGCTGCTCCAGCATAGGTGGGTTGGAGATGGAGATGAGTGAATGAAAAGTCCCTTCTTGATCCCCAATGCCCATGTGCAGGAAGCAGCCACAATGCTGCCTCCAGCACTTCTTGAGTGCAAGGGGCTGGGGGCAGTATCATTACTAATTGCTCTGAAATCTGACAGGCTGTTTCTGGGTGTATTCAGGGTCTTGAAAATGGGCTCAAGCACCTGCATATCAGCAAGTACCAGGGAACTGTCCTCTAAAGACCCTGTATGCTATCCTTTGCTGAAGGTGCGTAGCAAGGATTGCCAGTGATTTTTTTCCCTATGGATCCTGGTAGTATTGCGCAGGTAATACCGGAAGAAAGACAAGGCACCAGGAATGTAGTTTAAGTAGGTTGCAGCTTTATTAAGTAACACATCTGGAAATAATTTATCCAGTGCAGGTCATCCTACTGTTGTAATCTGTTCCACCTGCTGAGGGGCTACTATTCTCCTCACCTCCAACTCTGTGAACTTGGTCCCTGAATGGTTGCTGGGATCCAATTGCCTTTCCCTCATCTGGGGTTAAGGGGTTTGGGAAAAGGAGTTGTCTCTTCACTATACTAGAAATTAGGAGCCACAACCCCATTCTCTGTCTTCTTTGATCCATTTAATCTCTAATCCATTTTCAGTTCTAGTCTATCACAGAACCAGAAACACTTCTGAATCATTACCTCTACTGGGCACATGCCAAGTTGTAACAAAATGAATTTAAAATCTAAATCTACCCGCCAGGTTCATGAGCTGCTGAGGTCAATCTGGCAGTGAGGGAAAAATTCCTTTCCAGCCACCAAAAGGCAACTAGTATGATACCCACATCGAGACTCCCAAAGCTGGTCCGACTCTAATCCCAAAGGAATGGAGCAGGAAGCATTCTTTCCCAAGGAAGAATCTATGGCTCTAGTAGCCTTAACTGGTCTTTCAATTTTTAGATAGTTTGAATATCTGAGTAACCAGCATCTTCTCTTTTTAATGAACAATTAATCTTTGAATGCAGGAACCTGTATTAGGTATCAAATTATTCTGCTCTTTTCTGCTTGTGGGGAGACACAATCATATTTTGAGCACTTCGGCGCAGCTTGGATATTTAAAGGACAAATGGTGGAAATCCAAATCAATTGATTCTAGGAATTTTATTTTGGTATATAATGATTTTGAAAGCTATCTGGGAGAGTTATCCACTTTTATTAGTGTGCCAAAAAGATTAGATCTAACCAGGCAGTAATTTCTCAATTCCTCTCATTTCACTCAGCAGTTGAGGCATCTTAAATTTTTAATTCAACAGTGGTTTTTGAATAGCAATGTGAACAGAACTCCCACACAACTATAAAGAGGAAGAACCAAGGGTACCTGATTATTCTACTTTCAGTCAACCTGTTTCTTTCATCTACAACAAACAAAAAGGGTGGCACTGTATGTATATGAGAAGTGGTCTAAGAGCCAAAGCTATTGGGAGAGCAAAAAAGGAAATAGAATTTATAGTATTAATAACAAATAGAATGGCGCTAAAATCTTCAAAGGCAAGAAGCCCTGGAAAATGTATGGAAGTAGAAATGACACCTATATCCAAAGAAACTCACATAAGTGATAGCAAGTCCTTTATGATTACAAAATTAACTCAGTTTTCATTTAGCTTGAACCCACAGATAAGGTCTCAGGAGATAATGAAATGAGTACGTCTTGTACTCCTAAGAAGCCTTCACTCTGGGCATAGCAAACTACAAAGAGAGGAAATATTGCCTTGTGTTTAAGACATTGGAGTGGGACTCAGGAGATATATGATCAATTACAGACTCCTGTGCAACCTTGGAAAGTCTCCCAGTTCCTCATTCTAAAATGGGAATAACAACACTATCTTTCCTTTCTATTTAAACGATAAATTCATCAGGGCAAATATTATCTCTATATATGTGCACAATGGAGCTCCAATCTCTGTTAGGATCTCTAGACATGACTGTAAAAAAAAGTAACTAAGACATGCAAGGTATCAGCTATATACTCTGGAGTAAATTGTCTTTGTGTTTTTGACAACGTTTCAGAGGCTGAATGTCCGTCATTTAAAGGTTTGCCTCTCAGGAAATGCTTTTTTTAAAATATCAGGGGGGTAGCCGTGTTAGTTTGGGATCTGTAAAAGCAGCAAAGAATCCTGTGGCACCTTATAGACTAACAGACGTTTTGGAGCATGAGCTTTCGTGGGTGAATACATGCATCTGACGAAGTGGGTATTCACCCACGAAAGCTCATGCTCCAAAACATCTGTTAGTCTATAAGGTGCCACAGGATTCTTTGCTGGTTTTTTAAAAAAAAATGCAAAAATGATTTTATAAGATTTCAAAGGAAGAAAAATGTACTGGATGTGTAAGGGAGGCTGTATTTAAAAAAAAATGAGACTATTATATCTTAACATTCTGAGAACAATAAGCTGCAGACAACTATAAGCCGCAGACTTTTTGAATTCTCTTCCAGGATGAGGAACAATAACGGTACCATAAAGAAGTTTGAAAGAACCATTGCATTTTAAACCTTACTTTCTTTCCTTCTTTTCCTTTTGTTTACAGTACACCTCTACCCCGATACAACGCTGTTCTTGGGAGCCAAAAAAATCTTACTGTGTTATAGGTGAAACTGCATTATATCGAACTTGCTTTGATCCACCGGAGTGCATAGCACCCCCGCCACCTCCCCCTAGAGCGCTGCTTTACCGCATTTTATCTGAATTCATGTTATATCGGGTCGCATTATATTGGGGTAGAGGTTTACTTATAATGTGACTCTAGCAAAGAAATTGGCTCGTATTTCTAAAGACCTTGGGAGGGTGGGGGTGACAGGGAAGTGGTGATGTAGAAAATCTGCTAAAGTACAATGCTAATTAATTTTTAAAACAACAGCTATAAAATTTTCCTCTTTGGGTATTTTACAGACAAGTTTAGATTTTTGCAAAATTAAAGCAGTTCACTTTTTAGGGTGAAGTGTAAAAAGGCTTAATTTTAGTGAAGTATGTGACAATATTCATGTAGAACACTGCATCTCATTTGACAGCATTGGTGTTGGTGTAGAGACATACATACTAGGATACACAGGGAAAGGTCCTGGATTTGCTCACACAGGTCCATATTTAATGAGCAGAAAGGACATTTCATTAGGTAAGAAGGCTGCAAAGGCAAAGCCATTGCTACTGTGGCCCAGCGCTCTTGGGATCAGTTGAAATAGCCAGCAAGCAGAGAGAATGTAATGGCTGATTCCAGCAGCCTACAGAGCTGAAAGGACTTCAGTAGCTTGTATGTTCAATTGCAGGCACACCTTCTGCTTCCTTGTCTAGCAAATGGCAGTTTTGAATGGATGCTCAGAGCCCTTAAGTGGTTTATTACCATAGACTGCTGGGCCATAGGGATAGCAGGGAACAACTACACCATCCAGTACATGCTTCAGCTCCATACATTCCCCATGCTAACTCTGGATCATTAGCACTGAGGCTGAAAATGGAAATGGGAGTAGGAGAACCGATTCCTTTCCTTCAGAGGGATAAGGGGCTTTAATTTGAATATTTTCTTACTCCAAACAACTTGGTAGATCTCTGCTTCTTACTCTCTTACAGATGGATCAAGTTTCTCACGGTGACTTTGAATGCCCTAATTCTTTCTCTGCTTCCTTTAGGCTGGTTTGGTGCTGTCAGCCTTCAGGTTGCCTACTTCCACTTTTCACAAAGGGCATCTCACAGAAAGTATCACGGTTCCAGCTGTGAGACAAACATTTTCAGTGTCATCTATTGATTCTGGTACTGAGGTACTACCAAGTGGTAATTACCATAGGGTTAGTCAAATGTTTGGGTTACCATGATATCAGCAGAGTTGCAGAATTCAATGTGGTCTGCTAAATTATTCTGGTTTTCTAATATCCCAGCTCTTGCTTTGCTTATTTTATCTATCACTCCTGATCTTCTGTCCCAGATTTGTTCACTTCTTCATCTGGCAGTTTGAATTCAGAAAACCTGGCTGCAAAAGCCTTGCAGTCCATAAATTTTTACAGGAAGAAAGTTTACGCTTTACAGTGGAAGCTTTTTTTGTCCATTTGAACTTCCAGTCAAGCTCTAAACCCTAATCTTATAGCATCCACCCTGGAGCACTTATAATACTTTCACTGATGAGACTCAACTAGTGCTCATAATTCCACAAATTTCACTTGGAAGCTATTTATGCATATCACTTCCCATATCACCATTACTCGCATCCACTGAGAAAAGAATTCAGTAAGACCTTCCTGTTCTTTTCCCCCCTCATGCAGAGCCCAGCAACTTAATGCTATTTACATTCGAGCCAGTACCAGCAACATGAAGCAAGGCAGTTTCCAGAATGTCTTCTGCACAGGACTCTGGAATATCACCCTTGGAATGGCAGTGATAATGTTGCATACCAAAAAAGGGTAGTGTTGATGTGGGCACACACTCTGGCAGTACACAGGCAAGTAACTGCATTCACTCACAAGTGTAGATGAACCGTAAAAGTGCTGTTGGATTACAGTTGCCCCTGTTACCCACATGAATGATAGGCTTGATAAGTTTATGGAAGGGATGATATGATAGGATAGTTTAATATGGGCAACTGATCTTGGATTATCAGCAGATAAGTCTGCTCAATGGTCTGTGATGGGATGTTGGATGGGATGGGATCTGAGTTACTGCAGAGAATTCTTTCCTGAGTGCTGGCTGGTGAGTCTTGCCCACATGCTCAGGGTTTAGCTGATCGCCATATTTGGGGTCGGAAGAATTCCTTCCAGGGCAGACTGCAGAGGCCCTGAGGTTCTTCACCTTCCTCTGCAGCGTGGGGCATGGGTCGCTTGCTGATGGAATCTCTGCAGCTTGAGGTCTTCAAACCACAATTTGAAGACTTCAATAACTCGGACACAGGTTAGGGTTTGTATAGAAGTGGACGGGTAGGGTTCTGGTGCCTGCTTTGTGCAGGAGGTCAGACTAGATGATCATAATGGTCCTTTCTGACCTATGAGCCTATGAGTCTATGAAGTTATGACTTGGTAATGCATGGTGGTACTTTGGCCTCGCCGATATCTCTTAAAACCACTGCTGGTATTAATCCAGAATAATCCCTCTCTCTGCCAGTTTTCTTCTTCAGACCCTTATAAAAATAATGGACAACTTTGCCCCACAAATTGGATGCGAGATGGTTGCTCGATTCTTACTTGGATAGGACCAGTTCTTTCCAGAATCAGGCAGGTTTTTATTGCATTTGGAAAGCATTTCTGCTTTGGTCCTATCTCATTACTGAGCTTTCAACTAGATTGTTCATCATATTCAGAGCCATTATTTGCAGGCTGGGATTCAGGTCAGTGTAGTTAAATCCCATTCCCCTATGTCTACGACAGCCTCCCTAACATGGCAGCATCATAGAATCACAGAATCATAAATTTACGATTGGAAGAGACCTCAGGAGGTCATCTAGTCCAATCCCCAGCTCAAAGCAGGACTAACACCAACTAAATCATCCCAGCCAGAGCTTTGTCAAGCTGGGCCTTAAAAATCTCTAAGGATGGAGATTCCACCACCTCTCTAGGTGACCCATTCCAGTGCTTCTCCACCCTCCTAGTGAAATAGTGTTTCCTAATATCCAACCTAGATCTCCCCCACTGCAACTTTACACCATTGCTTCTTGTTCTGTCATCTGCCACCACTGAGAACAACCTAGCTCCGTCCTCTTTGGAACCCTCCTTCAGGTAGTTGAAGGCTTCTATCAAGTCCCCCCTCATTCTTCTCTTCTGCAGACTAAATAACCCCAGTTCCCTCAGCCTCTTCTCATAAGTCATGTGCCCCAGCCCCCTAATCATTTTCGTTGTCCTCTGCTAGACTTTCTCCAGTTTGTCCACATCCTTTCCATAGTGGGAGAACCAAAACTGGACGCAATACTCCAGGTGTGGCCTCACCAGGGCCGAATAGAGGGGAATAATCACTTCCCTCAATCTGCTGGCAATGGCCCTACGTTTACAGCCCAATATGCTATTGGCCTACTTAGCAACAAGGGCACACTATTGGCTAATATCCAGCTTCTCATCCACTGTAATCCTCAGGTCCTTTTCTGCAGAACTGCTGCTTAGTCCCCAGCCATATTCCATCTCAGATCTGTAGTGCATTACCCAGTACTGATCTCTTGATGCTAGGTCCACAGTAAATTGGCAGCAAAGCTAGGAAAAGTTATCTTACAGTCCCCCTTTGTTTATACTCTCTTCAGCTCTTCTCCTGGTATGGATTGCTACTGCTGGTTTATATCCAATTATGGAGGGTCTATGCAGGTGATATAATGGAAGGGAAAGGTACGGAAAGGTAGATTACAGACTAGTAACTGTAATTCTCCACAGTAACCCTCCCCCCTTCCTAGTTTTTTGAACCTGTGTATTTCCTGGACGGTCAGAGAGGAAGTGAGGGAGGAGAATCATGTACCTGTTTGTGGGCCTGACCCACAACCCACTAAAGTCAATAGGAAGATTCCCATTGGCTTCAATGGGCTTTGAATGAGGCCCTATAGCCATAGGACAGATGCTGGGAGGTGCATGAATGATGGCACATGGCCTCTCCTTGGCCCAACAGTTTCCAATATTTCTGAAGTATGCATGGCAAGGCCATCCAGGTTACATAAATAATTTCTGCCTATTATATGAATAATTTGACTGTTAAACAAATATGGCCTCACTAGGAAACATCGTGAACTTTGTTCTTTTGCTTCTGATATTAATTTTTATGCTAATCTTTAAACATGGGAAATGTCAACCCTATCAGAACAAATCAATGTGCCCTTACATGAGTGTGGTATATTTCAAAATGCATACAGCATGGAGGAGCATGCCTTTAGGGAGAACTGAGAAAAACCACAACCTCCACAGCTTGAAAGTGTAAACATGAATGTGAATGCCAGTTTTTAAATATCTTTCTGCCTATGTACACACCCAAAGGTGTATGTTGCGTTGTGACAGTGATGCTATCATTAACCCAGAGATGACGCTTATTATTAACACCTTTATTTTCAGTTTCTTGATAACTTTGTTCAGAAAAAAATTACCTTTCAGGGCTCAAATGACTTATGCTTGATCTGAGCACAAAGGTGAACACTGCAAGGAGGTTTCATAAAAATCAGATCACCATGTGTGAATTGTCCAAATATGAGAAATCATTTTGAAGTTTTTACTCCAACCCAGAAAGTGACTCTGCAAAAAATGGCTTTGTGGGTTTCTATGTTTATCGAGTCTGAAAGATTTCCAGCTCATTTTTGAAGTAAAAAAAGATTAGTTTTTGAACTGCCAGCCATGCAAAATTAATCCAGGCTCTGCAAATCAAGCAGAATTCTTACCTTCTTCCACATGACTGAAGGTTAATGTTATTGCACAGGTGTAACTGATTGAAGGTATAATCTGAAGACATTGAGGCTGCACAGACTTAATTTGAAAGCATAATCTGGCCTGCAGAATCTTTGTTCCAGGTTATGACAGATGAGAAAAAAAAAAAGAACTTAGACTGACTGTCAGGGTGAGTTTACTGGGCCGGCAGTTAGAAACAATTATTTTCACATGCAATCTGAGCAAATTAAGTCGGAAATCTTTGATGCATGAAACATGGAATTCCACAATGCCATTTACACAGTTGCTTTGCAAGGCAGATTTGCACTTAAATGAATTTTTCCGATGCTTTTGTTATACTTAGAAAATTCCAAATTAGTTTTGTTTTAGAAATGTTGAGCATGGACTGTGCAGGATGCAGGCATGAATGAAATATAGTGCACTTGAGAGGCTGGAAGAAATGTAAAAATGAAGATTTGTAACTGAATAATGAAGCTATAGCTTTTTGGTGGTAGCATATTGGGTATGTGCTATATATTAGTTTTAGCTAATTTCATAAAGAAACATCAGGCTCCAGTGCTTTCTCCAAATACTCATAGGTGTAAATATTTGAACATATTATCATGCTCACAGATACAAATTATATGAGAGGAATGTGGGATACAACAGAAAATAACAAATTTAGAGTCATGAATAGCCAATACTAAAGAGTGTTTCTAGAATTCTAAATTTTCCTAAGCTTCTTTGTTTAAAAATTCATTGTGGGGGCAGTGAGCCAGTATTGATAGTGAGGGGGTAGCTGAGCTAAACACAAGGGCGATACGTCAGCAATCACTGCAACTGGGGAAAAAATGCAGTTTAAAGAGTAGTTCAGCAGGAGTTCCCTAGGAAGTTCTAAGAGAAGGTGATGCAAGTGTCTGGGCCCTGACGAATCCAAACAATTGAAGCAGTTCCCTTGAACAAACAACATAATATAAGTGGATTACAGAATGGATATTGATGGGACTGAGGTAATCTGATATGTGAGACTCTCATTTCCTGAAGGAGTGATGTCTGCATCCACCAGCCTTTTCACATTGGGAACTCTCAGTGTCCTTAAAGTTTATTTTTTTAAGAACCTGTATATGTTTTTCATTCAGAACATACATTTCTGTAGAGAATCCACAATATTTTGGTAAAACATGAGGTGACTATGAGGAAGCTACTATTACTCCATGCTGTGTGTCCTAAGCCTGGACTGAACAGAGCCGTGTACATCAATCATTCTTTCTTTCATACCTATATATTCACAATTTTTAAGTTATTTTCTCTTTTAAAATGTTGGATTAAATGATTCTGACAGTACCAACTGATAAAACTGGGTAGCAAAGTCCTCCCTATAATTACGGAACATGGACGGCACACACAGTTGGGTGCAAGTTTCTGACCTGGCGTGACCAGCTGTGGCAGTAAAAGTCTAGTACAGTTCAATCCTTGACTTTATCTGTAGGTGACACAGCAGGAGTAACTGTCAGGGTGCTTTTGTGATGGGGACAGCCAGTGGTTCATGTAGATTGATATGGGAGGGGGGAACTCTTGCTACCAGTCCAGAAGGTGTGTGAGTGTTGCTTAACCAGCCCAAGAAGAAGATGTTAATCTCTGCTTCTGCTTTTAGCTATATGGACTGGGGACAGGATTGTACTCCCTTCTCTCCTCTATTATTTTAACTCAGAAATACATCCTTGGTATCAACTAGCAACAAGGCTGAAATAACAAACATATTTCACATGCATTACCGAGGAGCTCCCCGTTAGACAGTAATTCAGTCTGTATCATCATGGTCTCAGTCCGATCAAGCAACCTAAATGTGCAATGGTTTGCATTTCATCATCAGTCTTTTGAATTAGATAGTTCCCCCTTTCTTCTAGTTCAAGTATGCTTTCTTCCAGGGATAACATCCGTTTACAGTAGCCGAGAAATTAGAGCAAACAATATTGCCAGATTTCAGAAAAAAATTAATGCAGAAAAATAGCAGAGTCTTGTACTGCAATGAAAAAAATTGAAATCCATCCAATATCTGTAGCACACAAGGTACAGAGCAATAGGTACATTAATGCACCTTTCTCTATCTGGGGTTTTTGGTAGGGCTCACACTGAAGCTACAATTCATGCATCAGATAATGGGACGGCTGCCGGCCAGGAAAGACAGGTGCAGACACCTCACAACAGACCCTCATGGATTATATTGGCTCCTCATGAGATTGTAAGCCTAGCTAGAGGCGTTGATATTGATCTTCAAGGCTCTCAAGAGATGGTGGCTGGGTTGAATGCCCCTTCTTCCTCTGTACAAGAGAGCTATATGGATGGAGGCAATGTGGCAATTTCACATCCAGAGTGAATTTTCAAAAGCTAGAGGCAGGAAATTCTTAACACAGGACCATAGACTGTGGAACACCCATTATAAGAAATTGGACTGAGCTCAAGTCTAAGTGTGCTAGGGGAAAATGTAAACCCCCTTTTTTCATTAGTCTTCCTACCCCAATGATATTGTTGAAATCTCAACACTTCAAAGGGGAGGAAGATTCTGCATTCATCCATGTATGAGCACACAGAGAATCAAACAGAGAGCACTGGTTCTCTTTGGACTGACAGACTGTCCAGCATCGCCAAAAAAGGCTTTTTAAGCAGTTATAAGAACCTTGGCACCGCCCAACTCAAGCATTACTTCGGAAGACAAAGAAATACATGAGGTGAGTCAATTCACATACCTTGGTAGTAATGCACAAGCCAACAGGGATGTCTGGAAGGAAATAATGTCAAACTGGTGAGGCAGCAGCTGCATTCACCAGCTTAAACAAGATTTGTTCACTGAAAATCTACAATTTAAAGACCAAGCTGCAAATCTCCAACTCCAATTTTATTTCCACCTCAGCTTATGGGTGTGAAAGCTGAAAAGCCACCAAAGGTACAGACAGATGTCTAAGTGCCTTTGAAAGCAAATGCCTCAGGAAAATAGTAGATATTAAATGGAATGAGTTTATAGAAAATGCTGAGATTCATCAGAGTTCAACAACTAGTTTATCCCTAAAAATGGCCACAAAAGATGATGGACATATTTGGTGCATGTATTAAGAATGAAGCCAGAATGTCTGCTGTGGCATACATGCCACTGGGCAGCTGGAGGACCATGCAAACAGGGCTGACTGAAAGAATCCCGCCATCAAATATCACACCAAGGGAGAGAACCTATGGGACTTAACAAGACACAAAGAGCAGCCCAGGATAGACAGGGATGGTGGAGCCTTGCTCAAGACCTAAACAACACCTGTTCACACAGGAAGGATTCATAATTAGATTTCGATACAGAAATCTGGGAGGACAGCAGCACTTCCCTTACTCCAGCTCTTTTCTTTCTCAATCTTGCTCCGATTCCCCCTATCCTTGGATCTTCCTTGTTACTGAGCCCCAGAAAAGTCAGGCCAAGAACAGGGGTATAGTGTGAGGGAACCATTCAGTCATTGGGGAAGAGTTGGGCCGTTATAGTTATTTGTATAGCATTGATATTAGAGGTAGGTGTGTTACAGATAGCTATGAAGGCAGGTTCAGACTCCAGAGGGCTTATATTCCTAAGTATATACTAACTATATTCTCTCCACAGAAACCCCTAAGTATTAAGATGTGGCCCAGCAGTCTCTCTGCTAAGCCCTGATTCTGATTAAAGTGTAGCAAGATCTACTGGAGTCCCCAAAACAAAACAACTTTCTCCAAGTGGGCTCCTGGCCTCACTCCTACTGATGCTTGCTATGGAGAATAGGAAAGGTTGTGGAGCTCCCCCTTGCCCATGCTTAGTGGCATGGGGAAGGCCATGCAGCCCTTTTAAAAGTCTGCTGTTCCAAGGAGAGGGAGGAAAGGCAGCATGACTACACAATCCTACTGGAGAAAGCCAGGTCTATTTCTGAGGAACAGACATGTAAGCATCAGCAAAAGGAAAGGAGACAAAGGTGCAATGTACACAACTCCTTTCTGGACATTTTTCTTAAAATTAATTTTATTTTTGGGATCCATGTATTTTTCATGTTGAGCAAGAGGACATTCTTCTACTGATAATACTTATCTTTCTTTGGGCTATTTATCTTCTTTTGAACTCATGGTAGAGCACAGGCTATTTGCATATTCATAGGAAAGCGATAAATTCTTAACAGGAAAGTTTAATTTCCTAATGAAGTGTATGAGATCACTATGTGAATGGAATATATGCCCCCTGTACTCGGCCTTTAAATGATAACATACCAAAGAGAGAAGGTATTTAAATAAAATTAAATCCTCACTGCTTCAAGTCTGGAGCTTTGATTTGTGCCTGATATGTGTCTGATTTAGACTGCAATCTCCTTGAGGAAGGAACCATTTCTTCCTCTATGTTTGTACAGAACCAAGCAATCCAGCGGCACTCAATAAATAAATAATATCAACAGTAATGTAATAAATATAGGAGATGCTTCATTGGCAGTTTAAAAATCTCTCCTGGGGAAGACAATATATTGAAAATAAAGAGCTTTGTGAAAATGTACATTTCCAATGAAGTCCAGGCAAGGGAAAAGCAAGCACATTTCTTGAATGTTTGTTTTATAAATCACTCAAAGGGTGCACAAAGATGCTAAGTTTACAAAACTACTAAATTAGCTTTATACCACATGTCAAAATAAGCACTGACTGCTCAGCAATTTCCCTGAATCTATCATTGCTTAATAAATTACTCATTTGTTTTTGACTGCCTCTTCTCATTGATTCTAGCTGTGCTTAGCTTTAAGTATGCTGTTATTTCCTGACTCTGACGTTTATTAATATCCCCTTCTCAATCTATGCTAGGCACACAGCTTCCTGGAGATAAATCGTTTTCAGTCCTTCAAGGTGTTAACACTAGGATAGCTTTATGGTAAGTTCTTGTTACTAATTATTTTAGAACTAGGATGTGAGCGACTTCTACATGGTGAGGCAGATGTTTTGCTGTTTCTTTCTCTCTCCCTTCTGTAATTAACCTGGCTATTCTTAGATGCTAACTACATACTGTATTTTGTGTCAGATCCTTGACTATTTTGTTTTACATTTGGTTGACCAGTTATATGATGAGTTTTCTCCCTAGATGTAACGTATTATCTCTGGGTGATATAATTACTGAGCATGAATTGATTTTATTTTACATTTATGCTTATGACACTCAAACCAGTTTATCAATTGAAATGAATAACTTGAACTGGCAGCTACATTTCAGAAGTGCCTTACACGTCTTCTAGTCCTGAATCACAAATCACCCACTACTAAAGACTAAATCTTTAATTAAAGACATTCAAGGTTTTGGCAAACTGAAAGCAGATCTGCTGGCCCCTAAAAATGTGAATATATTCTGGACAGGGTGAAATACCACATAACACTTTGACATATATCACCGCATTATGTCAATCATGTGTGACAGGTTGGAAATGAGACACAGCAGACCACAATGTAACTAGTCTGTGATGGACACAGACAAGGGAAAAAATGTTAAAGGCGAAAGAACTTGCTTTCGCTTCTCATGCTGTTTTTTCCCCCAAGTGCTTGTAGCTAACACGAGGCTGAACATAAAAACAAACTGTAATGAAGACATAGATCTTGATTTGCTTAGTATTCAAAGTAGTCAAGAGCCTCTCCAGACTAGTTCAGCTTTAGAATTTTGGCATACAGTGTGGCCTAGCAGCTATCTGCTTTTGAGAATCAGGTGAAACATTCTCATCAACTCTCTGCCCCAGTAAAATCTATGTATGAGGTACAGAGTGTGGAACTCAACAAGGTTTCCTTGCAGAACTCCTCCAAAATGGTCCTCTTGGGAGCAGGAAGGTCAAATTGAAATAGGCTGTGGGAACCTCCCTCAAACTCCACTGATCCTCGTGGATCAGTGTCAGCAAAGAGCCATTTGTATGGAGAGGCTGTGCCCCTTGCTGCCCCTGTACCATTCTCTGGCAGTATGGCTCCACAGCAAGGCTCCCCCTGAGCACAGTTGCTCTAAGAAACTCCCACTGAGTAGCTGTGACAAAAGTTACACAGGCCAGTCTCCATGTGAATCCCCATTTTGTTACTCACTGCCCCCACTGAAAGACAAGCAGAGAGCCCTCCATGAGATCTTGTAGAATAAAAAATGTTCCTGCAAAGGCATCTAACTACCACTGCTGGAGGTCAGGGTGGGAGCTGGGAAGGGACTGCATCTGTGTGAAGAAGTCTCCTCCACTCATATGTCTAATGGGGAGGAGGAGATCCTACTTGGGTGTGATTTCACAAGTACCCTGCTCATCTGTGTAAAACCTCTATGTATACAGTCCAAAAAAGCACTGACTGTTTTAACTACCATATCACACTGAAACCTTGTCTCTAATTCACCTTCCATTATCATCCCTTGTTTTTTTGCAGAACTACTGCTTTCTCCCTTCATTTGGGTACATGTGTTGTATACTTCTGATTCTTACACATAACAGTTCAGATTAATATAACTGGGTGATATCAGAAGAATCAAAGTCCCTCTATTTGTGCAGTTCATTTGCTTTGAGAGCTTACCGGTATATTTTAGTACTATCAGTTTAGCTGTTTCCAGCATATCATCAGATTCCCTTGATGTTTTGTGAGTCTTTCCCACAGCAACAGGAGAGAGAAAAACATCTAAAGAACCGGAATACTTTACTGTAAGTCCACAAATTATGAAAGGAGGACTCATGGGTAGGTGTAGTGTCGGAAACAATTTTTAGGGTGAGGTAGTGAGGTTCTGTGGATAGGGTACTAGACTAGGAGACAAATGGCTTTGTTTGTATTCCCAATTTGGGCACTAAAATGCTATTTGACCTGGGTAAGTTATTTTACCTGTCTGTACTTCACCTCCCACAAGTATATAGAATAATGATACATATTGTCCTTTCTAAAACACTCAGATTTGCAGATGATGAATGATATAACATATAACTAAACTTCAAATTGACGGAGCCTTCAAAAAAATATGAAGTTTCTTACACGAAATGTTACATAAAAGACCTTAGTGAAATGTCTTGGAGTTACACTGGTTAAATGCTTTGAAAGCCAAGCAAAAAAAAATAATAATCTCAGATTGTTCTACATGGACATTATCAGAAGTGTATTTATTGCTATACGACAGTCAACAAATACCACGAAGAGGAAGATACAGAGCTGCTTGAAAAAATCTAAATGGGCTAAAAAAAAGTGTTGCCATAGATACAGACTTGCACACCATGAAAACAGCTTCACTTATTGTTGATACTGTTACTTTGTTTTCTAGTATTCTAGGTGACTGCAGCAGACAACCTCAGCAGAAGGTTTAAAATTATCAAAAGAACAGAAGCATATCCATGCAGGGTATCAAAGATTGCTTTAAAATAGTGGCTAATTGCAAATTTGTCTTAAAATTGTGATATATTCAAAATCCAATAATGCAACTATTGGAAGCCAGGGCCTGGATGCTTTGGCTCTCAAGCTGTTTCGGTATGTACCAGCATCATGGGAGTAGTATGGATTCCTACATGTAAACTCAAGAGAAAAAACAGAAAGAAGAACATTGTTTTGTTCCTGCACTTTGCCCTTCAGTCTGTTAAGGGGCAAAGCTGCTGTTAGTTCTTTTAGGGAGAAGGGGTTGTGATTTGAAAATAAAACTCTATTCATGGACTTTCTGGGCAGATATATATTGTTAATTGTATAGTTCTGGTTACACTTACGTACTCAATGTGAGCTTTTTGGATGGACATTTTTGTTTCTGAGTTTAATAAACTGATAAACATGAAATAAATTATAGTTAAAGGAATATTTTCAGAATTACTGAGTTATCTACTCACATCTGATAGACTCATATGAAACACAGGAATCAAGTCACAGCCCCCTTTTGGTATATACTGGACACAGTTGTTAGGAACCAGTTAAAAACATATGTGTTGCAACATATTTCACATGAGAAATCAAGCTGTGTTAGAAAAAGAACGGTTTAGCCATATGAATGGATGGATTCTAGAAAAGTAGCCGTGTATGTAAAAAAGTAAGGCATATAAATGCTCAAAACATAGCATGCATGATTAAGGCTAATGCTATCCTGCTTACTGCTTTTATCTGTGGTTTAATTCCAGAAGGAGAGGTAGTGTAAGCCTTAATTACGCTTTGTTTAACTTGGCCATTTGAATGTCTATACTTTTCCAAGGGAGGCTGTTCTGCTAGGCACTGGTCTGAATTCTGCTCTCCTTGCTGTTAATAATAACTCTTATATGACATATCAAGGTTGAACAGTCCTTTTCCTAACATTGCTTATATTACAGGTAAAGGGTGTTAAATATTTGTATTTTATTGCTTTAGAAAAGTAGTAAGAGTTAATTGAGTTATAACTGCTGAAAAAATCACGGTTAAGTTTTAATAAAATAACACCCCCCCCCAGCACAATCTGAACTCAGTGTGCCCACGGCCGCACCCTCAGTGTATATGCTTTGCACTGGTGGAGGATGATATAGGGCTTACAGAGCACCTCCTCTTCCCCCCACAGTGCTAAGGTGTGGCTGGGAATGGCTGGAGTGCCCTTACCCTCCTGGTAACTTTGGCTACTGGAATGAGCCTTTGAGCCCACTGCAGTTAGGTACAAGTTAGAATCCCCAGTTGGTACTAGGATGGATGTGGGAGCCATCGCAATTGTATTCATCAGGGCTCAGCCAGACATGGGGTTTTAGTCAGTATCTTGATGATAGGTAAGGGTCTTTGACTAATATTCCTGGCAATGTGCAGGTGTTATTTTGGCCTCCAGAAGAGAAATAGAAACATGATAATAAAACAGGAGAGAAAGGATAGTCCAGAGGTTAGGTGCTAACCTAGGAGCTGTGAGACCTGACCTCTATTGCCTGGATTGCCACTGACTTCTGTGTGGCCTTGGGCAAGTTCCTTAGGGACTAGTTTATAAAGGTGTTTAGGTGCCTAAAGATGCAGCCAGTGAGATTTTAAAAAACATGCAGGCACCTCATTCCTGCTAAAATCATTTGCACTTTTGAGGCCCCTAAATACCTTTACAAATCTGGTCCTGAGTCAACCTGTACCTCCATTTCTCCATCTGCAAAATAATGGGGATAATAGCACACCCCTATTTCACAGCTATGTTACGATAAACACGTTAGAGGCTGTGAGATGAACAAATACTATGTAATCAGGGGCGTGAATGCCTTATATAGATATTATGGCTCAGAAGGATACTTTTTTTAAACAAATGCTTGGGATACAATGATCAAACTAAATGCAGCTCCTAATTCACACCAATAAATACCTGCAATTCCTGCAAATAAACTGTAATAAAATAATGTTTCTGTGTTTTGTATCTGTATGCTTTAATACACAGGTCACTTATTAAAAGACCCCAGACTACCCATCAGGTTCAAACTGCACAAACATTAATGCTCTTGCTCTAATTTGGATTCTCATCATCAATATAACGCTCAGCTAAAAATATTAAAGTGTTCATTGTTCATAGTATCTATCACGCTTAATGTAACTCTGGGGTACATTAGCACTGAGTGCGCTAATTTGCTATTGTCTTGCTCTTTGTTCAGTTATTTACATCTGTGCAAACTGTAAATGTATCATTCAAAGGCTAACATTCCAGTTTGGTGCCATAAGTCAAATACCAACATTCCAGAGTTGTAGCTTTTGTACAGGTGTAAACGACTGCACAAAGGGAGCAGAGAATCAAGCCTTTTATTTCATCATTCTGGGATGTATTAGCAAATGTGTTGTAAGAAAGACATGTGCAGTA